>NC_134400.1:122966049-123317573 GCF_050003625.1 Haematobia irritans
CAAAATTTTCTATAGAAATAAAATTGTGACAAAATTTTCTATAGAAATAAAATTTTGACAAAATTTTCTATAGAAATAAAATTTTGACAAAATTTTCTATAGAAATAAAATTTTGACAAAATTTTCTATAGAAATAAAATTTTGACAAAATTTTCTATAGAAATAAAATTTTGACAAAATTTTCTATAGAAATAAAATTTTGACAAAATTTACTATAGAAATAAAATTTTGACAAAATTTACTATAGAAATAAAATTATGACAAAATTTTTTATAGAAATAAAATTTTTTAAAAATATTTTTGAGTGTTGTTGACCTATTTTATGTTTATTCTGATTATTAATTTTGTTCGGCTTGAAATAAAATTTTGACAAAATTTTCTATAGAAATAAAATTTTGACAAAATTTTCTATAGAAATAAAATTTTGACAAAATTTGCTATAGAAATAAAATTTTGACAAAATTTTCTATAGAAATAAAATTTTGACAAAATTTACTATAGAAATAAAATTATGACAAAATTTTCTATAGAAATAAAATTTTGACAAAATTTTCTATAAAAAAAAAATTTTGACAAAATTTTCTATAGAAATAAAATTTTGACAAAATTTTCTATAGAAATAAAATTTTGACAAAATTTTCTATAGAAATAAAATTTTGACAAAATTTGCTATAGAAATAAAATTTTGACAAAATTTGCTATAGAAATAAAATTTTGACAAAATTTTCTATAAAAGAAAAATTTCTATAGAAACAAAAGAATAGAAAAAACTTTTTTTTTTCTTTGGTAGTTTTTTTTTTTTTTTTTTTGTAAAATTTTCTTCAAATTATGGTGGATTATTTTTGGATCTATTTGGAATCTATTGTGCAACAAAATTTTCCCTTTATCGGATGCTCCATATGAAACATGAAATTAGTGATAGTACAAACTGGACTGTCTGTGGATACCGATCCTAGGATTAAGCCGTTAGGGTACAAACAAACAAAACAGCAAAAATAGCTTGGATTTCGTATCTATAGACGATGGCCATACTTTTATTTATTTGGTCTTTAATTTTTCGAACTTTATTAGAAGTAATGATGAAATTTCTGTAGGTTCTACTATCATCTCCACAGGAAATTTAAGATAACAGCATCAAAAATATTGAGGAAAGAATTTTTGGCAGTAAGGTGTTACCTCATATGCACCTCAAATACGCCTTAATTTATTTCTCGAAAAATGTAAGAACATCCTACAAAACTCTTCTGACCAATAGCCGTCAAAATCAAAAGTGCTGCCACAGGGCCGTCTAAATTTTGTACACTGACATCCCTGTCCCTGGGATTTATGCTGTAAAAATAATCAATCACGAAAACTTTAATGAGACAATCAACATAAATTTTGCGAGAATTTTCAAATTAAAATGCAATCATTCACTTATAATTTATTATGTCATATGGCCCAGACCATTTGTGTAAATGTGCTCAGATCCCGTAAGCAATTGAAATCTATCTCCCACTCCATATGCCAAGGGATTATTTATGTAAAAATGACGCCTTAATGAATGAAGCGAAATTAATATCCTGTAATACAAAAATGCGAACACGTATGAATGCATTCATTACTGCGAGATAATTACACTGGGCAACATAAAATTTGATCAATTTTTTTTTTAATATTCTTCATCATTGAATGGAAGTAAATTGATCTTGTCAATTTATTTTTGTTGCTTTAAGATATTGGTCTCAGGTGTGATTGTAATGAAACTCAGAACCGCCAGAGCCATGTAGCTTTTTGTCCGTCCGTTTATGACTGAAGACCACTCCATATGCCAAGAGCTTATTTATATGAAATGACACAATTAATGAATGCAACCAAACAAATAGCCTGTAATACCAATACGAACATTTGAATGCATTTATCACAGAGGTGCATAATATAATTTCACCAACTTATTTCTTATGCATTTTGAAGAAAAATGTCTTCTTTGTATTAAAGTAGAGTGTATTCCAAGAAGTGTTATTTTGTATAAAAAAAGCTAAATATGATTTTTGTACCAAAATTCACGGCGGGAATTATTTCTTAAATTTGGATCGGGGTTTAAAATATGTGGAAAACATTGATTTCGCAAGTTAGGAGTTTTGTCCATATTTGAGTAGAAAAATGTTGATTCGAAGTTCACGTTTAACTTGCACATTGATTACATTGTTCCTAAGTCATATTCTCTCTTAGCTTTCGTTATGAGAAATGCTAAAGATTTCACAAATCCGTACACACTGAAATTGCTATATATTTCTTTTGTTCGGTCTAGGCTTGAATATGCTTCCATGGTTTGGAATCCTTTCTATTCGGTTCATGTTAACCGCATTGAAAGAATTCAAAAGAAATTTTTGAAGGCTTGTCTTGCTTCTCTTAATTTTCAGTCACCTTTACCTTCATATGAATCTCGGTGCAAACTTATTCATCTAGATACATTGGTCAATAATCGGTCTCGTTGTTCTGTTTTATTTATATTTAAGCTAGTGTCTGGTTTAATAGATTCTTCTTTTCTTTTAAGTCTTATAAAATTTAAGGTACCTATTCATATTCTTAGATATGAGGAAACTTTTTATATCTCTACTCATACTACAAACTATTCCAGAAATGAGCCCATTACGCGTTCGCTTTTTGAATATAATGCTGTAAATGCTAAACTTAATTTAGACTTATCAATGTCTTTGAAAAAATTTAATGAAGTACTAGAATCTTACTACTTTTAGTTTACGAGCTAGTCTGGAAGGATTTTTGTATATCCATAGACTTAAATAAATAAATAAATAAATAAATAAATAGAAAATGCTAAAAACCGCTAAAAATGTTATGAAACGATTTTTTTCCCCGCTAAAAGACTTTAAAGTGACTGATATGTAATGCAGCAAAGTAAACCCATTATATATTTTGGGTTTTTAATTTTATTTTTCGACAGCAACATCCATTGGCTAACTTTGGCACGAATTATGTCCTTCAAACTATTGACAAAGCCATCACATGCTGCATGAAAGTGGCTCCGCGGTAATTTGACCCATTCCCGGCGAAGCGCCGTCTTGAAATTATCGGGACTTTTGACATTATTTAGTGCGAATCTTACTTTAAAAAATGCCCCAGGTATATCCAATGGATTGAAATCTGGAAATTTTGCAGGCATTTGTACGGTAAATGTGAAGCGAGGAATCTACTCTTTAAGCCAATACTTGGTAGATGCGTGTTGAGTGCGATGATGCTGACTTCTGTTGCAATGTCCATAGTCTGCAGCGAAATATTGTCTGCCGAGGGCTTCAACACTGTCTTCAGGACTTACCGATAATATTCGGCTTGTTCTTGACCCCATAGTCAATGAAAATGAGCGCGGAGTTACCATCGGCCGTTACGGCTGCCCACAACATTACTATTGGCGGTTATTGAACTCTGATTAGAGGTGTGCGCGTGACTGAAATTTCATTCACACTAACGGACATTCACGAAGCAAAATGTTTATTCACGCACGCTCTCGCATGATACGTGTGTTACCCAATCCCACTCACGCATATTCGCGAAATGAAAACCAGTACTTACTCACGCTCACGCACGAACTACTTTTAAAGATTCACGACAACTTCACGACATTTTCCAAACGGAAATCAGCAAAGGTAACATAATTCGAAAATAGAATATAGTTCGAGAGCTAAATTAATTGCAGGTTATATACGAGTAACATATGAATTAAATCATGATTTTTTTCGTGAGCGTGATTTTGCAGAAATGTTATTCACGCACATTCACGAACCGATTTTATTTCTCACGCACGATATATTTATTTTAGTCCCATTCACGCACATTCACGAGAGCTGCTTTGGATTTTGTTCACGACTCACGCGTAAATCAAGCATGTCACGAGAATTTCCTGTCAGGCGCTCACCTTTAGTTCTGATGGGCAAAGGTGTACATTTTCAGCTGAAGTCTTTGACAAGTAAACCCGATAATTTTGTTTGCTCAATGTGGAATGGCTTTTTATCGGAGAAACCCCAAATTTGGTAACTGGACACTTTCGTTTGAGTAAAGCAACTCCTTAGTTTTACCAGTCTAAATTTTTGTTGCATAGGCCTAGCATTTTTTGCAACTTCAATGGATTTAAGTCCATACTTGCATCCGTTCTCGCAACTGTTAACTTCACCAGCAAGTATTTTACCAATGCGGTGTGGATTTCAGTTACCGTCATTTTCGTCCACTTTTTAGACGCAGTACCACGGTAACGACTTGGAGAGCTCTAATGACAGCCACTTGTGACTTGAATTCAATTCGAGCCTAAAAATAATCTACCAAAATTTGCAGAAAATTTTACCAAAAAACTACCAAACAAAAAATTGATGGTCAAAAATTTTATTTCTATAGAAAATTTTGTCAAATTTTTTACTTTTATAGAAAATTTTGTCAAAATTGTATTTCTATAGAAAATTTTGTCAAAATTTTATTTCTATAGAAAATTTTGTCAAAATTTTATTTCTATAGAAAATTTTGTCAAAATTTTATTTCTATAGAGAATTTTGTCAAAATTTTATTTCTATAGAAAATTTTGTCAAAATTTTATTTTTATAGAAAATGTTGTTAAAATTTTATTTCTATAGAAGAAGTTGTCAAAATTTTATTTTTATAGAAAGATTTGTCAAAATTTTATTTTTATAGAAAATTTTGTTAAAATTTTATTTCTATAGATAATTTTGTCAACATTTTATTTCTATAGAAAATTTTGTCAAAATTTTATTTTTATAGAAAGATTTGTCAAAATTTTATTTCTATAGAAAATTTAGTCAAAATTTTATTTCTATAGAAAATTTTGTCAAAATTTTATTTTTATAGAAAATTTTGTCAAAATTTTATTTTTATAGAAAGATTTGTCAAGATTTTATTTTTGTAGAAAATTTTGTTAAAATTTTATTTTTATAGAAATTTTTGTCAACATTTTATTTCTATAGAAAATTTTGTCAAAATTTTATTTCTATAGAAAATTTTGTCAAAATTTTATTTTTATAGCAAGATTTGTCAAAATTTTATTTTTATAGAACATTTTGTTAAAATTTTATTTTTATACACAATTTTGTTAAAAATTTATTTTTATATAAAATTTTGTCAAAATTTTATTTCTATAGAAAATTTTGTCAAAATTTTATTTTTTATAGAAAATTTTTCGAAAATTTTATTTCTAAAGAATATTTTGCAAAAATTTTATTTCTATAGACAATTTTGCGAACATTCTATTTCGATAGAAAATTTTGCGAAAATTTTATTTCTATAGAAAATTTTATCATAATTTTATTTCTATAGAAAATTTTGTCAAAATTTTATTTTTATAGAAAATTTTGTCAAAATTTTATTTCTATAGAAAATTTTGTCGAAATTTTATTTTTATAGAAAATTTTGTCAAAATTTTATTTCTATAGAAAATTTTGCGAACATTTTATTTCTATAGAAATTTTTGCGAACATTTTATTTCTATAGAAAATTTTGAGAAAATTTTATTTCTATAGAACATTTTATCATAATTTGATTCTATAGAAAGTTTTGTCAAAATTTTATTTCTATAAAAAATTCGTGAAGTACCTTTTAGTTCGAAGGGAAAATTTTACGAAATCTAACAAAACAGCAATAATTCTACCATTCCACCAAACAGTACAATATACCATTTGTGGTAGAATTCTACCAACTGTGGCAACCATGATTCCAACACGAATAACTTTATTTGTGAATGAAGTGGATTGAAATGCTTTTGTAAATTTGTAAATAATAAAATGGATTGCGACTGGAATAAATGTGTCAGATGACAGACAAGCGGTTTAGATAACAAACTAAAGTTGGTTGCAATATATACCAGCCACCCAGTAAATTAGGTGGGTCTCTTTGAATTCCACATTTTGTTTGAATGCAGAATTGACGGCAGCAAGGACTTGCAGTTTGTTTGCTGGGGATTCGCAGGGGATTAGCTACTATGAGCTGTCCTTCTAGGGCAGAGATTTTAACTTGGAACTATACTGTCAGCAATTGGACCTTTTCAGTTTTGGCAAATTAGAGAGGAATTGGATTTCATCAGGCCAAGTCACACACATTGATAGAAGCTTCAGGAAAGATTCCTACACTGAAAAAAATATTGACCTAATATGGAAGATTATGCAACTTAAATTTTAGGACTCGAAATTTACGCAATGCTTAAGACAAAATTATTTAAAATAATGACATTTTAATTAAAAGAAAGATTATAATCCTTGTTTCAACATTTTTTATATTAGCTTTGTCCTTCCGTTTGTAACACATCGAAATATTGCTCTAAGACCCCATAACGTATATATATTCTGGGTCGTGGTGAAATTCTGAGTCGATCTAAGCATGTCCGTCCGTCCGCCTGTTGAAATCACGCTAACTTCCGAACGAACAAGCTATCGACTTGAAACTTGGCACAAGTAGTTGTTATTGATGTAGGTCGGATGGTATTGCAAATGGGCCATATCGGTCCACTTTTACGTATAGCCCCCATATAAAGGGACCCTCAGATTTGGCTTGTGGAGCCTCTAACAGAAGCATATTTTATTTGATCCGGCTGAAATTTGGTACATGGTGTTGGTATATGGTCTCTAACAAACGTGCAAAAATTGGTCCACATCGGTCCATAATTATATATAGCCCCCATATAAACCGATCCCCAGATTTGGCTTTCGCAGCCTCAAAGAGAAGCAAATTTCATCCGATCTTGCTGAAATTTGGTACATGCTGTTGGTATATGGTCTCTAACAACCATGCAAAAATTGGTCCACATCGGTATATAATTATATATAGCCCCCATATAAGAGCCTCAAAGAGAAGCAAATTTCATCCGATCCGGCTGAAATTTGGTACATGATGTTGGTATATGGTCTCTAATAACCATGCAAAAATTGGTCCACATCGGTCCAAAATTATATATAGCCCCCATATAAACCGTTCTCCAGATTTGACCTCCGGAGCCTCTTGGAGGAGCAAAATTCATCCGATCCGTTTCAAATTTGGAACGTCGTGTTAGTATATGGCCGCTAACAACCATACCAAAATAGGTCCATATTGGTCTATAGTTATATATAGCCGATCTCCAATCACACAAAAATTGGTCCATATCGGTTCATAATCATGGTTTCCACTCGAGCCAAAAATAATCTACCAAAATGTTATTTCTATAGAAATTTTTTTCAAAATTTTAGTTCTATAGAAAATTTTGTAAAAATTGTATTTCTATAGAAAATTTGTTAAAATTTTATTCGGTTCATAATCATGGTTGCCACTCGAGCCAAAAATATTCTACCAAAATTTTATTTCTATAGAAAATTTTGTTAAAATTTTATTTCTATAGAAAACTTTGTCAAAATTTTATTTCTATAGAAAATTTTGTCAAAATTTTATTTCTATAGAAAATTTTGTCAAAATTTTATTTCTATAGAAAATTTTGTCAAAATTTTATTTCTATAGAAAATTTTGTTAAAATTTTATGTCTGTAGAAAATTTTGTCAAAATTTTATTTCTAAAGAAAATTTTGTCAAAATTTTATTTCTATAGAAAATTTTGTCAAAATTTTATTTCTGTAGAAAATTTTGTCAAAATTTTATTTCTATAGAAAATTTTGTCAAAATTTTATTTCTATAGAAAATTTTGTTAAAATTCATCCACAATCCACCATCGATGGCAGTGTTTAGAAGAAGTTTCTACGCAATCCATGGTGGAGGGTACATAAGCTTGGGCCTGGCCGAACTTACGGCCATATACTTGTTTTTCATTAAATTTAGGACACAAATCTTGAAATTTTGCGTCCCTCTGTTGAAGTTGTAGATCTTTGAAGTAAGGCAAATGTTCCTTAAAATAAAGAAAAAAACATTTTTATTTTAAAGAAATCGTCTTTAACTCAACTGACTTATTGAATTTTGAAATTTAAGATAAAAACTCTTCAAATATAGGTTAAGACTTATTTTAAGGATTTGCATCTTTGGTTTAAAGTTTTTTTAGCATTAAGAAAACAGTTTTAACTTTGAAGTACTAGGCATAATTTGGATTTTGAAACTGGAATTTGTTTGTAAATGAATGCCTTTATTAATATATCGCAAACAGAGAATAAAAATTCGATGAATGAGATCTGTATCCAATTTTAATTTTATCGATCCCAGATTTAAAGCCAGGGAGGTCCATAAAAAATGTCCTTATTTTAAAGAAGCCGGTTCTTTGGATCGGAATCAATACCAAAATCCTTAAAGGAAGGTCAAAATCTTTGGAACCAAGTAAACTTTTTTTTGAGTGTAGTGTCCGGACCTCGCACCATCCTTTCGTTCCATTTTTCGTTTCCAGTGAAATGAAAACCATCAAGAGAACAAATTTTCTCAATTTAAGACAATAAACTTACCTCTAAAATGACAAAAGTAAATCATGTTCCTCTAAGTATGGAAGCCTGAAAGCCTTCTGTTTCATGTTACACCTAATTTCTCTATTTGATGAAATAAAATATTTGACATTTTTTCCATGGGATTTTACTCCGATTTAAATAAAATTTTTTATTGATATTCCGCCTAAGTTATCCTACTTAGTTCATTATCATTTGCTTTCGTCATTCATTGAAATGAAATTTTATTATATAATTGAACTTCAAATGAGTTCCATAAGCATTGTGTAAATATGAGAAAATGTGAACACGCTCTTTCTTTAATGATAGGTTCGCAAAAATAAAATCATTTTTATGACATTTGGAAAGTAAATCCACATCTACAAGTTTTTGGATTTTCCTCATTTTTTTTTTCTAATTTTTATGCAGTACTGCGACAAAAATTATCCTTTTATATATGAGTTCAACTTCTTTTGAAATATTAATGCAACCATATGGGTACTTGCGAATCCACCAGCCACTATTTATGCATTTGCATGTAGATGTCTGCATTCCCATAAATGTTTGCTTTATTTTTTTTTTTTTTGCCTCATGGTGACAGGGGGAAGGGGACAAATGTTTTATTAAAAAAGCATTAAATAAATCCTGTCGAATTCTACTTTCATCATCAACTATTCGGATACTTTGAGAGGCACGCAATAAGTAGAAGTGTATTCATTTAAGGATGTGACGACATGCGATTGAGTGTCTGTGTGTATAAAACATGAGTGCCAGCAGTAGTCATGAAAAGTCCTGTGAGTGTAAACAGCTTTATCTACACAAACTTAAAAGCAATGAAAGAGAATAGTGTAGGTTAAGATAGAATTACAACTTCCGCTAGTGCGGAATGCGGAAGTTATGAGAGTTCAAGGTTTGGATTAGGCAAGTAGAATTAAATCCTGTGAATTTCAATGCAAATTGTGTGGGACGCAGAATGAATCTGCACTCAACCACATATTGCAATCCATTTTCCATAGCAGCTTTATGTATTTGCATGTGTCTAAGGTAGCATTAAAATACTGTAAAAATACATGTAAGTGAAATAGAATAAACAATGGGCTTAAGAACAAAATAGAAATAAAATATTGACAACATTTTGAGAAAATTTCCTATAGAAATTCAATTTGGAGAACATATCCTGTAGAAATGGTATTTCGAGAAAATTTCTGAAATTTAACAAAATTTCGTTTAGAAATGAAATTAAGTGACAAAATTTTTTGTCAAAATTTAATTTCTACAGGAAATTTTGTCAAAATTTTCGTTTCTATGGAAAATTTTTGTCAAAATTTCATTTCTGCATTGTTGTTGTCTTTTATTGCAGCTTAAAACCATACATTGACTAAACTACCAGTGTAGCTTAACCAACAGAGGAAAAGAATGTTTGTCAAATTTATTTGGGCAAAGCCCTATAGACTGCAAGATGGTTGGATGGACGCACGTTTCGGAATCACCACATTCCTCATCAGCATCCTCTACTTGCAGCAAAACTATCATCCAATTATCAGAATAAATTCAGGCAGTTTATTAAACCCAACAAAAACCACACTTGAACCCTCCGAAAAAAGGTTTTACATTGATAGCCGGCTTATGCCGAAATAAATTCGAAACAAAAAATTTTATATAAAATTTTGTCAAAATTCAATGAAAAAAATTCATTGTTATATGAAATTTAGTCAAAATTTTAATTTTTTCATAATTTGAAATTTAGAAATGAAATTTTAGCAAAATTTCCTTTAGAAATGAAATTTTGAGAAAATTTCGTATAGAAATGAAATTTTGACAAGATTTCTTATATAAATGAAATTTTGACAAAATTTCCTAAAGAAATGAAATTTTAGCAACATTTTTAAAAGAAATGAAATTTTGGAAGAAGTATTAATAGAAATTAAATTTTGACAAAATTTCCTAAAGAAATTATATTTTGACAACATTTTTAAAAGAAATTAAATTTTGGCAGAAGTTTTATTAGAAATGAAATTTTGGCAGAAGTTTTACAAGAAGTGAACAAAATTTTTAATAGAATCGAAATTTTGACAAAATTTCCTTAAGTAATATAGAAATGAAATTTTGACAAAATTTTTAATAGAAATTAAATTTTGACAAGATTTTTAATAGAAATTAACCTTTTACAAAATTTTCTACAGAAATGAAATTTTGACAAAATTTCCTATAGAAATGACATTTTGACAAAATTTCTTATATAAGTGAAATTTTGAACAAATTTCCAAAAGAAATGAAATTTTGACAACATTTTTAAAAGAAATGAAATTTTGGCAGAAGTTTTAATAGAAATGAAACTTTGACAAAATTTTCTACAGAAATGAAATTTTGACAAAATTTCCTAAAGAAATTAAATTTTGACAAAATTTCCTAAAGAAATGAAATTTTGACAACATTTTTAAAAGAAATGAAATTTTGGCAGAAGTTTTACTAGAAATGAAATTTTGGCAGAAGTTTTACTAGAAGTGAAATTTTGACAAAATTTTTATTAGAAATTAAATTTTGACAAAATTTTTAATAGAAACGAAATTTTGACAAAATTTCCTTAAGTAATAAAATTTTGACAAAAGTTTTAAAAGAAATTAAATTTTGGCAAAAGTTTTAATTGAAATGAAATTTTGACAAAATTTTTAATAGAAATTAAATTTTTACAAAATTGTTAATAGAAATTAAATTTTTACAAAATTATCTACAGAAATGAAATTTTGACAAAATTTTCTACAGAAATGAAATATTGACAAAATTTCTTATAGAAATGAAATTTTGATAAAATTTCCTTAAGAAATGAAATTTGGAGAAAATTTTCCATAGAAATGAAATCTGTAAAAATTCCCTATAGAATTGAAATTTGTAAAAATTCTCTATAGAAGTAAAACTTTGACAAAATTTCCTATCGAAATGAAATTTTGACAAAATTTTCTACAGAATGAAATGTTGACAACATTTGCTATAGAAATGAAATTTTGACAAAATTTCCTAAAGAAATGAAATTTTGACAAAATTTCCTAAAGAAAGGAAATTTTGACAACATTTTTAAAAGGAAACGAAATTTTTAATAGATATTTAAACTTTACAAGATTTTTTAATAGAAATGAAATTTGGACAAAATTTTTTATAGGAATGAAATTTCGAAAAAAAAAAATCCTATGAAATTAAATTTTAACAAAATTTTCAATTGAAATGAAATGTTGAAAAAATATCCTATAGAAATGAAATTTATGATAAAATTTCCTATAGAAATGAAATTGTAACAAAACAGAGTCGTTTATTAAAGTGCTCACACTTTGTGACTGGGTGGATATGCAATTTTCAATGTGTATATCAGTGTGGTTATATCTTCTGGAGAATATACATGTCCACCCATTAGTTAGTGGTGTTTTCCTTGATTTGATTTGAACATCATCCTTCTAAAAAAACATCCTCACGTACATGAATCCTCACACTATGACAAGTTTGTTGAATCTTTCATTTTTATTCCTATGTTTGTTTTTTTTGTGCTCCCGAACGATGACGCAACAGGTTGACTTGGCATGTGTCACAAATGCCAACAGCTGTTGTGACATTCAGTCACATTGTAATACCCACATCAAAAAGGTCGATATAGTTATTATTGATGGACGTCGGACAATAACGAAATACCATCAATTTGTCTACAGTGTTTGTTTTTCTCTTACAGATAGATTTTTGATTGCATCGGTTATGGTCTATGGCAAAAAAGTTTGATGGAATTTTTAATTAAATATAGATTGTGTTTTTATTTAATTTTTGAAATTTACTCAATTTAACATTGGACGAGGTGTGTCATGAGAAACACAAACGAAGAAGTAAAATAACTCTGATTTCTTTTCAGAGAAGCCAGTGTAAAGTGTATACACGTATATGTAAGCGGAAAAATACACATAAACTATGAGAATATTACATTAATTTTTATTTGTTTTGTGCCCATGTGTACGTGGTACACCCCTGCGTATGAGTTTTATTTGCTTTAAGAGATGTGATTACGTCTACGCCACCATGTACGACGTTTCAGTTGCTTCAATTCAAACAATGAACAGTGAGATGAAATGATGAAATTCTTATTAATCTTATTAAAAGTCTGCCGTATGTGATTGAGTAAGAATAAATCTTTGAATTTTTCTAATGTTAAGAGACTAGATCGTCTGGGTGCCTAATACCTGACTCACTATTTCGTCACCTTGGCCTTGCAACATTTTTTCGGGCTGGCAAATTTTCATTTGTTGTTTTATTTTTATTGTTGTTTTTTACTGTCTTGTTTCGCAAAAGATCTAGTTTGATCCAATTAAATCAATCACAATTTTAATTGGGCATAAAAAAATATTTGATTAAAAGATTAATTGATTTAACTAGCAAATTTGAATTAATTTTTTAAATGATTCAATTAAAACTTTAATTGATGTTGACTGCAAAACTCATTTAAAAATCGTAACTAGTTTTAATTACTTTATTAACTGACTTCGGGTTTTCAGTTTGATTAACAAATTGATCATTTGCAATAAATTTTTAATTAATAATTAAAACAAAAAACCGTCACTTTCCTTAACTGACTTAGTCTTCCGAGATTGATTAAAAAAATATAATTGTATCAATTATTTTTTTTTTATTCAATCATTGATTAAAAAGTCAATTGTATCAATTAATTTATTATTTGTTATCAATTATTTATTCAATCAACTTTTAAATTGAAAATATTTTGGTGATATTTTTTTCTGTGAAACAAAAAATGTCACAAATATCCTGTCGCTGCTTGTTTTGTGTTTCGCAATATGTGAAGACAGTCTATTTCGTTGCATTAACTTAATAGATACACCTCGGGAGCCACCGTGGTGCAATGGTTAGCGAACCCGCCTTGCATACACAAGATCGTGGGTTCGATTCCTGCTTCGACCGAACACCAAAAGGCTTTTCAGCAGTGGATTATCCCACCTCAGTAATGCTGGTGACATTTCTGAGGGTTTCAAAAGCTTCTCTAAGTGGTTTCACTGCAATGTGGAACGCCGTTCGGATTCGGCTATAAAAAGGAGGTCCTTGTCATTGAGCTTAACATGGAATCGGGCAGCACTCAGTGATAAAAGAGAAGTTCAGCAATGTGGTATCACAATGGACTGAATATTCTAAGTGAGCCTGATACATCGGGCTGCCACCTAACCTAACCTACACTTCGCCCACAAAATTTAATTAAATCGTGAACAATTTCCTGTGTTTATTTTTTACAACTTTCGACTTGGATTAACACAACAACAGTGCATCGATAAACTTAATTCAATTTTTGGCAAGGAAGCTCCGTCAAGGATCTGTGTTTATCGATGGTATGGTGAACTCAACCGAGGTCCTAGTTCGGTTCAGTATGAATTTCTCGAAAG
Source organism: Haematobia irritans (assembly GCF_050003625.1). Classification (NCBI taxonomy): domain Eukaryota; kingdom Metazoa; phylum Arthropoda; class Insecta; order Diptera; family Muscidae; genus Haematobia; species Haematobia irritans. The sequence continues at coordinate 122,979,850 of NC_134400.1, forward strand.
AAATGTCCCAAAAATACGATGGCTGCGCTATTACATCGTGACAGGTGATGGATCGTGGATTTAAGTGCAGCAGCAGAAAAAAAGTAAACAGCAGGCGACTGTATGGGTGTTTCAACCAGGGCTGCGGAGTCGGAGTCTGAAGACTTTGCTGGAGTCGGAGTCGCAAAAATTTTGCTCGACTCCGATTTTAAACACTTCACATTTTTGTAACTACAAAAGTTTATATGTAAATTAGATTCCACTGTCCTATTCATTCGATCAATGTACGGTATGACTGTAAATGAAACGCAACTTCCAATTATGGAGATTAGCTTGTGTTTCCTAGAATGTTAGACTAGATGGGAATTAGACAGATGGGAATCGATCCACTTTAATGCCCACCACCATAAAAATTTATTTGAAATGTTTCGAAAATTTTATTACTACACACAAAAAATTTTTTTTCTGATTCAATCACCAAATTAATTGATCCAATTAATTTTTTAATTGAAATGTCTTCAATCACGAAAATGATAGTATCAATCACAGTTTTAATTGGGCATAGAAAAAATTCTTGATTAAAAAATTAATTGATTTTTTTCAGCTTTTCAATTAATTTTTTAATTGATTCAATTAAAAATTTAATTGATGTTGATTGCAAAACTCAATTAATTTATTAATTAAAAAAGGTAACTGTTTTTAATTACTTTCTGAATTGGCTTAGAGTTTTTATTTGGATTAACAAATGATTGAAATACATTTTTAATTAAAAACAAGTAAGAAAAGTCCAAAGTCGGGCGGGGCCGACTATATTATACCCTGCACCACTTTGTAGATCTAAATTTTCGATACCATATCACATCGGTCAAATATGTTGGGGGCTATATAAAAAGGTTTGTCCCAAATACATACATTTAAATATCACTCGATCTGAACAGAATTTGATAGACTTCTACAAAATCTATAGACTCAAAATTTAAGTCGGCTAATGCACTAGGGTGGAACACAATTTTAGTAAAAAAAAATATGGGAAACGTTTAAATCTGAAGCAATTTTAAGGAAACTTTGCAAAAGTATATTTATGATTTATCGCTCGATATATATGTATCAGAAGTTTAGGAAAATTAGAGTCATTTTTATAACTTTTCGACTACGCAGTGGCGATTTAACAAGGAAAATGTTGGTATTTTGACCATTTTTGTCGAAATCAGAAAAACATATATATGGGAGCTATATCTAAATCTGAACCGATTTCAACCAAATTGGGCACGCATAGCAACAATGCTTATTCTACTCCCTGTACAAAATTTCAACTAAATCGGAGTTAAAAATTGGCCTCTGTGGTCATATGAGTGTAAATCGGGCGAAAGCTATATATGGGAGATATATCTAAATCTGAACCGATTTCAACCAAATTTGGCACACATAGCTACAATGCTAATTCTACTCCCTGTGCAAAATTTCAACTAAATCGGAGCAAAAAATTGGCCTCTATGGTCAAATGAGTGTAAATCGGCCGAAAGCTATATATGGGAGCTATATCTAAATCTGAACCGATTTCAACCAAATTTGGCACGCATAGCTACAATGCTAATTCTACTCCCTGTGCAAAATTTCAACCAAATTGGGGCAGGGAGTAGAATTAGCATTATAGCTATGCGTGCCAAATTTGGTTGAAATCGGTTCAGATTTAGATATAGCTCCCATATATAGCTTTCGCCCGACTTACACTCATATGACCACAGAGGCCAATTTTTAACTCCGATTTAGTTGAAATTTTGCACAGGGAGTAGAATTAGCATTGTAGGTATGCGTGCCAAATTTGGTTGACATCGGTTCAGATTTAGATATAGCTTCTGATTTCGACCAACATTTTCCTTGTAAAATCGCCACTGTTTAGTCTAAAAGTTGTAAAACTGACTCTAACATCCTGTTTCTGTATGTCGAACGAGCTCTATCGATCGACTGAAATGCACAGAAACAGCTGATTTTTTGTTATAAATTCAGCTGTTTGTCTCCATTTCAGTCGATCGATAGAGCTCGTTCGACATACAGAAACAGGCTGTAATTTTCCTAAACTTCTAATACATATATATCGAGCGATAAATCATAACTAAACTTTTGCGAAGTTTCCTTAAAATTGCTTCAGATTTAAATGTTTCCCATATTTTTTTACTAAAATTGTGTTCCACCCTAGTGCATTAGCCAACTTAAATTTTGAGTCTATAGATTTTGTAAAAGTCTATCAAATTCTGTCCAAATCGAGTGATATTTAAGTGTATGTATTTGGGACAAACCTTTATATATAGCCCCCAACAAATTTGATGGATGTGATATGGTAGCGAAAATTTAGATCTACAAAGTGGTGCAGGGTATAATATAGTCGGCCCCGCCCGACTTTAGACTTTCCTTACTTGTTTTTTAATTGGAAATATTTTGGTGATATTTTTTTCTGTGTATAGAAACCTTTTTCAAGTGTGGTTCATGTTGTTGTTGTTGTTGTAACAGTTTATTGTGATCTCATCCATTTCATGTTATACGCTTGGTACATCAGCTTGTTGGCAGATCAAGGAACTCTGCGACTAAGGTGGGGTGTGTCCAGAGTGATCTGGTAGTAAGTCGGGTTGGTTTGGCTGGGCAAGAGAAAAGATGACGCGTGTCGTGTGGCCCTTGGTTGCAAATTGGGCAAACGTCAGCTACGCTGCTATCAATCACCGATAAGTAGGAATTGAGGCGGCTGCACTTGCCTGATCTTAATTGGGCCAAAACTACCCTAGTCTGCCGTGGGAGGTCTCTTTCCTCCGGTGCTATGGGCGGTGGTCGGACTCCAAGAACAGGATTAACCTTGTAGCTTCTCACCGCTTCAGCTACAGTATCCTCATGAATCCTGTTCAAACCTGCCTGGTACGCTGCTTGATCTAGAGGCTCTCTTTTATAGCGCTGGATCTCGCGCTCTAGATTATGTATATCAACCCTTACGTTCCTGGGTGGTGGTTGTGTATCCATAAGATGGTGGTTTGGATGATTACTGCGATAACAACCCAGGAGATACTGCTTTGACAACATGTAGTTGTGTCTTCGCACAGGGATGATCTTTGTCTCCACATAAAGGTGATCCAGGGGTGTGCTGCGGAGACACCCAGTCGCAGTTCTAAGAGCAGCGTTCTGGCAGGTTTGTATGTTATTCCACTGCGTATCACTGGTCTGCGGTGTCCACACTGGCGCTGCATAGTTTACCACTGACCGGCCAATTGCCTTATAAGTAGTTAGCAAGGTTTCTTTGTCCGCACCACAAGTACTGCCGGCAAGTGACTTGAGGACCTTGTTTCTACCACGGAGCTTATTACAAATTGCAGTGGCATGGGCAGATGACCTAAAAAGGCTGTCGAATGTGACCCCAAGAATCTTGGGGTAATTTGTGGTCGGAATTATTACCCCATCGACTCTGATATTCAACTGCCTGCGCACTTCTGCCGTCCATGTAGTAAATAGTGTGGCTGAGGATTTGGTGGGGGATATCCTCAAGTTTCTCGCAGTGAAATAACTGGTAAGATTAGCTATGTAGACGTTCAACCGATCGCAAATGTCATCAACATTGGGCCCAGATGCCAAGATTGTACAGTCATCCACATATGATACAATCTCGACGCCGTCAGGAGGGGGTGGAATCGAGGGCATGTAGAGGTTAAACAGTGCCGGAGATATCACCCCACCTTGGGGAACTCCCTGTTTAACTCTACGCGGTCTTGACTTTCTGTCCCTGAATTCCACGTACGACTGGCGTCCACACATATAATTCAGCACCCAACGCTTCGCTCCTGCCGGTAGGGACGTATTCTCGATGCCCTCAAATAATGTGGCATGGTTGACCGTATCGAATGCTTTCGATAGGTCAAGCGCCACGAGGACCGTCCTATGACACGGCCTGGGCTGGTTAAGTCGCTTATTAATGTGTGTCGAAATGGCATGTAAGGCTGTTGTCGTACTATGTACCTTACGGAATCCATGTTGATGGTGGGCAACTGGAAAATTCTCCACAAGGCTGGGGAGGAGTAATGCCTCAAGTGTCTTGGCTACTGGCGAAAGAAGGGATATCGGTCTGTACGATTCACCTTTGCTCGAATCTTTGCCCGGTTTCAGTAGTGGAATCACCCTTCCCATTTTCCAGACATCGGGTATAATGTGTGATTCCAAAGACAAATTGAGGAGTCTGGTCAGGTACTCAACTCCCAGTATTCCCAGATGCTTCAGCATTAGCATTGAAATTCCGTCAGGGCCCAGCGCCTTAGATGGTTTCGCGCTGTTGATGACATTGGTAACTTCGGCTGCAGTAAATTGTGGTGTGTCATCGGCTCGGAGACCACGTACACGACGGGTGGCTCTCCTTTTCGCTCTATCACTCTCGGGATGCTCGACAAACTGTCGGTTGAAGTATTTGGCGCACCTCTTCGGATCAGTCACAGTCACGTCGCCAAATGTGACTGAAATCCCATCATCCCTTGTGGAGGGGTTCGAGAGGGCTCTAACTGTTGACCACAATTTACCAGTTCCTGTTCCTAAGTTACATTGCTTCAGGTGCTCTAACCAAGTGTTCCGCTTGTGCTCGTCGACTATCTTACTAATCTCTAGATTTAGTTCTCTGATTCTAGGATCAGCAGGGTTAGCACGACGGCGTTCATCACGCTGGTCTGCGAGTCCCGCCGCTTCGGCTGGGAAGTTGGGCCTCACTTGGGCAATTCGACCAGCGGGTATGAAGCGAGCGGCTGCTGCGTTTATGATGTCCCGGAACTCCCTCTGGGCAACATGAACATGTGAGGGGGACGGGAGCTCACTGAAGCGGCGATCGGTGTATTCTCTGAAGCCTTCCCAGTTGGCTTTCTTTTGATTAATAAACGTCCGGCGTTCAGAGGTTATGAAATCGGAGGGTCGGTTGATGGTGAGAATTATGGGGAGGTGGTCCGAACCCAATGAAATGACGGGTTGCCAGGAGACGTCATTTATCAGACCAGGCGATGCTAACGATAAATCTGGCGAACTGCTGCAGTCACCCATAATTCTCGTGGGGGCCTCTTCGTTCACCGTGGGGGCCTCTTCGTTCACTATCTGCTCTGCCAAAGCTATGCCCCTCTGGTCATTACCCAGGAGAGAATGCCAAAGTTCATGGTGGGCATTAAAATCTCCTAGAACCAATCGGTTATGCCCGCTCAACAACCACTCAATGTTTGGGCTATAACCTGGAGCACAGCTACCAACCGGCGGTATGTACACATTGTATAGCTCTATCTCGGCAGCCCCACACTTAACTGCTACCCCCATACATTCCATGTACGGGTCATTAGTGTCTAGCACAAGCGTGATAGGTCTATACTGCACGGAACGGTGTAATATGAAAGCCAGGCCATCACCTCCATTTCTTGTGCGATCCTTCCGTAGGACATTGTACCCATCACAATGTCGTAGGCTGCAGGTGGGATTCAGCTTTGTTTCCTGGATCGCCGCGACCCTTATCCTTTTCCGATTCATAAAGTCTACGATCTCACTAATCTTACCACGGAGCCCGTTGCAATTAAATTGCAAAAATGATGCACTCTCCGGAACTGGTACAACAATATTCGGTGTAAGATGCTGCGGCGGAGAATATTGTTGTGCGGGAGAAGTCGGTGGGGTCACATAATCAGATGACCCACTGCTGCTGTCATTGGCACAGCATCCTGCCACGAAGTCAGTTTGACTATACTCCCGCAGCGATGTTAGGCCGGAGCAGTTCCGGAAGTGCTCCCATTCCATGCACCGGTTACACCTCACCGAAACCGAGCGATGGTGAATTCGATTTCGGCAGACGGCACAGTACCATGGTCCGGGGTTTTCCTCTATCCCGGCTCGGACCAAAAGCAGGCGGAGAAGGCTCCCCGGGATGCACCTTCTCCAACACGAATAAACGGACGAGACAACACGTACACTGAGGTGGCAGCCGCTGGCCGATGGCTGGTATCCATCGGGTCAATCCGGTGCGTAGAACCCGCCGCCGTGTGGTCCATTGTTGGGTTTAGTGAACTGCCTGAATTTATTCTGATAATTGGTTGATAGTTTTTCTGCAAGTAGAGGATGCTGATGAGGAATGTGGTAATTCCGAAACGTGCGTCCATCCAACCATGTTGCAGTCTATAGGGCTTTGCCCAAATAAATTTGACTAACATTATTTTCCTCTGTTGGTTAAGCTATACTTGTAGTTAGTCAATGCATGGTTTTAAGCTGAAATCAAAAAACAACAACAATGCTTAAAGAACAAAACCAACAATAACAAAACAAAACGAATGAACATTTTATTTCTATAGCAAATTTAGTCAAAATTTTATTTCTATAGCAAATTTTGTCAGAATTTTATTTCTTTAGAAAAATTTGTCAAAAATTTTTTTCTATAGAAAATTTTGCCAACATTTTATTTATATAGCAAATTTTCTCAAAATGTTGTCAAAATTTTATTTATATAGCAAATTTTCTCAAAATTTTGTCAAAATTGTATTTCTTACTGATTTGATAGTGCAGTCAAGTGTGGCTAAAGTTGGTTCAGATTTAGATATAGGTCCCATATATTTTGCCCGATTTACATTCTTATGACTACAGAGGCCGAAATTGTTCTCCGATTTAGGACAACAGAGGTAGTGGAATTAAGAGTCTAATTATGCACTCCACATTTGGTCAGCTTAGATCCATTTATAGCAGGGTGCAGGGTATATCGTTCGCTCGATTAAAACTCATATGGCTTTCGTACGTCAAAATTTCACTCCGATTTACTTGAAATTTTGCACATAGCATTTTAGAAATGTGTGCCAAATTTGGTGAAAATCAACTCAGATTTGGACGAAGCCGAAGATTTGGGTAAAAATGGCCATGATACCCACATTTTCCTTGTTATATTGGAAGCTGTGCCCCATAGCTGGATACCATATGACCAGATAGGTTTATTATACATTTATATACCAGTATTTTATTTTCCACAGAGAGTTTCGAATTGGAACCAATTAGAAAGTTCATTTTTTTGGCTTGGATGTCAAGTGCTTTTCGTTTCGTTTTGATATGGGTTCCCCATTTCAGTTTTCTATCTAAGTACAATCCAAGATATTTGATGGTAAAATTTTTATTTTTTTTAATATATGGTAAAATCCCAAGATTTCTCGAGATCCGGTTCCCGAAAAAAGTCTATCTCGTGTGATGCTTTACACTATTTCATGACTCCCTAATCCATAGAATGATGGACAGTAAATCAACTTTAATTTTTCTATTTTATATCATTGATATGAAAATTTTCATGTAACCAAATAAAATTCGAAGCAATGCAATATCAAATAATACTACAAGAGTTTGTTAGAAGTTTGTTTTTTTTTTTTTTTGTGAAAACTCCCCCACACACAAACTGAAAAATCCCATTAAAATTTTAAATGTCATCAAAGTGGAAAAAGTCATAGTAGCCCACACAAAGTAATAGAATAAACTCCCACAGTTATGGGGCGCCAGAAATATTGCCAAAATGCAATTTACAGTAAGAATCACATTGGCGCCCAACCAGTAATACCAGTTGAAACTTTTGGTTTGCTTAGTTTATTTTGAAAATTATATAATCTATTTGAAATTTATTCACTGCTAGCACACAGAAATCCTCTGAATGTAATGGCTGCACATCTCTTCAAACCTAATAGTTTTACATTAACTTTTAAGAAAATTGTACTTCGTTTAAAAACCATTTTATGTGAAAACTTGTCATATCTCATAGATGACAACGAAGCAATCATAATCATCGTCTTCATCATTCCTAATTGTGATAGCTCCCTAAATTATGCAACACTTTTTGTTTTGCATTTTTCATTTGCCCTAAATGATGCTACATCAATTTGTTCACAGTGCAACAATTCATTTAGAAAAACTATTCATTACGTCCAAAAGTGAGATGAAAACTAGACAACAGCAAAAACTAAACAAGAACTCATTATGAAAATAAATCAGAGCAAAGAAAAAAAAAAACGAAAAACATGAAGCACATGTCATAATAGTAATGGGATGCCAGTGATAAGGATAAATCACTAAAATATAAAGACCAACACAATTCGGGAAAAAAATCCCAAATTGGCAACGTTCAAATACAAATTTCGGGAAATTTTGGCAAAAACCTGAGAGTTTTTTTTTATTGGGTTCATGGGTGGATAATGCAACAAAGTAAAGCGCTATATTTTTATACCCTCCACCATAGGATGTAGGTCAGATGGTATTGCAAATGGGCCGTATCGGTCCACTTTTACGTATAGCCCCCATATAAACGGACACCCAAATTTGGCTTGCGGATCCTCTAAGAGAAGCACATTTTATCCGATCTTGCTGAAATTTGGTACATGGTGTTGGTATATGGTCTATAATGACCATCCAAAAATTGGTCCACATCGGTCCATATTTATATATATATATATATCCCCTATATAAACCGATCCCCAGATTTGGCTTGCGGAGCCTCAAAGAGAAGCAAATTTTATCCGATCCGGCTGAAATTTGGTACATGGTGTTGGTATATGGTCTCTGAAAACTATGCTAAAATTTGTCCACATCGGTCCATAATTATATATAGCCCCCAAATAAACCGATCCCCAGATTTGGCTTGCGGAGCCTCAAAGAGAAGCAAATTTCATCCGATCTTGCTGATATTTGGTACATGGTGTTGGTATATTGTCTCTAACAACCATGCAAAAATTGGTCAACATCGGTCCATAATTATATATAGCCCCCATATAAACCGATCCCCCGATTTGGCTTGCGGAGCCTCTAAGAGAAGCAAATTTCATCCGATCCGGTTGAAATTTGGTACGTGATGTTAGTATATGGAGTCCAACAACCATGCAGGAATTGGTTCATATCAGTTCATAATTATATATATCTCCCTATATAAACCGATCCCCAGATTTGACCTCCGGTGCTTTTTGGAGAAGAATTCATCCGATCTGGTTGAAATTTGGTACGTGGTGGTAGTATATGATATTTAACAACCATGCCAAAAGTGGTCCATATCAGTCCATACTCATGTATAGCCCCCATATAAACCGATCCCGAGATTTGGTTATTTCATACAAGTCGACCGAACAGCAAAAAGTTTTTCAGCGGTGGATTATCCCACATCGGTGATTCTGGTGACATTTCTGAGTGTTTCAAAGCTTCTCTAAGTGGTTTCACTGCAATGTGCAACGCCGTTCGGACTCGTCTATAAAAAGAAGGTCCCTTGTCATTGAGCTTAACATGGAATCGGGCAGCACTCTGTGATAAGAGAGAAGTTCACCACTGTAGTATCACAATGGACTGAATAGTCTAAGTGAGCCTGATACATCGGGCTACCACCCAACCTAACCTACCAGTGAAGCTTCATCTAAATTCCCAAGTTAAGACCTGAAGCCATTGCGAAGTAGAAATGAAGTGAGGAACCTCCTTTTTAACTATTCTTGGTAGACGCCTTCTGAGTCGAAATATTTGTCTGCCCAATATTGCTTCAATAGTGAGTTTAGGACATTTTCCCAAAAATATTCGGTATTTATTTTAACCCTAAGATCGATGAATACGGGCGGGGAATGACCATCCGTCGTTAAGGTGGTCCTCATCATTACCATTGGCGGCAATGGTGGTCCATTGAAGGTGTACATTTACTGCTGACCTCTTAGGCAAGTAATTCCTATGATTTCGTTTGCTCATAAACTGCTCAATAATGAATGGCTTCTCATAAGAAAGAACCAAATTCGGTAACTGGTCACTTTCGTGTAAGCGAAGCAATTTTAGGGGTGTTTACATTCTATTTTTTGGTGCATCGGTGAGCTCTGGACTTTTTGGAACTTCATTGGCTTTAGTCCAAGCTAATTTTTCAAAATGTGTTACATCCATTCTGTGCTGAACATGAGCAAGCTTTCTATCACTGCGACGTGGATTTCGATCAAATCTAGCCTTCACTTTTCGGATCATTTCTGGAGTTATTATCTTTTTTTGTTGCGCGCGATGCATCTCTACTAGTATCACGAAAACGAGCCATGGTATGAGAAATAACTGATTTTTTCACTTTTATATATGGAGGCCTCTAACGATAGCCACTTGTAGTGTTCCAGCCAAATATAATACAATCACACTAAAACGTTTGAATTCCATCACCAATATTTTTTTATACCCTTCACCACACTGTGGAACAGGGTATTGTTGGCACATATGTTTGAACTACCCAGAAGGAGATGACATAGACACATGGTGCCTTTGGCAACATTGCTCAGGGCGGGTCACTGAGTCGATATAACCATGTCCGTCCGTTGGTCAGTGAACACATTTTTGGATTCAATGTCCAGGTCGCACACGCAAAAAAATAATTCTTTCCTCCCAAACGAAATTTTAGACAAACAAAGTTCGTTTCTCATTTGCTTTTCGCTATAAGAAAGTGTATTTGGAAGAAAAGTATATACTTTTTGTGATAAACGTTTATTTTTTTCCAGAATGTAAAAACAATTTCATAAAGACAAACTCAAAAAAAAAAAAAAACATTGTTTTCTTACTAATTGCATTTCCTTCACATCTTTTTTTAGGTCTTAACACCTCTTCCTGTAACACCAACAATGTAGAAGAAATTATACGATTTTATACATTTTAAAATTTTTTTTACCTTTTGCCTGAGCAGAGAATCGAACCGCGGACCAAGCACTTTGTAAGCCAATACACTAACCACTGAGCTATGTACCTGTTATGGTCATCAATAGATAAATATCCATATAAGTTATATTTATATAGCATAGCTTGCGGCGCCCACGAACCGAATAAACAAAATTTATTTAACAGAAATAAACATTTAGTTTGGCACCGTGGAGTAGTGGTTGCTACGTCCGACTTGCATTTTGTAACAAACGAATTTTTTTGGTGATAAAAGTTTAAAATTTTCGAAGCAATTCAAAAAACTCTAACAAAAGAAAAACGTTTTCGGTACACGTTTTCCAAATGTTTTTTTTTTTTTGCGTGCAGTATTAGTTCAATGGACTTCACATTTGGCACAAGTTTCTGTTTTGGATCAGAATATAACACTATTGATTTTTGAAGAAATCGTTTCAGAAGCCAGAGTTTTACCCTGATTTGCTTGAATTTTTCGATGAACACACAGAAAACAATTTCACGAAAAGTTTTCCAATTAAAATCTTAATTGGGTTTTAAAAAATATTCAGTTAAAATTCTAAATGATTCAACAAATTTTTTAATTGACTTTCAATTAATTATTTAATTGATACTATCATTTCTGTGGTTGAAGACATTTCAATTAAAAATTAATTGAATCAATTAACTTCGTTATTGAAGACAAAAACTATTTTTTTTGTATGCAAAGAGGAATTGCGGCCTTCGATTAGCATCATAACAGGACATAACACACTTGGGAAACACATGGTAAGAATAGGCCTTAAAGATGATTACATCTGTAGATGGTGGAAGTTCTGAGACTATTTCAAAGGCGACCACATCGGATGGAAGAAGCTGGAGAGATTACATCGAGAAATCACAATGGGCCTATATTGGTCTAAGTGGACATCAATTCAACACAATAATTGATGTCATCATTTACAATCACAATGGACTCAATAGTCTAAGTGAGCCTGAATCTTAATCGGGTTGCCACTTTAACCTATCATCTACAATCTAACCTAACCTACCAGTTAGACTATAGAGTACCGAATAGCATGAGTGGGTCATGATCACGGTTGCTAATCCCGCCGCAAATAATCTACCAAAGTTTGGAGAAAATTATACCACAAATCTACCAAATTTAAAAAATCTTATTTTGAAGTTTTTGATCAAATGTTTGTGATTAGTATGAATAAAAATATTTTTTCGTCGAATGAATAAATGACCGCTCCTATCAGCGACAATTTGTTATGTATGAAACCAAGGCCGTATTCAGGGGGTGATGAGGGGGATCAAACCCCCAGTATTTGTATTTCTGTATTTCTGCTTTTTATGTGTGTTTGTTGTTCTTTTTGTTAACATGACTCGCTTTGTTTGGCCATTGCAACAACAACGAAACAGCCAAACACACATGTGTAAATGAAATGGCGCAAAACCTGCGAAAAGAACCTGCCTAATTCAGCGATGGAAGCAATAAAGAGATATTTCCAAACGTGCATATTCTTTTAAAAATTTTGGTCACTTTGCCAGTTACTCAGGGATGGGAAAATGCAATTTTTAAGAAAGTACAAAAAAAGGTATTTTTTGAGCGGAAAGGTACTTTTTACTAAATTTCAACAAAAATTTCACTGGAAGATTATTGTCAAGAGACTGAAATTAAAGAAAATAAAATTTTGACAAAATTTTCTATATAAATAAAATTTTGCAAAAATTTTCTATAGAAATAAAATTTTGCACAAAAAATTCTATAGAAAAAAATTTTGCAAAATTTTTTCTATAGAAATAAAATTTTGCAAAAATATATAGAAATAAAAATTTGCAAAAAAAGAACGATGGAAGCAATAAAGAGATATTTCCAAACGTGCATATTCTTTAAAAAATTTTGGTCACTTTGCCAGTTACTCAGGGATGGAAAATATAATTTTTAAGAAAGTACAAAAAAGGTATTTTTTGAGCGGAAAGGTACTTTTTACTAAATTTGAACAAAAATTTCACTGGAAGATTATTGTCAAGAGACTGAAATTTAAAGAAAATAAAATTTTGACAAAATTTTCTATATAAATAAAATTTTGCAAAAATTTTCTATAGAAATAAAATTTTGCAAACAAAATTCTATAGAAAAAAAATTTTGCAAAATTTTTTCTACAGAAATAAAATTTTGCAAAAATTTCCTGTAGAAATAAAATTTTTACAAAATTTTCAATTGAAATAAAATTTTGTCAAAATTTTCTATAGAAATAAAATTTTGCAAAAATTCTATATAGAAATAAAATTTTGACAACATTTTCTACCGAAATAAAAAATCGATAATATAGAATCGCATTCTTTTTTCGACTAAAACATTCTTCAAGTTCAATAAAATCCTGTGTTTGACTATGTCTTTTACAAAATCAAGATTTTCTTCCCACATGAACATGTCTGTTTTGTCATATTTGTAAAAGACTATTAGCAAATAAGGTTGATAAAGACTTTCTCAAAATATTAAAATATTTTGTCAAAGCTATTGTACCATAAATCTGATATCGACTCAAAAATGTCTACACAAAAGGTACTAAATCATTCGCGGGGGTACTACGGTACTGACCGGGGTGAAAAAGTTTAAAAAAGTACTATAGTACTGCATTTTCCATCCCTGCAGTTACTACGTGCTCATCCGAACGCTCATTTTCAACAATGAAGAGATTAAAGACGTATCTTAGAAATTCGACTAGCGAGAGTAGACTCCAAGGATTGGCATTAATGTCGGTTTATCGCCGAATAAATGTGCCGACTGAAGAAGTCATTGATTTATTTGCTGCCCAAAAAGCCCGTAGGCTCAATTTAATATTATAAAAATATTGTATACATACCTATGCATAAATAAAATTTTCTACACATGAGATTATATGAATATTTTTTTTTAAAGTTGAACCCCCCTCCCCCCGAATTAAAATCCTGGCTACGGCCTTGTATGAAACAATGCCAATTCACGATATTGAATTTATATAAAATCTTTTCAAAATGTTATTTCTATAGAAAATTCCTATCAGCGACAATTTTTTGTGTATGAAATAACACGAAAATTAGAATTTTTAAACTTTGGAGAAAATTTTACCACAAATCTACCAAATTTAAAAAAATCTTATTTTTACGTGTTTAATCAAATTTTTATGGTTAGTATGAAAAACATATTTTTCCTTCGAATGAATAAATGACCGCTCCTATCAGCGACAATTTTCTGTGTATGAAAGAAACAACGCCAAAATTAATTTTTTAAAGATATTGAATTTATATAAAATCTTTTCAAAATGTTATTTCTATAGCAAATTTGGTAAAAAAAAATTTATAGAAAAATTTCTTAATTTTTTTATATAAAATTTTCTTAATTTTTTTTATAAGAAAATTTGCTCAAAATTTCATTTCTATAGAAAATTCTCTCAAATTTTTATTTCTATAGAAAATTAAAGTATATCTTAATTGGAGAGGAATATTTTTGAAAATCTATCAAAACATCATGAATTCTACCAATCTACTAACTACACTGAAAAAAAAGCATGCCCGGTTCCAAAGATTTTGACTTTACTTTAACAATTGTGGTATTGATTCCGAGCCAAAGAAGCAGAGAATACAAGTAAGACACAATTCTCTTTTACATGTGGGTTTTGTGTACTTGACTCTAGGAAACAGATTTTAATTTTTCGCTTTTTCAGCTTTTTTTCTTCATATGCTATCAAAAAACAAGTTAACGACAATTTTATTTTCCAAATTCAGACACGACTTCCACTAGAAATTATGCTGTGTTTCAAGTAAGAAACGTCTTTAAAATAATATGTTGAAAAACATGTCCTATTGTTGAACGGTTTTTTGCTTTGTAGTCAAGATGCACAAAGACAACAAATTTAAAGACAATTTCATTAATTTTAAAGAATTTGTCTGAATTATTAAAGTCTAGTTGACCTTAGCCCAAAAAATTTTTCTTTCATGTTATGATACCCATTTTTAAGTCAAATCACTTAATTATAAAGACAACACAACTTCATTGAAAAGTTTATCGACTTTTGGACAATGAAAAAAACTTTATATTAGAGAAATGCGTCTTCTACGCTAAACAAAATTTGCATTCGCATTTTAAGGACATGAAATCTTTGGCCTCACGACAGTATTTTTTTCAGTGTAATCAGTAAAAAATCTATCATTTTTGGTAGAATTCTACCAACTATGGCAACCAAACAAAACAAGGCCTACATGCATCATGCCCACGATGCATGTAGGCCTTGTTTCGAGGAGAAAGAAACCTTACACTGAAAAAACAGTGAACCCACCAGGAAAGCAAATTGTAACCTAACCTGAAGTTAGTTGCGATGCATATCAGCCACCCGGCGTGTACCAATTTTGGCACATCTTGTTATGGACCGAAAATACTTTTAGATTTAACATTTATAGATGGTCAAGAAGTCAAATCAAGGGTCGGCTCATAAAGGGGGGCTATATCGTTTCTAATAGCTTTAAAACAAGTTAAGGATTAATAAAATCGTAGAAATTATTTAAATTATATCGAAAAAAATGCTAAATCCATTCTAGGAAAAATTGCGAATTTTTGAAAATATTTCAGATTGACTTAAAAATCATAAAAAATTTTAAAAATTATTTATTTATCAAAATATCACAGAATTTTTTATTTCACATTCAAAGCACTGAATTTGGATCATACCTTAAGAAGTGATGCATATACAGTGTAACGGCTGTTTTTTTTTTTTGGACATCCGTCCTATGACAAGCTCATGCTAAATTTGTCGCTTCTGCGCCAATTTTGTACAACTTCCGAATCCAAAAAGAACATTTTCACTACTTTTTTGGTGACGCTTTTTTGTTGGGAAATAGTATGGCAAACTTATATCTCCATCATATAGTGGCGATTATTTATGGAATCAATTCAGGTCTTACGTTACTTTGTTTCGTAAGTCGTGTTAACGGGAACTTAAATCATTTTCGCAAACTTTCATATACTGTCATCTCTATCTATGGCACATCAACTCACTACAATGATAGAGTGAACTACAGAACTGTGCGTATATGTGTGGAACTGCATCGGTAGTACTGCACTTCAATTAATTTCCTAAACAAGAGAAAAATTTTATTTTCAATGGTCTTCACATACTCGGTGAGTGCACTCAATCATTTGAAGCATTATAATGACAACAATAAACATCACATTTGCCAATTCAAATTAAGCAGACGGAATATGAGTTTTTTTTTTATTGCAAAACCTTACACATGCTAGGTTCATACGAAATTCATTTGGTAAATTATTTTCTATGGTTTTAGAAAAAAAACTTTCATTAATATCTCGTGTTTTGTTAAACAAAATGATTATTTAATGCATTTTCAATATATAAATTTTGAAATTGAGTAAAGAAACTAACTTGACAAAAGGAAGAAAACTTTCGGTTAATTTTAGAAAATTTTAAATATTTGTAGAAAAATTTAACTAAACATTATTACAAACGTTGGCATCACGCCGATGTCATAAAAATAAGTAAATATTTTTCGACAAATTCCTGAAAATTTGTTAGACATAACAAAGTTTTTTCACTTATTAAAGAAAATTTTGTAGTTTGAAGGAAAAACTTGAAGTTAAAAATTGCAAAAATGTCTTTAGTGACATACGAAGTTCATGATGAACGCATTTTTGGAAGAATTTACAAATTTAAAGAAATTCTGAACTATTTTGTGGAAGACTCAAGTTTAGTTAATTTTTATGCTTCATTTGAGTATATTTTTTCCTCGGGTTTAGTTAATTTATCTAACGTACTCAAAAAATTATTAGAGTAAAGGAAACTTTCTCCAAACATAATAATTGCATGAACTAAAATAAAGTTAAATTGGCTTTAGTGAAATAGTTCACTTTTTGTGAGTGCATAGACTTATAAGCACAATAACAGGTTGGCTGATAAGTCCCCGGTCTAAAACATTTTTTTTGTCAAAATTAGTTTATATTATTCAACACAGTCCCCTTCAAGAGCGATACAACGATTATAACGACCTTCCAATTTTTATACCCTGCGCCACACTGTGGAACAGGGTATTATAAGTTAGTGCATATGTTTGTAACACCCAGAAGGAGCCGAGATAGACATATGGTGTCTTTGGCAATAACGCTCAGGGTGGGTCCCTGAGTCGATATAACCATGTCCGTCTGTCCGTCCGTCCGTCTGTCTGTGAACACATTTTTGTGATCCAAGTCTAGGTCGCAATTTAAGTCCAATCGCCTTCAAATTTGGCACATGTTCCTAATTTGGGTCAGAATAGAACCCTATTGATTTTGGAAGAAATCGGTTCAGATTTAGATATAGCTCCCATATATATCTTTCGCCCGATGTGCACTAATATGGACCCAGCTGCCAGAGTTTTATACCGATTTGCTTGAAATTTTGTACAAACATAACACTTAGTCGTATGATCAAGTCTGCAAAATTTGATTGAAATTTAGATATAGATCCCATATATATCTTTCGCCCGATATGGACTAATATGGTCCTAAAAGCCAGATTTTTATCCCAATTAGCTTGAAATTTTGCACAAGGAGTACAATTGGTAGTATAGTCATGTGTGCCAAATTTGATTGAAATCGGTTCAGATTTAGATATAGCTTCCATATATATTTTTCGCCCGATATGGACTTATATGGCCCCAGAAGCCAGAGTTTTGGCCCAATTTGGTTGAAATTTTGTACTAGGAGTACAATTAGTAATATAGTCATGTGTGCCAAATTTTATTGAAATCGGTTCAGATTTAGATATAGCTCCCATATATATGTTTTTCCGATTTCGACAAAAATGGTCAAAATACCAACATTTTCCTTGTTAAATCGCCACTGCTTAGTCGAACAGTTATAAAAATGACTCTCATTTTCCTAAACTTCTTATACATATATAAAACTTCTTATACATATATATCGAGCGATAAATCATAAATAAACTTTTGCGAAGTTTCCTTAAAATTGCTTCAGATTTAAATGCTTCCCATATTTTTTGTACTAAAATTGTGTTCCACCCTAGTGCATTAGCCAATTTAAATTTTGAGTCTATAGATTTTATAAAAGTCTATCAAATTCTGTCTAAATCGAGTGATAT
Source organism: Haematobia irritans (assembly GCF_050003625.1). NCBI lineage: Eukaryota > Metazoa > Arthropoda > Insecta > Diptera > Muscidae > Haematobia > Haematobia irritans. The sequence goes on from NC_134400.1 coordinate 122,997,612, forward strand.
TGAAATGTATGTATTTGGGACAAACCTTCATATATAGCCCCCAACACATTTGACGGATGTGATATGGTATCGAAAATTTAGATCTACAAAGTGGTGCAGGGTGTAATATAGTCGGCCCCGCCCGACTTTAGACTTTCCTTACTCAGAATCATCAACACGTTGTTGTTTTTGGTCAAATGTGAGCTCGTGCGGCACCCATTTTGCACAGAGCATATCGCATATCCAAATATTGATGAATGATATGACCAACACGTTCCGTTGATATCTTTAAGGCCTCTGCTATCTCGATCAACTTCATTTTACGGTCATTCAAAACCACCTCTTTCGGGCGTCCACTGCGTTCACCGTCCTCCGTGCTCATTTCACCACGCTTGAATTTTGCATACCAATCAATTATTGTTGATTTCCCTGGGGCAGAGTCCGGAAACTCATTATCAAGCCAAGTTTTTGCTTCCACCGTATTTTTCCCTTCAGAAAACAGTATTTTATCAAAACACGAAATTCCCTTTTTTTAATTTTTTTCACAATAACAAAAGTTGCTTCACAAAAGGCGCTCTATCTCACAAACTAATTGACTTACAGACGTCAAATTTTGACACGAATCATTTGAAGGTTGGTACTATATAAAAATATGCATTTAATACTAGCGACGCCATCTATGTGTCAGACCGGGGACTTATCAGCCAACCTGTTAGAGAGATCACTTTTTTTTTTTGAGTGCATAGACTTATAAGCACAATATATGTACACAGTTTTTTTTTATTATTTCATGAAATTAATTGATCCAATTTTTTTATACCCTCCACCATAGGATGGGGGTATACTAACTTTGTCATTCCGTTTGTAACACATCGAAATATTGCTCTAAGACCCCATAAAGTAAAATTCTGTGTCGTGGTGAAATTCTGAGTCGATCTAAGCATGTCCGCTCGTCCGTCTTTTGACATCACGCTAACTTCCGAACGAAACAAGCTATCGACTTGAAACTTGTCATAAGTAGTTGTTATTGATGTAGGTCGGATGGTATTGCAAATGGGCCATATCGAACCACTTTGACGTATAGCCCCATATAAACCGACCCCTAGATTTGGCTTGAGAAAATTTGGTACGTTGTGTAACTATATAGTCTCTAACAACAATGCTAAAATTGGTCCATATCGGTCCATAATTATATATAGCCCCCATATAAACCGATCCCCCGATTTGGTTTGCGGAGCCTCTAAGAGAAGCAACTTTTATCTGAGCCAGTTGAAATTTGGTATGTGGTGTTAGTATATGGTCTCTAACAACCACACAAAAATTGGTCCATATCGGTCCATAATTATATATAGCCCCCATATAAACCGATCCCCAGATTTGACCTCCAAAGCCTCTTGGAGGAGCAAAATTCATCCGACCCGGTTGAAATTTAATACGTGGTGTTGGTGTAGGATCTCTAACAACCATGAAAAACTTGGTCCATATCGGTCCATATTTATATATAACCCCCATATAAACCGATCCCCAGATTTTACCTCCGGAGCCTCCTGGAGAAGCAAAATTCATTCGATCCTGTTTAAATTTGGTACATAGTGTTAGTATATGGTATCTACCAACCATGAAAAATTGGTCCATATCGGTCCATAATTATATATAGCCCCCATATAAACCGATCCCGAGATTTGGTTCTGGAGCCTCGTGGAGGAGCAAAATTTATCCGATCCGGTTGAAATTTGATACATTGCGCTAGTGTATGGGCGCTAACAGCCTTGCAAAAATTGGTCCATATCGGTCTATAGTTATATATAGCCGATCGCCAATCACATAAAAATTGGTCGATATCGCCAGAAATAATCCACCAAAGTTTTATTTCTATCGAACATTTTGTCAAAATTTTATTTCTATCGAAAATTTTGTCAAAATTTTATATCTATAGAAAATTTTGTCAAAATTTTATTTCTATAGAAAATTTTATTAAAATGTTATTTCTATAAAAAATTATCAAACTTTTGTTCCTATAGAAAATGTTATCAAGATTTTATTTATATAGAAAATTTTGTCAAAATTGTATATCTATACAAAACTTTGTCAACATTTTATTTCTATAGACAATTTTATCAAAATTTAATTTCTTTAGAAAATTTTATCAAAATTTTATTTCTATAGAAAATTTTATCCAAAATTATTAAAATTAAAATTGTTTCAATCACCGAATTAACTAGAAAGAAAAACATCCTTTTATTTCCAATAAATTTTGGTTTATATTGATGCCATCAATCATTTCCCAGCAAAAAAAGGGCTTCCAAAAAAGTGGTTTGGATCCCCAATCTGTGATCCGGAAGTAGTGCAAACTTGGATCATCTCAAATGAATTTTACATGGGCTTGTCATAGGACGGAAGTACTCCCTTTTTGCAAAGGATTACTTTAGAAGTTGTAGGGCACAAGTTAATTTGAATGAAGAAATTTAAAAAGCGAAAAAAATAAACATTTTTTTTCAACAAATTTCATTTTTTTTATCCATATGTTTTATTACACAATTATTTTCCTATTATCTATTTTTTACAATTTGAAAAACTTTTTCGCTCAGACCAGGGGTTGAACCTGGGATTGCTGGCACCATAACAGAACGCCTTAGCACACTCAGCCACAAACGCCATTGAACAACAAGCGTCGAAAGGTCAATTCAAATGTTTGTGACATGATCGTAATACGAAACCAAGGAGTACCATTCTAATTGCTTCTCGAGATGTTCTTTATTAGTATGAACGAAAAAGTAAGAAACGCAGGTTCGAATCTCACCAGTGGCAATTTTTTTTTTCAAATATTTTTCTAAAAAATTATTTTTTATATCATGAATTGTTTTTGTTTTTTTACTTTCGGCATATATTTTCGTATAAATATATTTTTTCCATTAAAAATCAACAAAAAAAATTAAAAATTCTCGTAATTTGCAAAACGTTCTCAAAAGAACTTCCATGGAAGCGAAAAAGCCAAACGGCACAGGTTCAAATCCCAGCGGGGATGAAATTATTTTTTTTATTATTTTTTTTACTTTTTTATTAATTTTAATTTTTTTAAGTTTTTTTTATTAGTTTTCTATTTTTTTTTTTAATTTAATTGTCCAAAATTTGCACTTAAAATAGCCTGATTTCGTTCTTTCCAATACTTGTCCACAAGGACTGCATCGGAAGTAGAAAAAAATCATTGGGGGATCCCAAGATGCGCTTTAGAATAAAAGTTTGTGCACTTGTCCAAAAGGACTGCATCGGAAGTGGAAAAAAATCATTGGGGGATCCCACGATGCGCTTTAGAAGAAATGTTTGTGGACTTGTCCAAAAGGACCGCATCAGAAGTTGAAAAAAACTCGATGGGGGATACTGGGATGGGCTTTAAAAGAAATGAACAACTTCCAATTTTTTTTGCTGGGTTATTACATTATTATTTATTATTATTTTATAATTATAATTAGTTTTCCTTTAGATGAAAAAATGTTCACGATTTTTTACAAGAGTTCCAATTTTCTGATATTAATTAAATTTGGATTTTTCTGTGTATTCGAGTCAACATTTGATGAAATTAAATAGTTCTGAACAAAATTTTCAATTATATTTTAAATTGTAAGTATTTATTTATTTGTTTATTTTAAATGTTATTTGGGAAAACTGTTATTATAATTAACCTTCCCTTGGGAGACACCGTAGTGCAATGGTTAGCATGCCCGCCTTGCGTACACAAGGTCGTGGGTTCGATTGCTGTTTCGACCGAACACCAAAAAGTTTTTCAGCGTTGGATTATCCCACCTCAGAAATGCTGGTGACATTTCTGAGGGTTTCAAAGCTTCTTTAAGTGGTTTCACTGTAATGTGGAACGCCGTTCGGACTCGGCTATAAAAAGGAGGCCCCTTGTCATTGAGCTTAACATGGAATCGGGCAGCTCTCAGTGATAAGAGAGAAGTTCACCAATGTGGTATCACAATGAATAGTCTAAGTGAGCCTGATAGTCTAAGTGAGCCTGATATATCGGGCTGGCACCTAACTTAAACGTAAACCTAACCTTCTCTGAAAATTCCAAGAAAATCTAGAAACTTTTCTTCAAGTGTGTGGCAAGAAGAAGGTTCCCTACCCGTCGAAATACTCAAACAAAACCATATTTCATAACCTTCCCACACGGCCTTTGTAAATTTCAAGAAAACTTGAGAATTTTAGTTTTTTTTTCAGTTTTAGAGGAGGTTTCCCCTCCCCTACCAAATATCGAAAAGTGATGTAGCGTATCTTGTGTAGGCATTCAAGCAAATTATAAGCCCAATTTTCAAAAAGCAGGGCAAGGGGAGGCCATCTTTCCGTCCAATTTTCACAAAAAGGTATCCAATATTAATTTCATAACCTCTCCCCACGTTCTCTGTAAATTTCAAGTAAATTGGAAAAGTCATAACCTCACCAAGTTTTCCTTAAAATTTCAGTCCAGGAATTTTAGTTTTGTTTTCACTATACTTTAAAAAAAATCGGGCAAAGAGGAGGTCCTCCCCGGTCAAATATCGAAAAATAAAGTAGCCGCTCTTTGTCTGGACGCTCCTTTCAACCTTCCCTGAAAATGTCAAGCGAAACGGATAATTTTATTCCAATTTTCAAAAAGTCGGGCCGGGGGTAGGTCCCCTCTCCCCGATCAAATATGAACTCATCAGGTACCCAATATTAATTTCATAACCTCACCGCATGTTCTCTGTAAATCTTAAGTAAATCAGAGAATATTAGTTTATTCACAGTACTTAAAAATGTCGCACAAAGGGGAGGCCCCCTTTACGACCAAATATTGAAAAACAAATTATCGGATCTTTGTCTAGATGCCAACCCCAACCTTCATTGACAATTTCAAGCAAATCGGTCAACTTTGGTCCAATGAATTTTCTATGAAAATTGGCTATCCAATAAATTTTCTAGGAAATTTGGATTTCCAATAAATTTTTTATAAAAATTGGATTTCCAAAAAATGTTCTATAAATATTTACATCTCTTTTTCTATTTAAAACAAATTTTATGAAGATTTCCAAGAAATTTGCTATGGATATTCGATTTCCAAAAAAAGATTCTATGAAAATTCAATTTCCAACAAATTTGCTATGTAAAATTGATATCCAGCTAATTTTCTATGAAATTTGGAGATTAAAAAAATTTCCTATTAAAAATCGCATTTCTAACTTTATCAATGAAAATAAGATTTCTAAAAAAATTTTCTATGAAAATTGGGTTTTCGGCAAATTTTTTTATGAAAATTAGATTTCCAAAATATTGTTTATGGATATTCGTCATCCAAAATATTTTCTATGAACATTTGATTTCCAACTAACATTCTATGAATATTCGATTTCCCACATTTTATCTCTGAAATTGGATTTCCAGCAAATTTTCTATGGAAAATTGTTTCTGGTGAAAAATCGATTTCCAACAAGTTTTCTGTGAATAATCGATTTCTAATATATTTTCTGAGAAAAATCAATTTTCACCAATTTTCTATTAAAATCGATTTGAACAAATTTTCATTGGATATTGGATTTCACACAAATTTTCTAAGAAAAATCAATTTTCAACAAATATTTTATGGATAAAGATTTTTTTTAACAAATTTTCCATCAAAATTGGATCTCCAACAAATTTTCTATGAAATTGAATTTCGAATAAAAATTTCTGTGGAAATTCTATTTCCAACAAACCTGAATATTGGATTTTAAAACTAATTGCCTGTTTATGTATATCGAAAAAAATCCCAGTGTCGGACAAAGGGGAGGCCCCCCTCCACGACCAAATATCGAAAAATAAATTATCGGATCTTTGCCTAGATGCCAACCCCAACCTTCACTGACAATTTCAAGCAAATCGGTCAACTTTGGTCCCATGAATTTTCTATGAAAATTGGATATTCAACAAATTTTCTATGAAATTTGGATTTCCAATAAATTTTTTATAAAAATTGGATTTCCCAGAAATTTTCTATAAATATTCATTTTCAACTAATATTGGATTTACATCTCTTTTTCTTTTTAAAACAAATTTTATGAAGATTTCCAAGACATTTGCTATGGATATTCGATTTCCACAAAAAGTTTCTATGAAAATTCAATTTCCAACATTGTCAACACATTGTTTGACAAAAATAAGTATTTTAATTTTTTTTTTGTCTGAGAATTCATTCAAATATTAACAATGTTTTTACTTTTTTCTTGACACATAATATGGTATATGTTCGTTTATTACTCGACAACAAAACATAAAGTAACTTGCCTTTCGAAATGGAGGAACAAAAATCAATTTTCTTATACGAAAGAAAGCTTTTGTTCGATATACAAGAACAGGGATCTAATGCCCTGTTCTTGCAAAAAAATGTTCAAGAGATTTTCTGTGAATATTCAATTTACAACAAATTTTCTAACAAATTCGATTTCTATCAAAAAATTTAAAATGGGATTTCCAACAAAATTTTGTATGAACAATTTGTGTTCAACAAATTTTCCAAGGACATTCGATTTACAGCAAAAAAAAAAAAAAACTTTAATTTGCAACAGATTTTTTCTATGAAAAATTGATTTCTAACAAATTTTCTATGGAAGTTCGATTTTCAACAAAAATTTTTCGAAAACCCCATTGCTATCATACATCAATCCAAGATGTGAATATTTTATAAAAAACTTGGATTTTGGACATTGATTTGCCATTACGAAAATTTGCGAATGATCAGAGCAACTTTAACAAGAATTTGTGCCACATTTTTCTACATCGATATAAGTTGACACATTCGATAACTTAATCTAAATTTTATGGCATACTTTTTAAACATCCACATCCTTAATTTAGGTTGTTACCCACAGTTTGATCCAATACATGCGATATTCTCACAAAAAAAAATACCAATGCCCTAGATTGCGCCACATGTTGAAGGGTATGCAAGAAATCTGTTTTTAAATAAAAACCACAACAAAAAATTAACCTAAAAATATAACGATGGCAAACTGTATCTAAATTTACTGGGTACCACTTTTTGCCCTTTGTCTATATCTGCATCAGTGCATTGATGTCCTCTGACTGTCTGTCCTTGTAAAATTTATGAAATACTTGCCATTACGCAGTGAGAGGAAAACGACAAAGGTTCAGAGATTTAAGTGCTCTTGAGTTTTTTCTTCTATTTTCAATGAAAAAAAATGCACCGTTGATATTTTCGCTATAGCTATCCTCCTCAAAATGTCATGCTTTTGCGGTGCGCAAGGAATTGGGTGCTACCCACCACAACCACCAATCTAAATATCCTCATTTACACTCAACGGATGTTGCATGCCTAACAAAAGCCTTGCAGAAGAGTAAAGCCAGAAAATAAAAGTTATTCCAAACTAAGTGAATATTTAAGATTGGTATGAAGTGAAAATAGTGAAAATTCTATAGCATGCATTGGATTATCCTATGCAACAGTCATGAAGGATAATTCAATTGGAAGTTTTATTTATACAAAGAAAAAAGATATGCCCACAATTTTTTGAATTAAAGTTTTATTAGACTCAATTAATTTCTTGATAACAACAATAATCAATCACTAAAATTGAATGTATCAAATAATTGTTTAATTGATATTGATAGAGAAATTGCGATTAAAAGTTAATTGGGCCATTGGACTTTCATGATTGCATTTTCATGATTAGCGTGCTAGAATAGCTACATGAACTCAAAGTCGATCTGTATAAACTTGAGAATTGAGAGCAGACCTCTCCACTGACATATGCTTCATCCATTCAAATGAATATTTATCACATATGGAAAATAATGTGCATGAAAACTTCTCTCATTGTTGCTCTCTATGTAGCGTAATATGAGAAGGCATAACACATTTCCCACAAGTGTGGCTCACAGGCTTTATGATATAATAGTGATGTTGTTGGTTTTATATCTCTTGTAATTGTGTAGGTGTTTCTGTCGGTAACGTTGCTCTGCTATGCATTTTTGCTACATTTCTGTTACTGACAAATGCCAACCGAATGTTGATTACCGAGGTTAACCCCAAATATTCTCGTTCTAACAAATCTTGTACAGTTTCAACAGAGTTCTGGTTACACAGCACACACCACTAATCTAAAACTCTGTGGTTTTGTATAAACATTCGCTGGTGTAGGCGGTTTAGTTTTCAATACAGTGGTGCTAAAATGATCAAACCGAAGGGTCTTGTAATAACAGGGATTAACCTGTTCTCATGGCAGAAAAAAAGTGAACTGTTTTATAGGAACTTTTTTTGCGTGGTTATATTTGTCTAGAGACTACATTAAACCTTGCCTAAAAAAAGTAAGAAAATCTGAGATTTTTAATTAAATTTTCAAAAAGTCGGGCACGGTGAATGTATCACTCCCCGACCAGATATTTTACATGTACCCTATATTAATCCATAACCTCCTCCGCGACCTATGTTAATTTCAAGTACATAGTTTTGATTTTTACTATATTATATGTTTGAAAAAGTCGGGAAAAGAGATCACCTCCAAACTTCCACGAAAATATTAAGGAAATTGGAGGAAGGTACCTCTCCCCGTTTAATGTTAAAAAATCAGGTACACAATTTAATATTAATTTCAGGCGAGGTCCCTCCTAGATAAAATTCCAACAAAAATTGGGGATTTTTTACTCCTTGGTAGATTGGTAGAATTCTTGATATTTTGGTAGATTCTGCAAAGAATTTTAAATAGAAATAAAATTTTAACAAAATTTTCTATAAAAATAACATTTTGACATTTTATATAGAAAAAAATTGCCAAATTGTCTGTAGAAACAAACTTTTGACAAAACATTCCATAGAAATAAAATTTGGACAGAATTTTCTATAGAAATAACATTTTGAAAAAAAATTATATAGAAATAAAATTTTGACAAAATTTGCTATAGAAATAAAATGTTGACAATATTTTCTATAGAAATAAAATGTTGACAAAATTTTCTATAGAAATACATTTTTGACAAAATTTTCTATAGAAATAAATTTTTGACAAAATTTTCTATAGAAATAAAATTTTGACAAAATTTTCTATAGAAATAAAATGTTGACAAAATTTTCTATAGAAATAAAATTTTTACAAAATTTTCTATAGAAATAAATTTTTGACAAAATTTTCTATAGAAATAAAATCTTGACAAAATAAGATTTTTATACCCTTCACCACTACTGTGGTATAATAAGTTTGTTCATTTGTATGTAACGCCAAGAAATAATTGTCATAGACCCATCTTTTAATATACCGATCGGCTTAGAATTAAATTCTGAGTCGATTTATCGATGTCCGTCTGTCTGTCTGTCTATCTGTATATGTAATTTTGTGCACAAAGTACAGGTCGCAGTTTAAGTCCGATCGTCCTCAAATTTGGCATAACGTCTCTTTTCGTGTCGAAGACAATCGCTATTGATTTTGGAAAAAAACGGTTCAGATTTAGATATAGGTTAGGTTAGGTTAGGTTAGGTTATGTGGCAGCCCGATGTATCAGGCTCACTTAGACTATTCAGTCCATTGTGATACCACAGTGGTGAACTTCTCTCTTATCACTGAGTGCTGCCCGATTCCATGTTAAGCTCAATGACAAGGGACCTTCTTTTTATAGACGAGTCCGAACGGCGTTGTACATTGCAGTGAAGCCACTTAGAGAAGCTTTGAAACACTCAGAAATGTTACCAGAATCACCGATGTGGGATAATCCACCGCTGAAAAACTTTTTGCTGTTCAGTCGAAGCAGGAATCGAACCCAAGACTTTGTGTATGGAAGGCGGGCATGCTAACCCTTGCACGATGGTGGCTTCACTGGTAACGAGCCTAATACCGTAGAGCCACTTCAGTGCCGCACGCGATGGCTACCTTTGATTCTAAAATTTTTTGATACATGCGAAATTTTTTGCTTTTGAATAATACAATAAAAGAAGAAAAAAAAACAAGTATAATTATGGACCGATGAGGACCAACTCACTATTGAAGCAATATTTGGCAGACAAATATTTCGACTCAGAAGGCGTCAACCAAGAGTAGTTAAAAAGGAGGTTCCTCCTTAACATGGTAATTTAGGAGTTTCCTCTTAACTTGGTAATTTAGATGAAGCTTCACTGGTAGGATAGGTTGGGTGGCAGCCCGATGATTCAGGCTCACTTAGACTATTCAGTCCATTGTGATGTGGTGAACTTCTCTCTTATCACTGAGTGCTGCCCGATTCCATGTTAAGCTCAATGACAAGGGACCTCCTTTTTATAGCCGAGTCCGAACGGCGTTCCACATTCCAGTGAAACCACTTAGAGAAGCTTTGAAACCCTCAGAAATGTCACCAGCATTACTGAGGTGGGATAATGCACCGCTGAAAAACTTTTTGGTGTTCGGTCGTAGCAGGAATCGAACTCACGACCTTGTGTATGCAAGGCGGGCATGCTAACCATTGCACCACGGTGGCTCCCTTTAGATTTAGATTTAGATATAGCTGCCATATATATTTATCACCGATTCGATCATAATTCACGTATTTATGAACTGATGTTCTTCAAATTTCGTACATCTGAATGTTGTGCCAGTTCCGTAAAATCTGCAAAATATCTGCTAAATCGTTTCAGATTTATATATAGCTCCCATATATATCTATCGTCCGATTTGGACTTATATGGCCCCAAAAGCCAGAGTTTTGCCCTGATTTGCTTCAAATTTTGCACAAGCAGTACGTTTAATGCTATGCACTATGGGCGGAAATTGAAAATTTGCGGCAAAAATTATTTACAATCAATCTAGTATCGCCAAACATGGTATATCGATATATCTTATCAAAATCAAATGTTACCAACAAAAAGGGAGTCAATCCCCCTTATTCCAGGTGCGTTACTATAGAGGGGTCGAAATTGTAATTCCACTTGGAATACTATAGAATATACTCTTAGATGGAGTTTAATTTATATTTGCTTATTTTCCTTATTAAGAAAGCGCTTTATCCCCAGAACTTGATGTAAATAGTATAAACCAATTATCATTTTATTAAATTAATTTTATTAATTAAAATTAAACAAATATCAAATCAAAATCACATTCTTCGGTATCTAACTCTAATTCCGTCCCTCTGTGTTTGTTGTTCGCAGGATTTCGATGGCAATTATTAACCGATTTTGATAAAATTTGGTACAACATGTTTTCTTGGTCAAAGGACAAACACGGTTGAATTTGGAAAAAAATGGATCAAAGTTACATATAGCCCCCATATATATGTATCGCCCGATTTCGACAAATTAGACCATACTGCGCTTATTTACTACCCGATTGTCTTCAAATTTAACACAAAGTAATTTTTTATAGTATCCTTAAAGTGTGCAAAATTTCATCAAATTCGGTTCAGATTTAGATATAGCTACCATATATATGTATCGCCCGATTTTCCCAGATTTGACTATAAAACCCTTACATTTATTTTAGTATGGGCAAGTTTGGGCAGACAAAATTTACAGCACATAAAAGTATACTTCCTCACGAACAATAATAAGCAAAAATTTTCATTAACAATCGTTAACATTTCTAGTTCTATTCCTCGCAAATATACGTATGTGTTACAATTTTCACATATAAACCGCACTTTTGAATCCATAAATTCAAGTTCAAAAACACAAATATTTTAAAAAGTCTTTACAACATTTTGAACTACTAAACCTCCTCTTAGAATCTACATTCAAAAGTTTTCTTTATTCACTTTTATTGCGAAAAAAATTAAGCACGAAATTTGTCAATTTTTGTTCGCAACTGGCATAAATTTTGGCAAACATTGGCAGCCTTTTTCTCCTGAACAGGGTTGCCAAGTTTTAAATTAACTTTCCATTTTTACTATCCAAGATGTTCTATAGTAATTTCAATTGGAATATCCCATAATTTTTCATTTTGAAAATTTGACTTTTTGCCGCTGTTTTGCGATTTCCGCCCATAGTACTATGGTTAATTCTGCTAAATATTTACTCTGATTTCCGTGAAATTTTGCAGAGGGAGTAGAATTGAACTTGAAACTTTGCACAGGGAGTAGAATTAAGATTCTGCATATGCTTGCTAATTTTGGTTGAAATCGGTTCAGATTTTGATATAGATTCCATATGTTTTTTTCTATTTAGGCCGAAATACCCACATTTTCCTTATCAAATCGCCACTGCTAAGTCGAAAACTTATCAAAATGACTCAAATTTTCCTATTACTCTAATACACATCTATCGACCGATAAATCATAAATACACTTTTGTGAAGTTGCCTCAAAATTGGTTCATATTTAAATGTTTCCCTATATCTTTTTACTAACATTGTGTTCCACCTCAGCGCATTAGCCGACCTAAATGTAAAATCTATAAGTATTGTAGAACTCTGCCCATATCTGGTCAGATATACAGAATGTATGTGTATGGGTGCATAAAGCATTCAACACATTGGACGGATTTGATATGGTATCGAAAATGTGGATTTACAAAGTGGTGAAGGGTATAATATAGTCGGCCCCGCCCGACTTTAGACTTTCCTTGCTTGTTTTTGTTTGGTAGAATTTCCTCCCAATTTTTTAGTAGATTTTTTTGGCTCGAGTGGCAACCGTGCCCTCCACCCATCCAATATGATACTCGATGATATGTACATAACCACGCCACGACATGTTTAAATTTCAAATAAATCGAAGAACTTTTTCATCCTCCCGAACGAATATGGAAAAATTTGTTCCACACTGAAAAAAAAGCATGCCCTGTTCCAAAGATTTTGTCTTTACTTTAAAAATTTTGGTATTGATTCCGAGCCAAAGAAGCAGAGAATACAAGTAAGGATACTCTTAAGACACAATTCTCTTTTAAATTTGGGTTTTGTGTACTTGCTTCTAGGAAGCACATTTTAATTTTTCGCTTTGTCAACTTTGTTTCTTCATATGCTATCAAAGTCGTTTTTTAAGGAGTTAACGACAACTTTATTTTCCAAATTAAGACTCGACTTCTAGTAGAAATTATGTTATGTTTCAAGTAAAAAACGTCTTTAAAATAAAGTGTTGAAAAACATGTCCTGTATTTGAACGATTTTATGCTTTGTATTCAAGATGCAAAAACACAACAAATTTAAAGACAATTTCATTTAATTTAAAGAATTTTTCTGAATTATTAAAGTCAAGTTGATCTTAGCCCAACCATTTTTTCTTTAATACTCATTTTTAAGTGAAATTACTTAGTTATAAGGATAATACGACTTCATTGAAAAGATTACCGGCTTTTGGACAAGGAAAAAACTTTACATTAGAGAAATGCGTCTTCTATGCTAAGCAAAATTTGCATTCGTATTTTAAAGACATGAAATCGTTGACCTCACGACAATATTTTTTTCAATGCACCTTTTAAACTGGCGAACTTAAGCACAAATTTTAAATATTAAATTTCATAAACTCACCCCACGTCCTCTGTAAATTTCAAGTAAATCAAGGAGATGTTTTGTTTTGTCCATGATACAAAAGGGAGGTTACTCTCCCCGATCAATTATGGAAAAATCGGTACATCGGTTTAGCCGTTTCCGAGCTTCCATACAAACATACGGAATATACAGGGTGACTGGTATGGAATGCAACAAAGTAAAGGGCTGTATTGTTTTAGTATACCCTGTGCCACACTGTAGAACAGGGTATTATAAGTTAGTACATATGTTTGTAACACCCAGAAGGAGACGAGGTAGACATATGGTGTCTTTGGCAATAATGCTCAGGGTGGTTCCCTGAGTCGATATAACCATGTCCGTCTGTCCGTCCGTCCGTCTGTCTGTGAACACATTTTTGTGATCAAAGTCTAGGTCGCAATATAAGTCCAATCGCCTTCAAATTTGGCACGTGTTCCTTTTTTGGATCAGAATAGAACCCTATTGATTTTGGAAGAAATCGGTTCAGATTTAGATATAGCTTCCATATATATTTTTCGCCCGATATGGACTAATATGGTCCTAGTAGTCAGAGTTTTGGTCCAATTTGGTTCAAATTTTGCACAAGGAGTACAATTCGTAGTATAGTCATGTGTGCCAAATTTGATTGAAATCGGTTTGTTTTTCTGATTTCTACAAAAATGGTCAAAATACCAACATTTTCCTTGTTAAATCGCCACTGCTTAGTCGAAAAGTTGTAAAAATGACTCTAATTTTCCTAAAATTTCTAATACATATAATTCGAGCGATAAATCATAAATAAACTTTTGCGAAGTTTCCATAAAATTGCTTCAGATTTAAATGTTTCCCATATCTTTTACTAACATTGTGTTCCACCCCAGTGCATTTGCCGACTTAAATTTCGAGTCTATAGATTTTGTGGAAGTCTATCAAATTCTGTCCAGATCGAGTGATATCTAAATGTATGTATTTGGGACAAACCTTTATATATAGCACCCAACACATTTGACGGATGTGATATGGTATCGAAAATTTGGATCTACAAGGTGGTGCAGGGTATAATATAGTCGGTCCCGCCCGACTTTAGACTTTCCTTACTTGTTTTTTAAATAAATTTAAATTTTATTGTTTAAAGCAAAAATATCGGAAATAATATCAAATTTCTCGGTGGCCATTGCGCTATAAATATGAAGCAAATAACCTCATTTTTAAGACATTCTTGGCTGACGCGTCCGTAACCAAAATGTTTGTCTGCCCAAGGCTGCAATGCTGTCTTTAGGATTTTCCCCGGCATTTATTTTGACCCCACGGTCGAGCGAGGGATCATTACCACACTATTACGTGACATTACCATCGGTGGCGCTTAAGTTCTGGTGACCAATCGCAGGTGTACATTTTCAGGTGACCTCTTTGTTCACAAATTGTTCAGTTTGGAATACGATTTTATCCGAGAATATCAAATTCGGTAACTGGTCATTTTCGTGCAAGCAAAACAACTCCTTGGCTCCTTCCAGTCTAGCTTGTTTGTGCATCGATGAGCTCTTAAACCTTTTGGGACTTCAACGGTTTTAGTCCAACTTCAATTTTAAATATGTGTTGAATCCATTCTCGCGATATGTTGAGTTTACGATATCGATTTCGATCAAATCTGGTCTTCTTCAGTATGACCCTTCTCGGATAATTTCTGGTGTTATTATCGTTTTGATTTTTCGTTTACTATTTAGACGCGATGCAACACTGTCATTATCATAGTAACGACCAAAGAAAAGATTTATTCATACTTAAATGCTGGAGGGCTCTAACGATAGCCACTTGTGATTTTCGAGACAGGCACCCAAAATTTTAGGTTTTAATAATTACAAAATAATTTCCAATATTTTTCGATTTTGAACCACTGTGCAATGTATGAACTGTATTTAAAACTCTATTTTCAAACTTAACATTTTCGATTTTCCAGCAATATCAAATACACAGGAAAATTATTTACATTTAACCTCACTGTCACACAGCATCTCTTATGCTCCAAAGTTTGCCATCGTTCAAATTCTATGGCACCCTGAGTAGCTGCAGGGTAGGGTGCATAAAATTTTGACATTTTCCTTTGTAGTTGCTCTTACCATGGGAATTGCTAGAGTGCATTAAAACCATGGTGTTGAGTTGTAGTCGGAAGGGGGAGGGGAGGGGCTATGAAATCTGACAGGCAGATGGTTTCATTTGAGTCAACAATACAAGCAAACTGTTGTATGTCATATTGTGGTATTTGGTTTGGGTTTGAATGTGGCTGTTTGCTGTTGCAAATGCTCTCACAACATTGGAACGTGCACCACATTGAAAACGGGCTTTCAGAAATTTGGTTGTTTGGATGGATGGTTAGTGCTTTCAACATAACTTAACCTCTTATTGTAGTCGCGTATTGTCGCTTTATTGTGGTTTCATTTTTATTTGGTTTGTTAACAAACACCCACACACACACACACATACACATCGAGAGTTAAAGAGGCCCTTAACATAACAGCATCCAAATATGCAATACAAGTAATTGCACTTACTTGCATTCTCCTAAAAGGGGTACATATGCTACCATATATGCTACGAGTGAACTGGTATAGGAAACTTAACGAAGGAAAGTGTGAAAGCTTTATGTTAGTTAGGAGTGCGAGGGGGTGATGCACTTTAAAACATACATTGTATTCGTTTTATGTGACATTCACTTGTCACACTCATAGGCACTCTCTGTGTTCTCTTTCCTATGGTGTTGTTTATGCGTATATGTGAGTATGTGAATGCACTATAAAAATATTAATTTTTATAGCTGCACACTGCTGCATAAACATAATCATATGTATACATATCGACCAGAGTTGCCAAAATAAAATTGAAGACCATAATACGTATTGCGGTCGGGATATAAGCGAATCTCATATAAGAGAGTGTAGTGTTTTTGGTAGCAAAAATTGTTTTGTATGAGAAAAACGCTTCTAAGAAACACAAGTAAATATATACGGTCGAAAGTTCGGCCGGACCGAATACTAAATATGAATCACATATAATAGTTTTCTTTGAGAAGTCCTCATCTTAGCGCGTTGCTATTGAAGCCCTGAGCATACAAATATTTCGGCCACAGAACATGGACACTCCAACATGTTCTGTGGCCAAATTTGTTTATTAAATCACTTTTGATTTTTCGCTTATTGTTTTTATTCATATAATTTTGTAAACCTATGTTTAATGTATTCATAATTGTTTAAGCCTCCAATGCCCCAATTTTTTGCCAGCTGATTAACAGGTTGGCTGATAAGTCCCCGGTCTAACAAAGAAAACCAAATTCTTTTGTCAAAATTTGTATTTAATTTTTAAACATAGTTCCCTTCAAGAGCGATACAACGATTATAACGACCTTCCAATTTTTTGAAACCATTTTGGTAGTATTCCTTCGGTTTTGCCTCAAAATAGGCCTCAGTTTCGGCAATCAACTCTTCATTGCAGTCAAATTTTTTCCCTGCGAGCATCCTTTTGAGGTCTGAGAACAAAAAAAAGGTCGCTGGGTAAGATCTGGAGAATATGGTGGATGGGGAAGCAATTCGAAGCCCAATTCATGAATTTTTGCCATCGTTCTCAATGACTAGTGGCACGGTGCGTTGTCTTGGTGGAACAACACTTTTTTCTTCTTCATATGGGGCCGTTTTGCCGCGATTTCGACTTTCAAACGCTCCAATAACGCCATATAATAGTCACTGTTGATGGTTTTTTCCTTCTTAAGATAATCGATAAAAATTATTCCTTGCGCATCCCAAAAAACAGAGGCCATTACTTTGCCAGCGGACTTTTGAGTCTTTCCACGCTCCGGAGACGGTTCACCGGTCGCTGTCCACTCAGCCGACTGTCGATTGGACTCAGGAGTGTAGTGATGGAGCCATGTTTCATCCATTGTCACATATCTATGGAAAACTCGGGTGTATTACGAGTTAACAGCTGCAAACACCGCTCAGAATCATCAACACGTTATTGTTTTTGGTCAAATGTGAGCTCGCGCGGCACCTATTTTGCACAGAGCTTCCGCATATCCAAATATTGATGAATGATATGACCAACACATTCCTTTGATATCTTTAAGACCTCTACTATCTCGATCAACTTCATTTTACGGTCATTCAAAATCATTTTGTGGATTTTTTTATGTTTTCGTCGGTAACCACCACTTTCGGGCGTTCGCCGTCCTCCGTGCTCATTTCACCACGCTTGAATTTTGCATACCAATTAATTATTGTTGATTTCCCTGGGGCAGAGTCCGGAAACTCATTATCAAGCCAAGTTTTTGCTTCCACCGTATTTTTTCCCTTCAGAAAACAGTATTTTATCACAACACGAAATTCCTTTTTTCCATTTTTTTATACCCTCCATCATAGGATGGGGGTATATTAACTTTGTCATTCCGTTTGTAACACATCGAAATATTGCTCTAAGACCCCATAAAGTATATATATTCTGGGTCGTGGTGAAATTCTGAGTCGATCTAAGCATGTCCGTCCGTCCGTCTGTTGAAATCACGCTAACTTCCGAACGAAACAAGCTATCGACTTGAAACTTGGCACATGTAGTTGTTATCGATGTAGGTCGGACGGTATTGAAAATGGGTCATATCGGTCCGCGTTTACGTATAGCCCCCATATAAAGGGACCCTCAGATTTGGCTTGTGGAGCCTCTAACAGAAGCATATTTCATCCGATCTGGCTGAAATTTGGTATATGGTGTTGGTATATGGTCTCTAACAACCACGCAAAAAGTGGTCCACATCGGTCCATAATTATATATAGCCCCCATATAAACCGATCCCCTGATTTGGCTTGCGGAGCCTCAAAGAGAAGTAAATTTCATGCGATCCGGCTGAAATTTGGTACATGATGTTGGTATATGGTATCTAACAACCATGCAAAAATTGGTCCACATCGGTCCATATTTATATATAGACCCCATATAAACCGATCTCCAGATTTGGCTTGCGAAGACTCAAAGAGGAGCAAATTGCATCCGATCCGGCTGAAATTTGGTACATGGTATTGGTATATGGTCCCTAACAACCGTGCAAAAATTGGTCCACATCGGTCCATAATTATATATGGCGCCCATATAAACCGATACCCAGATTTGGGTTGCGGAGCCTCAAAGAGAAGCAAATTTCATCCGATCCGGCTGAAATTTGGTACATGGTGTTAGTATATGGTCCCTAATGACCATACAAAAATTGGTCCACATCGGTCGATAATTATATATAGCCCCCATATAAACCGATCCCCAGATTTGACGTCCGGTACCTTTTGGAGAAGCAAAATTCATCCGATCTGGTTGAAATTTGGTACGTGGTGGTAGTATATGATATTTAACAACCATGCCAAAAGTGGTCCATATCAGTCCATAATGATATATATCCCCCATATAAACCGATCCCGAGATTTGGTTTTGGAGGAGCAAATTTCATCCGAGTCAGTTGAAATTTGGTACATTGTGCTAGTATATGGCTGTTAACTAGGTCCATATCGGTCTATAGTTATATATAGCCCTCAGATAAATCGATCCCCAATCACACAAAAATTGGTCCATATCAAGTTCATAATTGTATATAGCCCCCATATAAGCGACCCTCATATTTCAATTCTGGCTCTCTACGTACCGTGCAAAAGTCCATATCGATTCGTAATTATTTGTAGACTTACCTATACATAACTTTTTTGTCTAATATATACCACACTGAAAAAAATATTGACCTAATATGGAAGATTATGCAACTTAAATTTTAGGAATCGAAATTTACGCAATGCTAAGGACAAAATTCTTTAAAATAATGACATTTTAATTAAAAGAAAGTTTATAATCCTTGCTTGAAAAATTTTTTTCATTAAATTTAGGACACAAATCTTGAAATTTTGCGTACCTCTTTTGAAGTTGTAGATCTTTGAAGTAAGACAAATGTTCCTTAAAATAAAGAAATAAATTTTTAATTTAAAAAAATCGTCTTTAACTCAACTGACATATTGAATTTTTAAATTTAAGATAAAAATGCTTCAAATATAGGCTAAGACTTATTTTAAGGATTTGCATCATTGGTTTAAAGTTTGTTAGCATTAAGAAAACAGTATTTACTTTGAAGTACTTGGCATAATTTGGATTTTGAAACTGGAATTTGTTTGTTTATGAATACCTTTATTAATATATAGCAAACAGAGAATAAAAATTCGATGAATGAGATCTGTGTTCAATTTTAATTTTATCGATCCTAGATTTAAAGCCAGGGAGGACCCTAAAAAATGTCTTTATTTTAAAGAAGCCGCATCTTTGGCTCGGAATCAATACCAAAATCCTTAAAGGAAGGTCAAAATCTTTGGATCCAAGTAACTTTTTTTTTTTGAGTGCACGTATGGACTAACTCACAATTTAGAAAACGATGTTAAGAAGTTTTAAGATACCACAACCCAAGTAATTCGATTGTGGATGACAGTCTTTCGTAGAAGTTTCTACGGAATCCATGGTGGAGGGTACATAAGATTCGGCTTGGCCGAACTTACGGCCGTATATACTTTTTTTTTGTTTTTGATATTTGGGGCAATAAATCCCTAGAATTTTCACGAAATATCAGACTTTTCAAAGTTTTACAAAGTCGAAAATGAACTTTTGCAAATTTTTGAAAAAGTCTAAAAGTCGTCTTTTCTACAGTTTTAAAAAGTTGAATATCGCCAGCGCAAATGAATTCAAGACTCAGTCCCGGTATTGCCTGTCAAGTATAAATAAGGAAAAAATCATGAAAATCGTGGTAAATCTTGCATAATTCTATTATTATATTCCAATGCCAATGATTAAAATGCGAATGGCAAATTTGCCAAATCTAGCCCACACATACTCACATGCAGTTTTTAAGGTATTGTATTGATGTAAACTTTAATTAAAACAAGTAAGGAAAGTCTAAAGTCGGACGGGGCCGACTATATTATACCCTGCACCACTTTGTAGATCTAAATTTTCGATACCATATCACATCCGTCAAATGTGTTGGGGGCTATATATAAAGGTTTTTCCCAAATACATACATTTAAATATCACTCGATCTGGACAGAATTTGATAGACTTCTACAAAATCTATTGACTCGAAATTTAAGTCGGCTAATGCACTAGGGCGGAACACAATGTTAGTACAAAAATATGGGAAACATTTAAATCTGAAGCAATTTTAAGGGAACTTCGCAAAAGTTTATTTAAGATTTATCGCTCGATATATATGTATTAGAAGTTTAGGAAAATTAGAGTCATTTTAACAACTTTTGGACTAAGCAGTGGCGATTTTACAAGGAAAATGTTGGTATTTTGACCATTTTTGTCGAAATCAGAAAAACATATATATGGGAGCTATATCTAAATCTGAACCGATTTCAACCAAATTTGGCACGCATAGTTACAATGCTAATTCTACTCCCTGTGCAAAATTTCAACTAAATCGGAGTTAAAAATTGGCCTCTGTGGTCATATGAGTGTAAATCTGGCGAAAGCTATATATGGGAGATATATCTAACTCTGAACCGATTTCAACCAAATTTGGCACGCATAGCTACAATGCTAATTCTACTCCCTGTGCAAAATTTCAACTAAATCGGAGCAAAAAATTGGCCTCTGTGGACATATGAATGTAAATCGGGCGAAAGCTATATATGGGAGATATATCCAAATCTGAACCGATGTCAAACAAATTTGGCATGCATAGCTACAATGCTAATTCTACTCCCTGTGCAAAATTTCAACTAAATCGGAGTTAAAAATTGGCCTCTGTGGTCATATGAGTGTAAATCGGGCGAAAGCTATATATGGGAGCTATATCTAAATCTGAACCGATTTCAACCAAATTTGACACGCATAGCTAGAATGCTAATTCTACTCCCTGTGCAAAATTTCAACTAAATCGGAGCAAAAAATTGGCCTCTGTGGGCAAATGAGTGTAAATCGGGCGAAAGCTATATATGGGAGCTATATCTTAATCTGAACCGATTTCAACCAAATTTGACACGCATAGCTACAATGCTAATTCTACTCCCTGTGCAAAATTTCAACTAAATCGGAGCAAAAATTGGCCTCTGTGGGCAAATGAGTGTAAATCGGGCGAAAGCTATATATGGGAGCTATATCTTAATCTGAACCGATTTGGCTGATATTTTGCAAGTTTTTCGAGACTTATAAAATATTCGGATGTACGGAATTTGAGGAAGATCGGTGTATATACACGCCAATTATGACCAGATCGGTGAAAAATATATATGGCAGCTATATCTAAATCTGAACCGATTTTTTTCCAAAATCAATAGGGATCGTCTTTGAGCCGAAACAGGACCCTATACCAAATTTTAGGACAATCGGACTAAAATTGCGAGCTGTACTTTGCACACAAAAATACATCAACAGACAGACAGACAGACAGACATCGCTAAATCGACTCAGAATTTAATTCTAAGACGATCGGTATACTAAACGATGGGTCTCAGACTTTTCCTTCTTGGCGGTACATACAAATGCACAAACTTATTATACCCTGTACCACAGTAGTGGTGAAGGGTATAAAAAATAAACTTGAGTGATTTTTTAATATTTTTCCCACACCTCGCAAGAATTGATAATAATTTATGCGAACGAAATTCGCAAACAAAACTCTCCTCTCGTCTGACACAAAATCTTTTGTGAATGAAGAAATCGAAAATAAAGAAAATTGTCTGCATAAAAAGAACTTTAGAACTTGGTGGCAACGCAACACAAAAGTAATCACCCGAAAGAAAATAAAACTTTATTTTTTCCGCTTCAACTCCTGGTGAAGCTTAAGCACCAACAGCAGTCACTAAGTGCATTGTCACATTCCATACAAAATTTGGTGCTGAATTTATCCAACTCGTTTTTCCGAAACCAACTTTTAAATTCTATACATACTCTATACCAAAAGGGATATGACTTAAAGACTACTAACGCTTAAAGGCGAGGTCAGCTATTGACTACGAAACACTTCGTAGAGTAACAGATGTACACGCAAAAGAGTTTAATGAACCTCAACCCTATTGACAAGTTCTATTATTGCAGTGACGTTTGTTGATATTGCCTTTGTGTTTTTGTTGTATTTGAAAAACGCACCATATCCATATATACGCAAAGTTGGAGATATAACGAATCAATTTAAATTCACAGTGGGATAAACAATTAAACCATTCTCGGCCTTACATACACTGAAAGAAATGTCATGAGGCCAAAAATTTCATGTTCTTAAACCACGAATGTTAATTTGTCCTTAAACTACGAATGATAATTTTTTAATTCACATTCAAAGCACTGACATCGGATCACACCTTAAGAAGTGATGCATATTCAGTGCAACGGCTGTTGAAATGGTGGACATCCATCCTATGACAAGTCCATGTTAAATTCCTCGCTTCTGCGTCAATTTTGGACCCCTCTTGGATCCAAAGAGAATATTTTTACAACTTTTTTGGCGACGCTTTTTTGCTGGGCCTTTAGAGGTATTTCCAATTTTTTCCAATTTTCCAATTTTTTTTGTTGGGCTGTCATAGGACGGAAGTACTCCATTTTTAAATACTCTGCATCGCAATACAAGTTGTGCCTTCGAAGTTCATTTGGATGAAGGAATTTTAAAAAAAAGTAAGTTGGGCGGGCCGACTATATTATACCCTATAGGGTATTTTTCTATTTTTCATTTCACTACAAATGTATATATTGATATAAAAAAAAGAATAATTAAAAATATTTTAAAAATACATATAAAATATAATATATTATTTTATGGGAACTAAGCGCACATTGAGATTACAACAAGTACAAATTACACTAAAATAAAGCGCATATAAATAATATTGAATACGATTCGGGATTCAATCAAGAACAGATCGTTCTTGAAACAAGCACATTATATTCAAAAAAAAAAAAAATATTGATCCAAGCCCTGATTCCGCTTAAAAAACGGCTCAAGTAAAGTTTAAATGCGGATTCAATCAAGTACAGATTAAGATTAAATAGAGCTTCATTAGGCTTATCAAGCACTTCCCCTACTCAAAGGAAGCATAAACACGATTGAAAAATTCTAAAATTAAGAATTAAGTATGTTCTTCTTGGATTTAGAAAATCCGTACATACCGTACTTTAGACACCGCTACGGCTTGAACCAAGTAAACTTTACTCTATAATTTTTATTAGGGTGTAGTTAGAATATTACTTCTACTCCCTATGCAAAATTTCACCTAAATCAGAGAACAACTTTGGTCTCTGTGGTCATATTAGTGTTAATCGGGCGAAAGATATATATGGGAGCTATATCTAAATCTGAATCGATTTCAATATAATTTAGCATACTTGGCTATACTACTAATTGCACTCCTTGTGCAATTAAACAGCTAAACAGGGTAAAACTCTGGCATCTAGGGCCATATAAGCGCATATCAGGCGAAAGATATATATATGGGAGCTATATATAAATCTGAACCGATTTCTTCCAAAATCAATAGGGTTCTATTCTGACCCAAATCAGAAACTTGTGCCAAATTTGAAGTCGATTGGACTAAAATTGCGACCTGGAAATGTGTCGACCTGGCGAATGTGTTCACAGCCAGACGGACATGGGTAGATCGAATCAGGGGCCGACCCTGAACAATATTGCCAAAGACACCATATGACTATCTCGTCTCCTTCTGCACGCAAAAAAATAATTCTTTCCTCCCAAACGAAATTTTAGACAAACAAAGTTCGTTTCTAATTTGCATTTCGCTATAAGGAAGTTTATTTGGAAGAAAAGTATATACTGTTTGTAATAAACGTTTACTCTTTTCCAGGATGTAAAAACAATTTCATAAAGACTAACTCAAAGAAACAATCTTTTCTTGCTAATTGCATTTTCCCTCACATCTTTCTCACTTCCACGAGGTTTTTTAGTTCTTAGCACTTTTTTCTGTAAAACAAACAATGTAGAAGAAATTATACGATTTTATAAATTTTTAAAATTTTACCTTTCACCTGGACGGAGAATCGAACCGCGGACCATGCAATTTGTAAGCCAACACACTATCCACTGAGCTACGTAGCTGTTATTGTCATCAATAGCTAATTATCCATATAAGTTATATTTATATAGCATAGCTTGCGGCGCCCACGAGCCGATTAAACAAACTTTATTCAACAGAAACAAACATTTAGTTGGGCACCGTGGAGCAGTGGTTGCTACGTCCGCCTTGCATGCCAAGGGTCGTGGGTTCGAGCCCTGCTTCGACCGAACTGCACAAATTTTTTTGTTTATTTTTTTACATACGTATATTTCCAGATATGTTCGAAAGATTCCCAAAAGATGTTCAACATTACATACTACTATATTAAATTTTTACTATGAACTGTGAAATGCGTCTTATTAAAGGCCTAAAGTCATAAAAGAACAGTGCTTAATATAAACGAAATGGACTGTGTTGTTGGTTAAAAAATATTTGTTTTTTTATTGGAAAAATAAAATTTTTGTAACAAACACTTTTTTTGGTGATAAAGTTTCAAATTTTCGAAGAAATTCAAAAAACTCTAACAAAAGAAAAACGTTTTCGGTACACGTTTTCCAAACGTTTTTTTTTTTCTTTGCGTGTGGGTGTTGCAAACATATGCACTAACTTATAATACCCTGTTCCAAAGTGTGTCGCATTTTTTTTTTTCTTCAATTTCACTTTTTATTTTTATCAGTGTTGTTTGTTACACTTTCATTATACACTGCGCCACACTGTGGAACAGGGTATTATAAGTTAGTGCATATGTTTGCAACACCCAGTAGGAGAGAGAAGGAGACACATGGCGTCTTTGGCAAAAATGCTCAGGGTGGGCTCCTGAATCGATATAGCCTTGTCCGTCTGTCCGTGAACACATTTTTGTAATCAAAGTCTAGGTCGCAGTTTTAGTCCAATCGACTTCAAATTTGGCACAAGTATGTATTTTGGCACAGAATACAACCCTATTGATTTTGGAAGAAATCGGTTCAGATTTAGATATAGCTCCCATATATATAACAGGTTGGCTGATAAGTCCCCGGTCTAACAAAGAAAAACATATTTTTTTGTAAAAATTCCTTTTTATTATTCAACATAGTTCCCTTCAAGAGCGATACAACGATTATAACGACCTTCCAATTTTTTGATACCATTTTGGTAGTACTCCTTCGGTTTTGCCTCAAAATAGGCCTCAGTTTCAGCGATCACCTCTTCATTGCAGCCAAATTTTTTCCCTGCGAGCATCCTTTTGAGGTCTGAGAAGAAGAAAATGTCGCTGGGGGTCAGATCTGGAGAATACGGTGGGTGGGGAAGCAATTCGAAGCCCAATTCATGAATTTTTGCCATCGTTCTCAATGACTTGTAGCACGGTGCGTTGTCTTGGTGGAACAACACTTTTTTCTTCTTCATATGGGGCCGTTTTGCCGCGATTTCGACCTTCAAACGCTCCAATAACGCCATACAATAGTCACTGTTGATGGTTTTTCCCTTCTCAAGATAATCGATAAAAATTATTCCATGCGCATCCCAAAAACAGAGGCCATTACTTTGCCAGCAGACTTTTGAGTCTTTCCACGCTTCGGAGACGGTTCACCGGTCGCTGTCCACTCAGCCGACTGTCGATTGGACTCAGGAGTGTAGTGATGGAGCCATGTTTCATCGATTGTCACATATCGACGGTAAAACTCGGGTGTATTACGAGTTAACAGCTGCAAACACCGCTCAGAATCATCAACACGTTGTTGTTTTTGGTCAAATGTGAGCTCGCGCGGCACCCATTTTGCTCAGAGCTTCCGCAAATCCAAATATTGATGAATGATATGACCAACACGTTCCTTTGATATCTTTAATGCCTCTGCTATCTCGATCAACTTCATTTTACGGTCATTCAAAATCATTTTGTGGATTTTTTTGATGGTTTCGTCGGTAACCACCTCTTTCGGGCGTCCACTGCGTTCACCGTTCACCGTGCTCATTTCACCACGCTTGAAATTTGCATACCAATCAATTATTGTTGATTTCCCTGCGGCAGAGTCCGTAAACTCATTATCAAGCCAAGTTTTTGCTTCCACCGTATTTTTTCCCGTTCAGAAAACAGTATTTTATCAAAACACGAAATTCCTTTTTTTCCATTTTTTTCACAATAACAAAAGTTGCTTCACAAAATACGCTCTATCTCACAAACTAATTGACTTACAGACGTCAAATTTTGACACGAATCATTTGAAGGTTGGTACAATATAAAAATAATATGCATTTATAACTAGCGACGCCATCTATGTGTCACTCCGGGGACTTATCAGCCAACCTGTTATATTTCGCCCGATATGGACTTATATGGCTCCAGAAGCCAGAGTTTTACCCGAATTGGCTTAACATTTTGCACAAGAAGAGCAATTAGTGCTATAGTCAAGTGTGCCAAATTTTATTGAAATCGGTTCAGATTTAGATATAGCTCCCATATATATATTTCGCCCGATATGGACTAATACGGTCCCAGAAGCCAGAGTTTTACCCCAATTTGGTTGAAATTTTGCACTAGGAGTACAATTGGTAGTGTAGTCAAGTGTGCCAAATTTTATTGAAATCGGTTCAGATTTAGATATAGCTCCATATATATCGTTCGCCTGATTTATACTCATATGACCACAGTGGCCAATCTTTTACTCCGATTTCATTGAAATTTTGCACAGGGAGTAGAATTAGCATTGTAGCTATGCGTGCCAAATTTGGTTGAAATCGGTTCAGATTTAGATATAGCTCCCATATATATCTTTCGCCCGATATGGACTAATACGGTCCCAGAAGCCAGAGTTTTACCCCAATTTGGTTGAAGTTTTGCACTAGGAGTACAATTGGTAGTGTAGTCAAGTGTGCCAAATTTTATTGAAATCGGTTCAGATTTAGATATAGCTCCCATATATATCGTTCGCCCGATTTATACTCATATGACCACAGTGGCCAATCTTTTACTCCGATTTCAGTGAAATTTTGCACAGGGAGTAGAATTAGCATTGTAGCTATGCGTGCCAAATTTGGTTGAAATCGGTTCAGATTTAGATATAGCTCCCATATATATGTTTTTCTGATTTCGACAAAAATGGTCAAAATACCAACATTTTCCTTGTAAAATCGCCACTGCTTAGTCGAAAAGTTGTAAAAATGACTCTAATTTTCCTAAACTTCATATACATATATATCGAGCGATAAATCATAAATAAACGTTTGCAAAGTTTCCTTAAAGTTGCTTCAGATTTAAATGTTTCCCATATTTTTTTTATTTTTACTAACATTGTGTTCTACCCTAGTGCATTAGCCAACTTAAATTTTGAGTCTATAGATTTTGTAGAAGTCTATCAAATTCTGTCCAGATCGAGTGATATTTAAATGTATGTATTTGGGACAAACCTTTATATATAGCCCCCAACACATTTGACGGATGTGATATGGTATCGAAAATTTAGATCTACAAAGTGGTGGTATAATATAGTCGGCCCCGCCCGACTTTCCTTACTTGTTTTAAATAAATTACTCTTTTCTTAACCCACTGTCTTAACATAGGAAATAAAGAAATAAACACTCAGTTCAGTTCATTTCATTCACTCACTACCTCACATATGTACATGTTCATGTCATATTATCTTGAGATTTTCCAAAGGATTTTTGTTTAAAGGACACTTCTTGTTCTCTGTCAACATTTCAGAGCAGAGAAATGAGGAAATCTTTTGTAAACTCCATGGACAAGAATTTTGCAACAATGTTTACCAAAAGTTTTCTTTTAGCTCAGACTATGGCTTTGTTACTGTTCCTGTTTATTTTCCATACCACTGCCGCTCCAAAATATCTTTTCCCCCTACACCCCTCTCATCAAATTTTTCATTGCCAAGTGACAGTTGAAGAGTTTTTGTTTCCTTCCCATTTGAGACTTATTGAGTAAAGAAAAACTCTTTCATTTTACCCTTGGAATTGTTGTATGGTAGTAACAATACCATAATTTCAGGTGCTTGTCATGAATTTTCGTTAAGAAAGTTCTACAATAACCATTGTTTGAGGAAACACAAATTTCCATATTTAAAAATAAATATTTTTTTATTTTGATTACTATTGTGAAAAGAACTGCATACAAAGGGTCATGGGATAAATCTCAGTTGCGAGCAAACACCAAAAATTTTGTCAACGATGGATTATCCTTTTTCAGTTCTTTACCACAATATGGAATGTCTTTCGGACTCAGCTATAAAAAGGAGGTCCTTTGTTATTGAGCTAAACGTAGGCTCGAGCACTCAGTCCATTGTTATTCCATAGAGCTAAACTTATTATCACTGAGTCCTGCTCGAGCCTATGTTATGTGGCAGCCCGATGTATCAGGCTCACTTAGACTATTCAGTCCATTGTGATACCACAGTGGTGAACTTCTCTCTTATCATTGAGTGCTGCCCGATTCCTTGTCATTGAGCTTAACATGGAATCGGGCAGCACTCAGTGATAAGAGAGAAGTTCACCACTGTGTGAGCCTGATACATCGGGCTGCCACATAACCTAACCTAACCTAGGCTCGAGCAGGACTCAGTGATAATAAGTTTAGCTCTATGGAATAACAATGGACTGAGTAATCTAATGGCGTTTTCTTTTCTTGTAAAAAATGCGCACTTTTTTAGGTTCTTTTCTAGAAAAACAGGCAAAAATGCGAAAAGGCTTCGAATTCCTTTGTGAAAATAGCGCCACGCATAGTGGCAAAGTGTGGGCATTTTTAGCACCGCCAACAAACGAGAGTGCTGCGATTGCCCTGTTTCCTCTTTTGTATTCTTTTCTGCCTGCTGAAATGGCAGCATTTTTTTAGGTTGCTGGCAGCATTTTTTTAAAATGCCCATTCTGTACAGACAAAATGAAGGCAATGACGTGAGCCTTAAATATCGGGGTGGCACTACATTATATGTTAGGTATAAAGCTAATTGGCTCATTTCTAAGCCGCTCGTCTGACAGCTCACAGATTAATTCCAGTGACAGTCCATTTTATTGCTTACAGAAGCATTTTAATCTATTGCATTCACACTGGAAAAAATATAGTCGTGAGGTCAAAGAATTCATGTCTTTAAAATACGAATGCACATTTTGCTTAGCATAGAAGACGTATTTCTCTAATATAAAGTTTTTTTCCTTGTCCAAAAGTCGATAAACTTTTCAATGAAGTCGTGTTGTCCTTATAATTAAGTGATTTGACTTAAAAATGGGTGTCATAATATGAAAGAAAAAATGTTTGGGCTAAGGTCAACTTAAGGTCAATTCCATAAGCGTAGGAAGGCCTCTGGGGAGGGGGCTTAGACCCCCCCCCAGAAAAATTGTAGCCCCCCCAGAATTTGAAAACCTATTTACGATTTTACATTTTTATAAAAATTAAACAAGTATATACTCGTACAACGCACAAAGTTCCACTAAAGACTTTCATGCACAATCGAATTACTTGGGTTGTGGTAGAAGTCTGATATTTATGAAATAAAGCTGTGGTTGAACTTATGATTTAGTTGAATAAAAAATAGTAATTGATATTAAAACTATTCTTTCATATATTAATATCTTAATAATGCTGCAAAAAAGCGTCGCCAAAAAAGAAGTGAAAATGTTCTTTTTGGGTCTGGAAGTGATACAAAATTGGCGGAGAAGCGATGAATGTAATATGAACTTGTCATAGAACGAATGTCCACCGTTTCAACAGCCGTTGCAATGAATTTGCATCACTTCTTAAGGTGTGATCCGAATTCAGTGTTTTGAATGTGAATTAAAAATTTCGTGATATTTTCCCAAATAAATAATTTTTATACTTTTTTATGATTTTTAATGCATTCTAACGCTAACGTTTTCCCTCGAATATTTTCAAATATTATCGATCTTTCTATAATGGATTTAGCATTTTTGTGGCAAAATTTTAATAATTTGTACCATTTTATTTATTCTTACTCTTTTTTTAAACTATTTGAAAAAAGAAAATAAAAAATTACGCATTAAAATATAAAAAAATATGTAAAGAAATTCCTGTGTAGTTAAAATAGTTAACTTCTTTGTGAAGACATTTTTGGAAGTGCTTTTAAAGTTGTGCCTTTGGAACAACTCCCAACTGGTACAGGACTAGTCCCTGGTGTGTATGGACCAGTCCCAGTTCTGAAAACGTATGGAAGGGACCGTCCACTTTAACATGGGTTTGTCATTGACGGAGTAATCTTACATTTTAGGACGCGTCTTGGACTCATCCCAAAGGACACGTCCTGGGACAATTTAGCAGGAGCAACCCATAAACAGGTCCTCATGAACCAGTCTCGGACAAACTCTTAGAAATCTGTTTCAATTTGGGCTCCTAATCGAACCCGAAATGAAAAAAAAAAACTTTTGAAATATGTCGAACAAAAGGTTATTCTGATAATTTTATTTCACTAAATGTGAAAATTGCAACTAACTGGAGCACATGTACCAATTTGCACCAATTTCCCGTAGGGTACTTTTAGTTGCTTTATTATAAATTGATTGTCGAGTTATTTTGATGTCTATTTTTTTATTCAATTTTATGAAATAAAATATTAGTTGAACCTATAAGTTCAGTCTATAAAGTTTTAGCTAGGGGGGCTATAGCCCCCCCTAGGAAAATTGTCTAGCTACGCTAATGGTCAATTCAGAAAAATTTTGCAATTTAATGAAATTGTCTTTAAATTTGTTGTCTTTTTGCATCTTGACTACAAAGCAAAAAATCGTTCAAAAATAGGGCAATAGGTTTTTCAACACTTTATTTTAAAGACGTTTCTTACTTGAAACATAGCATAATTTCTACTAAAAGTCGAGTCTTAAGTTGGGAAATAAAGTTGTCGTTAACTCGTTTTTAAAGGACTTTGATAGCATATGAAGAAAAAAAGCTGAAAAAATGAAAAATTAAAATTTGCTTCCTAGAAGCAAGTACACAAAACCCAAATTTAAAAGAGAATTGTGTCTTAAAAATATGCTTAATTGTATTCTCCGCTTCTTTGGCTCGGAATCAATACCAAAATTTCCAAAAAGTGGACCCAACAGGAGGTTTTATGACAGATATTCTCCCAAGCAGATCAGTTCGAACAGTACGCTTCCCGATGATACATTTTAAGATTCTAGCTATGAAGACTAGATCAGATTCTGGATTTATAAGAACCATTTTTGTTTGAATCATAGACATCTCGTGTAAGTGTGCTAGAAAATGATTAAATAACGCCTTGATTTAAAATCTGTAGCTATGGGGATAAACCAAAGCATGGTCCGATACATGCCATTTTCTGTACATGTATTTGCTGTCCTAAAATACCTCTAGATGTTCAATTTTAGGCAAATTGGATAAAAACTACGGATTCTAGAAGTCGAAGGACTAAAATCGGGAGATCGGTCTATGTGGGGGCTATATCAAAACATGGACTGATATCCACGTTTTTCGGCACAACTCTTTATGGCCCTAAAATATTTCTGAATTTCCAATTTCAATCAAATTGGATAAAAACTACGGTTTTTATACAATTTGAGAAGAAGTAAAATAGGGAGATTGGTCTATATGGGGGCTATATCAAACCATGGACCGATACCCAGCATTTTCGGCACACCTCTTTATGATCCTAAAAAAATTCTAAATTTCAAATTTCAGCAAAGTGGATAAAAACAACGATTTCGATAAGCCCAAGACCCCAACTCGGGAGGCGGGTTTATATGGGGATTATATCAAAACCTGCACCGATATAGCCCATCGTCGAACTTGAGCTGTTTATAGGCAAAAGACGAGTTTGTGCAAAATTTTAGCACGATAGCTTTATTATTGAAGACTGTAGCGTTATTACAACAGGCGGACGAGGTTATATCGTCTTAGAATTTATCCCTGATCAAGAATATATATATATAGTCCGCCTACCTTCATTTTACAATTTCACATAGTTACCCAGCAAAAAAAAATGGATGTGGTTCCACAAACATTTGCTTTAAAACACATCCCGGAATCCCCCATCAATGCAGTACTTTTAGACAAGTACCAAAAAAATCTTTTAAAGTGCATCCTGCGATCCTTTATAACACAAAAAAAAACAAGTAAGGAAAGTCTAAAGTCTGGCGGGACCGACTATATTATACGCTGCACCACTTTGTAAATCCACATTTTCGATACTATATCAAATCCGTCAAATGTGTTGGGTGCTATATATAAAGGTTTTTGTCCCAAATACATACATTTAAATCTGACTCCATCTGAACAAAATTTACAATCTATAGACTTAAAATTTAAGTCGGCTAACCCATATTCTCATAGCGTTGTCATATGACGACAGAAACATTGGCATGTTCAATGAACCAGTGTACCGTTATCGCTGCACAGAAAAAAAAAATAAAAAAAACAACAAGGGTATTCTTTGTTAATTGCGACACCCATTTTCCGGAAACCTGAACCCGATATGACAATTTTTTTTTTTCATATATATACTAAAGGTAGCCTATACATGCTGTGAATCAAACATTATTATAATCGAATGATTATTTTATAACTCGGGAGAATACGGGCTAATGCACTGGGATGGTACACTATGTTAGTAAAAAACAAGTAAGGAAAGTCTAAAGTCGGACGGGGCCGACTATATTATACCCTGCACCACTTTGTAGATCTAAATTTTCGATACCATATCACATCCGTCAAATGTGTTGGGGGATATATATAAAGGTTTGCCCCAAATACATACATTTAAACATCAATCGATCTGGACAGAATTTGATAGACTTCTACAAAATCTATAGACTCAAAATTTAAGTCGGCTAATGCACTAGGGTGGAACACAATGTGGGAAATGTAAAACAATATGGGAAACTTTTAAATCTGAAGCAATTTTAAGGAAACTTCACAAAAGTTTATTTATGATTTATCGCTCGATATATATGTATTTGAAGTTAAGGAAAATTACAGTCAGTTTTACAACTTTTCGACTAAGCAGAGGCGATTTTACAAGAAAAATGTTGGTATTTTGACCATTTTTGTCGAAATCAGAAAAACATATATATGGGAGCTATATCTAAATCTGAACCGATTCCAACCAAATTTGGCACGCACAGCTACAATGCTAATTATACTCCCTGTGCCAAATTTCAACTAAATCGGAGTAAAAAATTGGCCTCTGTGGTCATATGAGTGTAAATCGGGCGAAAGCTATTTATGGGAGCTATATCTAAATCTGAACCGATTTCAATTAAATTTCGCATATTTGACTATACTGCTAATTGTACTCCTAGTGCAAAATTTCAACCAAATTGGGCCAAAACTCTGGCTTCTAGAACCATATTAGTCCATATTGGGCGAAAGATATATATGGGAACTATATCTAAATCTGAACCGATTTCAATCAAATTGAGTACAATTAACTACACTACTAATTGTGCCCCTAGTGCAAAATTTCAACCAAATTAGGCCAAAACTCTGGCTTCTAGGAACATATTAGTCCATATCGGGCGAAAGATATATATGGGAGCTATATCTAAATCTGAACCGATTTCAATCAAATTTGGCACACATGACTATACTACGTATTGTACTTCGTGTGCAAAATTTTAACCAAATTGAACCAAAACTCTGGCTTCTAGGACCATAAGAGTCCATATCGGGCGAAAGATATAAATGACTATACCAATTGTACTCCTAGTGCAAAATTTCAACTAAATTCGGCCAAAAATCTGGCTTCTGGGGCCATATAAGTCAATATCGGGCGAAAGATATATATGGGAGCTATATCTAAGTCTGAACCGATTTCTTCCAAAATCAATAGGGTTCTATTCTGACCCAAATTAGGAACATGTGCCAAATTTGAAGGCGATTGGACTTAAATTGCGACCTAGACTTTGATCACAAAAATGTGTTCACAGACAGACGGGCGGACGGACAGACGGACATGGTTATATCGACTCAGGGACTCACCCTGAGCATTATTGCCAAAGACACCATATGTCTATCTCGTCTCCTTCTGGGTGTTACAAACATATGCACTAACTTATAATACCCTGTTCCACAGTGTGGCGCAGGGTATAAAAATATGGGAACATTTTAATCTGACCCAATTTTGAGGCAACTTCGCAAAAGTGTATTTATGATTTATCGGTCGATAGATATGTATTAGAAATAAGTCACTTTTAAAAGTTTTCGACTTAGCAGTGGAGATTTTATAAGGAAAACATGGGTATTTTGGTCATCGGAAAAGCATATATATGGAAGCTATATAGAAATCTGAACAGATTTCAACCAAATTTGACATGCATGCTTAGTATTTTAATTCTACTCCCTGTTCAAAATTTCACGTAAATCGGACTACAACTTTGAACTCTGTGGTCATATAACGGAAAATCGGGCGAAAGATATATATGGGAGCTTTATCTAAATCTGAACCGATTTCAATAAAATGTAGCACACTTGACTAAACTACTAATTGTACTCCTACTAATTGTACTCCTAATTTGAACCAAATTGGGCTAAAACTCTAGCTTTTGGGGCCATATAAGTCTATATCTGGCGAAAGATATATATGAAAGCTATATTTCAATCTGAACCGATTTCAATCACCTGACTATAGTACTTATTGTCCTCCTGATGCAAAATTTCAAGCAAATTAGGGTAAAACTCTGGCTTCTGGGGATATATAAGTCTATATCGGGCGAAAGGTATATATGAGAGCTATATCTAAATCTGAACCGATTTCAATCAGATTTTGCACACTTGACTACACGACCAAGTGTTATGTTTGAGCAAAATGTCAATCATCATCAAATCAGGGTAAAAGTCTGGCTTCTGGGTCCATATAAGTGCATATCGGGCGAAAGATATATATGGGAGCTATATCTAAATCTGAACCGATTTCTTCCAAAATAAATAGGGTTCTATTCCGACCCAAAACAGGAACTTGTGCCAAATTTGAAGGCGATT
Source organism: Haematobia irritans (assembly GCF_050003625.1). Classification (NCBI taxonomy): domain Eukaryota; kingdom Metazoa; phylum Arthropoda; class Insecta; order Diptera; family Muscidae; genus Haematobia; species Haematobia irritans. Next base: position 123,032,987 of record NC_134400.1, read on the forward strand.
CGACTTAAACTGCGACCTAGACTTTGATCACAAAAATGTGTTCACAGACAGACGGACGGACAGACGGACGGACAGACCGACATGGCTGGATCAACTCAGAGACCCACCCTGAGCATTATTGCCAAAGACACTATATGTCTATCTCTTCTCCTTCTGGGTGTTACAAACATATGCACAAATTTATAATACCCTGTTCCACAGTGTGGCGCAGGGTATAAACACATAAACATAAAAAAAACGATGTATAACATAAAAAAATTAGAACAAGTATATACGGCCGTAAGTTCGGCCAGGCCGAAGCTTATGTACCCTCCACCATGGATTGCGTAAAAACGTCTTCTAAACACTGCCATCCACAATCGATGGCAGTGTTTAGAAGAAGACTTTTAACAAAATTTTCTATAAAAATAAAATTTTGACAAAATTTTCTATAGAAATAACATTTTTAATATAATTATGGACCGATGTGGACCAATTTTTGCATGGTTATTAGATAAAATATACCAACATCATGTACCAAATTTCAGGCGGATCGGATGAAATTTGCTTCTCTTTGAGGCTCCGCAACCCAAATCTGGAGATCGGTTTATATGGGGGCTATATATAATTATGGACCGATGTGGACCAATTTTTGCATGGTTATTACAGACCATATACCAACACCATGTACCAAATTTCAGCCGGATCGAATGAAATATGCTTCTGTTAGAGGCTCCACAAGCCAAATCTGAGGGTCCCTTTCTATGGGGGCTATACGTAAAAGTGGACCGATATGGCAATACCATCCGACCTACATCAATAACAATTACTTGTACCAAGTTTCAAGTCGATAGCTTGTTTCGTTCGGAAGTTAGCGTGATTTCAACAGAGGGACGGACGGACGGACATGCTTAGATCGACTCAGAATTTCACCACGACCCAGAATATATATACTTTATGGGGTCTTAGAGCAATATTTCGATGTGTTACAAACGGAATGACATAGTTAATATACCCCCCATCCTATGGTGGAGGGTATAACAATAGTTAATAAAAAAAGTTTTTCATTCATAATAATAAAAAACATCTCAGGAAGTAGTTAGAATGTAATGCCGTGGTCTCATATTAGGTTCATATCACAATCATTTAAAAGGACATTTTGATGCATCGTGTTCAATGGCGTTTGTGGCTGAGTGTGCTAAGGCGTTATATTAGGTGCCATGAGACCCAGGTTCAACCCTCGGGGGAAGCCAAGAAGTTCTTCAATTTGTAAAAATTAGATAATAAGAAAATAAAAGCGTAACAAAAAATACTGATAAAAATAAAAAGTTAAATTGGAAAAAGGTTTGTTTTTTAGTTTTTTTTTTTTTTAAATTTCTGCATTCAAATGAGCTTCCTAAAGCAATGCAAAGGACCAAAAATGGAGTACGACAAGCCCATGTAAAATTCATTGGAGATGATCTAAATTTTCTCTCCTTCCGGATCACAAGTTGGGGATCCAAACTACTTCTTTGGAACCTTTTGTTTGCTGGGCATTGGCTAAAGCTTTTGCTACGTTTACACATAAGTCTATGGACTGCATCAGGGAGATCAAACGCATCATAGTACAATGTTTGATCTAATGATGTGTTTTCTGCGTTCCATCAAATAAAGCTACCAGCTTTCTTTCTTTTTGTTGAACATATTTCCTTTAGCTCGCGGACAGAATACTTCATGCAATTTGTGCTAGTTTCATTCATCCGCTTACATCTGAATTTACAATAGCCAGACGAGTATGTCCTCCAAAGAGCTTTCTTCGTATCAAAGTAAGACATGCAAGTTTCAAGTAATACCTGAAGGAAATGTTTTCCTTAGGAATAAACATTATATTGTCCTATTAACGAAGTATTCTGTTGGTCCACTATGCAATTATCCTGCGACCATGCCATCATGGTATGTACACTTACCAACAACATGGGCTTTTTCCTTCCAAGTATTAGTCCTTGATGGACTATGTGAAGCAAGAAATAAATCTTCAAAAAAAAAAAAAAGAAAACAGAAAACAAAATGAATTTATAAAGTTTTTGTTGTTATACCCTCCACAATAGGATGGGGGCTATTTTAACTTTGTCATTCCGTTTGTAATACATCGAAATATTGTTCTAAGACCCCATAAAGTATATATATTCTGCGTCGTGGTGAAACTATGAGTCGATCTAAGCATGTCCGTCCGTCGGTCTGTTGAAATCACGCTAACTTCCGAACGAAACAAGGTATCCACTTGAAACTTGGCACAAGTAGTTGTTATTGATGTAGGTCTGATGGTATTTGGCCATATCGGCTATACGTAAAGCCCCAAAATAAACTGACCCCCAGATGTGGCTTGCGGAGCCTCTAAGAGAAGCATATTTCATCTGATCTAGCTGTAATTTGGTACATGATGTTTGTATATGGCATTTAAACCACCATGCAAAAATTGGTCCACATCGGTCCATAATTATATATAGCCCCCATATAAACCGATCACCAGATTTGGCTTGCGGAGCCTCAAAGAGAAGCAAATTTCATCCCATTCGGCTGAAATTTGTACATGGTGTTGGTATATGGTCTGTAACAACCGTGCAAAAATTAGTCCACATCGGTCGATAATTATATATAGCCCCCATATAAACCGATCCCCAGATTGGCTTGCGGAGCCTCAAAGAGAAGCAAATTTCATCCGATCCGGCTGCAATTTGATACATGGTGTTGGTATATGGTCTCTAATAACCATGCAAAGATTGGTCCACATCGGTCCATAATTATATATAGCCCCCATATAAACCGATCTCCAGATTTGGTTTGCGGAGCCTCAAAGAGAAGCAAATTTCATCCGATTCGGCTGAAATTTGGTACGCTAGTGTATGGCCTATAACAACGATGCCAAAATTGGTCTGTATCGATCTATATTATATAGTTATAGCCCCCAAATACACCGATCCCCAATCACAGAAAAATCACGATTGCCACTCGAGTCGAAAATAATTTTCCAAAATTTTATTGCCTAGAAAATTTTGTCAAAATTTTATTGCCATAGAAAATTTTGTCAAAATTTTATTGCCATAGAAAATTTTGTCAAAATTGTATTGCCATAGAAAATTTTGTCAAAATTTTATTGCCATAGAAAACTTTGTCAAAATTGTATATTTCTATAGAAAATTTTGTAAGAATTTTATTTCTGTAGAAAATTTTGTCAAAATGTTATTTCTATAGAAAAATTTTGAAGCATTTCATAGTTGGAGAGGAATATTTTGCTAAATCTTTCAAAACATCAAGAATACTACCAATCTACCAAACAGTAACAAATCTGCCATCTTTGATAGACTCGTGTTCATAATTGTATATAGCCCCCATATAAAGCGACCCCCATATTTCAATTCTGGCTCTATAATTACCGCACAAAAGTTTATATCGGTTCGTAATTATTGCTTCGCTATATATACCGGTCAGGAACTGAATATATACGTATTTAATCGACCTTTCTTTTGTCTACTATACATTCCTCATGGATTAACTTGCAATTTAGAAGATGATGTTAAGAAGTTTTAAGATGCCTTGCCATCGACCGCAACCCAAGTAATTTAATTACGGATGACCGTCTTTAGTAGTAGTTTCTACGCAATCCATGGTGAAGGGTACATAAGATTCGGCCTGGCAGAACTTATGGCCGTATTTACTTGTTTTTACATCGTTTTCCTGGTCTATAGAATAACAACAGTAAATAGGATTGCATTTCTTGTTCTCATTAGAAGGTTTCTAGTTGCTTGCTGGGAAATATTTGCTTTCCTCACTTGAGTTACTTTGTAAGTGGTTGGCCTTCCACATTGCGGAAATGCATGTACACACAAAGAAGAAACTATGTTGCCCGGAACATATACGCAAAGAAAAAAATATGATTGGTTACGTTTTACCGGTAACCATGTTGCACTTCCATCGCAAATACTAGAGTTTTCATTGTGGCAGCACAGAAAAAAATATTGTCGCTAGCCAGACTGTGGAGTCGACTCCGACTCCTACCCCGATTCCAGCATTTTTCATCAGCCTCGACTCCGGATAATATAACTAAAAAAAATTGCTATAGAAATAAAATTTTGACAAACTTTGCTATAGAAATAAAATTTTGACAAAATTTGCTATAGAAATAAAATTTTAACAAAATTTTCCATAAAAATAAAATTTTAACAAAATTTAAAAAAAAAATAAAATTTTAACAAAATTTACTTAGAAATAAAATTTTAACAAAATCTTCTATAGAAATAAAATTTTAACAAAATTTGCTATAGAAATTAAATTTTGAAAAAAATTTCTATAGAAATAAAATTTTGACAAACTATAGAAATAAAATTTTGACAAAATTTGCTAAAGAAATATAATTTTGACAAAATTTGCTATAGAAATAAAATTTTAACAAAATTTTCCATAAAAATAAAATTTTAACAAAATTTGCTACAGAAATAAAATTTTAACAAAATTTTCTATAGAAATAAAATTTTAATAAAATTTTCTATAGAAATCAAATTTTAACAAAATTTTCTATAGAAATAAAATTTTAACAAAATTTTCTATAGAAATAAAATTTTAACAAAATTTTCTATAGAAATAAAATTTTAACAAAATTTTCTATAGAAATAAAATTTTAACAAAATTTAGTATAGAAATAAAATTTTAACAAAATTTGCTACAGAAATAAAATTTTAACAAAATTTTCTATAGAAATAAAATTTTAATAAAATTTTCTATAGAAATCAAATTTTAACAAAATTTTCTATAGAAATAAAATTTTAACAAAATTTTCTATAGAAATAAAATTTTAACAAAATTTTCTATAGAAATAAAATTTTAACAAAATTTTCTATAGAAATAAAATTTTAACAAAATTTAGTATAGAAATAAAATTTTAACAAAATTTTCTATAGAAATAAAATTTTAACAAAATTTTCTATAGAAATAAAATTTTAACAAAATTTTCTATAGAAATAAAATTTTAACAAAATTTAGTATAGAAATAAAATTTTAACAAAATTTACTATAGAAATCAAATTTTAACAAAATTTTCTATAGAAATAAAATTTTAACAAAATTTTCTATAGAAATAAAATTTTAACAAAATTTAGTATAGAAATAAAATTTTAACAAAATTTTCTATAGAAATAAAATTTTAACAAAATTTTCTATAGAAATAAAATTTTAACAAAATTTTCTATAGAAATAAAATTTTGACAAAATTGCTATAGAAGTAAAATTTTGACAAAATTTGCTAAAGAAATAAAATTTCGACCAAATTTGCTATAGAAATAAAATTTTAGCAAAATTTTCCATAAAAATAAAATTTTAACAAAATTTTCTAAAAAAATAACATTTTAACAAAATTTTCTATAGAAATAAATTTTTATAAAATTTTCTATAGAAATAAAATTTTAACAAAATTTTCTATAGAAATTAAATTTTGAAAAAAATTTCTCTAGAAATTACATTTTGAAAAAAATTTCAATAGAAATAATATTTTAACAAAATTTTCTATAGAAATAAAATTTTGATGAAATTTGCTAAAGAAATAAAATTTTAACAAAATTTTCTATAGAAATAAAATTTTAACAAAATTTTCTATAGAAATAAAATTTTAACAAAATTTAGTATAGAAATAAAATTTTAACACAATTTTCTATAGAAATAAAATTTTGACAAAATTGCAATAGAAATAAAATTTTAACAAAATTTTCTATAGAAATAAAATTTTGACAAAATTGCAATAGAAATAAAATTTTGACAAAATTTGTTAAAGAAATAAAATTTTGACAAAATTTGCTATAGAAATTAAATTTTAACAAAATTTTCCATAAAAATAAAATTTTAACAAAATTTTCTAAAAAAATAACATTTTAACAAAATTTTCTATAGAAATAAATTTTTATAAAATTTTCTATAGAAATAAAATTTTAACAAAATTTTCTATAGAAATTAAATTTTGAAAAAAATTTCTCTAGAAATTACATTTTGAAAAAAATTTCAATAGAAATAATATTTTAACAAAATTTTCTATAGAAATAAAATTTTGATGAAATTTGCTAAAGAAATAAAATTTTAACAAAATTTTCTATAGAAATAAAATTTTAACAAAATTTTCTATAGAAATAAAATTTTAACAAAATTTAGTATAGAAATAAAATTTTAACACAATTTTCTATAGAAATAAAATTTTAATAAAATTTTCTCTAGAAATTAAATTTTGAAAAAAAATTCTCTAGAAATTAAATTTTGAAAAAAATTTCAATAGAAATAAAATTTTAACAAAATTTTCTATAGAAATAAAATTTTGACAAAATTGCAATAGAAATAAAATTTTGATGAAATTTGCTAAAGAAACAAAATTTTAACAAAATTTTCTATAGAAATAAAATTTTAACAAAATTTTCTATAGAAAATTTTAACAAAATTTAGTATAGAAATAAAATTTTAACAAAATTTTCTATAGAAATAAAATTTTAACAAAATTTTCTATAGAAAATTTTAACAAAATTTAGTATAGAAATAAAATTTTAGCAAAATTTTCTATAGAAATAAAATTTTAATAAAATTTTCTATAGAAATCAAATTTTAACAAAATTTTCTATAGAAATAAAATTTTAACAAAATTTTCTATAGAAATAAAATTTTAACAAAATTTTCTATAGAAATAAAATTTTAACAAAATTTTCTATAGAAATAAAATTTTAACAAAATTTAGTATAGAAATAAAATTTTAACAAAATTTACTATAGAAATAAAATTTTAACAAAATTTTCTATAGAAATAAAATTTTAACAAAATTTTCTATAGAAATAAAATTTTAACAAAATTTTCTATAGAAATAAAATTTTAACAAAATTTTCTATAGAAATAAAATTTTAACAAAATTTAGTATAGAAATAAAATTTTAACAAAATTTTCTATAGAAATAAAATTTTAACAAAATTTTCTATAGAAATAAAATTTTAACAAAATTTTCTATAGAAATAAAATTTTGACAAAATTGCTATAGAAGTAAAATTTTGACAAAATTTGCTAAAGAAATAAAATTTCGACCAAATTTGCTATAGAAATAAAATTTTAGCAAAATTTTCCATAAAAATAAAATTTTAACAAAATTTTCTAAAAAAATAACATTTTAACAAAATTTTCTATAGAAATAAATTTTTATAAAATTTTCTATAGAAATAAAATTTTAACAAAATTTTCTATAGAAATTAAATTTTGAAAAAAATTTCTCTAGAAATTACATTTTGAAAAAAATTTCAATAGAAATAATATTTTAACAAAATTTTCTATAGAAATAAAATTTTGATGAAATTTGCTAAAGAAATAAAATTTTAACAAAATTTTCTATAGAAATAAAATTTTAACAAAATTTTCTATAGAAATAAAATTTTAACAAAATTTAGTATAGAAATAAAATTTTAACACAATTTTCTATAGAAATAAAATTTTAATAAAATTTTCTCTAGAAATTAAATTTTGAAAAAAAATTCTCTAGAAATTAAATTTTGAAAAAAATTTCAATAGAAATAAAATTTTAACAAAATTTTCTATAGAAATAAAATTTTGACAAAATTGCAATAGAAATAAAATTTTGACAAAATTTGTTAAAGAAATAAAATTTTGACAAAATTTGCTATAGAAATTAAATTTTAACAAAATTTTCCATAAAAATAAAATTTTAACAAAATTTTCTAAAAAAATAAAATGTTAACAAAATTTTCTATAGAAATAAAATGTTAACAAAATTTTCTATAGAAATAAAATTTTTACAAAATTTTCTATAGAAATAAAATTTTGAAAAAATTTGCTAAAGAAATAAAATTTTGACCAAATTTGCTATAGAAATAAAATTTTAGCAAAATTTTCCATAAAAATAAAATTTTAACAAAATTTTCTAAAAAAATTACATTTTAACAAAATTTTCTATAGAAATAAATTTTTATAAAATTTTCTATAGAAATAAAATTTTGACAATATATCTATAAAATAATATTTTGATGAAATTGGCTAAAGAAATAAAATTTTAACAAAATTTTCTATAGAAATAAAATTTTAATAAAATTTTCTCTAGAAATTAAATTTTGAAAAAAATTCTCTAGAAATTAAATTTTGAAAAAAAATTTCAATAGAAATAAAATTTTAACAAAATTTTCTATAGAAATAAAATTTTGACAAAATTGCAATAGAAATAAAATTTTGACAAAATTTGTTAAAGAAATAAAATTTTGACAAAATTTGCTATAGAAATTAAATTTTAACAAAATTTTCCATAAAAATAAAATTTTAACAAAATTTTCTAAAAAAAAAACATTTTAACAAAATTTTCTATAGAAATAAATTTTTATAAAATTTTCTATAGAAATAAAATTTTAACAAAATTTTCTATAGAAATTAAATTTTGAAAAAAATTTCTCTAGAAATTACATTTTGAAAAAAATTTCAATAGAAATAATATTTTAACAAAATTTTCTATAGAAATAAAATTTTGATGAAATTTGCTAAAGAAATAAAATTTTAACAAAATTTTCTATAGAAATAAAATTTTAACAAAATTTTCTATAGAAATAAAATTTTAACAAAATTTAGTATAGAAATAAAATTTTAACACAATTTTCTATAGAAATAAAATTTTAATAAAATTTTCTCTAGAAATTAAATTTTGAAAAAAAATTCTCTAGAAATTAAATTTTGAAAAAAATTTCAATAGAAATAAAATTTTAACAAAATTTTCTATAGAAATAAAATTTTGACAAAATTGCAATAGAAATAAAATTTTGACAAAATTTGTTAAAGAAATAAAATTTTGACAAAATTTGCTATAGAAATTAAATTTTAACAAAATTTTCCATAAAAATAAAATTTTAACAAAATTTTCTAAAAAAATAAAATGTTAACAAAATTTTCTATAGAAATAAAATGTTAACAAAATTTTCTATAGAAATAAAATTTTTACAAAATTTTCTATAGAAATAAAATTTTGAAAAAATTTGCTAAAGAAATAAAATTTTGACCAAATTTGCTATAGAAATAAAATTTTAGCAAAATTTTCCATAAAAATAAAATTTTAACAAAATTTTCTAAAAAAATTACATTTTAACAAAATTTTCTATAGAAATAAATTTTTATAAAATTTTCTATAGAAATAAAATTTTGACAATATATCTATAAAATAATATTTTGATGAAATTGGCTAAAGAAATAAAATTTTAACAAAATTTTCTATAGAAATAAAATTTTAATAAAATTTTCTCTAGAAATTAAATTTTGAAAAAAATTCTCTAGAAATTAAATTTTGAAAAAAAATTTCAATAGAAATAAAATTTTAACAAAATTTTCTATAGAAATAAAATTTTGACAAAATTGCAATAGAAATAAAATTTTGACAAAATTTGTTAAAGAAATAAAATTTTGACAAAATTTGCTATAGAAATTAAATTTTAACAAAATTTTCCATAAAAATAAAATTTTATCAAAATTTTCTAAAAAAATAAAATGTTAACAAAATTTTCTATAGAAATAAAATGTTAACAAAATTTTCTATAGAAATAAAATTTTTACAAAATTTTCTATAGAAATAAAATTTTAACAAAATTTGCTAAAGAAATAAAATTTTAACAAAATTTTCTATAGAAATAAAATTTTAACAAAATTTTCTATAGAAATAAAATTTTAACAAAATTTAGTATAGAAATAAAATTTTAACACAATTTTCTATAGAAATAAAATTTTAATAAAATTTTCTCTAGAAATTAAATTTTGAAAAAAAATTCTCTAGAAATTAATTTAAATTTAAAAGTATTCTTCCATCAATTCTCCTCGTTTTTAGATCGGAATCAATACCAAAATCATTATTCTAAAGACAAAATTTTTGGAAGCGGGCATGCTTTTTTCAGTTTACATTATATACTGCTTTCTATTAGTACTCGATGCAACATTTGTAAGAGCTATCCAGAACATCGTTGCACTCGTGATCTATCCAGAACATCTTTTAGGAATTTATTTAATTTTTCGGGATGTAATTTCATAAAATACTTTGGGGATTTACTTCATAATGAAATATGTCCCCCAATTTTGGGAACTGATTTCATTTTTCAATTTGGAGAGTTATTTCATGAAGCCGCAATACATATCAGCCACACTGTAAACCCAATGAGTTTATAATATTATTATGAACTATTTTTTTTCTGTGCACCTACCGTAAAAAACGCAAACTTAGGATAGGTTTACTGACCGCCCGATATTTGAAGCTCACTTAGATTATTCAGTCCATTGTGATACAACAGCGGTAAACATATCTCTTATCACTGAGTGCTCCCCGATTCTATGTTCAACTCACTGACAAGGGACCTCCATTTTATAGCCGAATCCGAACGACGTTACACATTGCGGTGGAACCACTTCGAGAAGTTATGAAACACTCAGAAATGTCACCAGCAAGAATAATCCACGGCTGAAAAAGTTTTTGGTGTTTGGTCGAAACGGGGTTTTAACCCACGACCCTGTGCATGCAAGACGGACATGTTAACCATTGCACCATGATGGCTCCTTACAATCTAGTTGAAACTTTTACCGATCTTGTTTATGAGAATGTAATATACGATAGTACACTCAAAGAAAATAAAACGTTTGAAAAACGTTGTTCTTTTGTGATTTTATATACCCTCTACCATAGGATGGGGGGTATATTAACTTTGTCATTCCGTTTGTAACACATCGAAATATTGCTCTAAGACCCCATAAAGTATAAAGTATCTGGGTCGTGGTGAAATTCTGAGTTGATCTAAGCATGTCCGTCCGTCCGTCTGTTGAAATCACGCTAACTTCCGAACGAAACTAGCTATCGACTTGAAACTTGGCACAAGTAGTTGTTATAGATGTAGGTCGGATGATATTGCAAATGGGCCATATCGGTCCACTTTTACGTATAGCCCCCATATAAAGGGACCCTCAGATTTGGCTTCCGGAGCCTCTAACAGAAGCATATTTCATCCGTTCCGGCTGAAATTTGGTACATGTTGGTATATGGTCTCTAACAACCATGCAAAAATTGGTCCACATCGGTCCATAATTATATATAGCCCCCATATAAACCAATCCCCAGATTTGGCTTGCGGAGCCTCAAAGAGAAGCAAATTTCATCCGATCCGGCTGAAATTTGGTACATGGTGTTGGTATATGGTCTCTAATAACCATGCAAAAATTGGTCCACATCGGTCCATAATTATATATAGCCCCCATATAAACCGATCCCCAGATTTGGCTTGCGGAGCCTCAAAAAGAAGCAAATTTCATCCGATCCGCCTGAAATTTGATACATGATGTTAGTATATGATCTTTAACAACCGTGCCAGAATTGGTCCACATTGGTCCATAATTATATATAGCCCCCACATAAACCGATCCCCAGATTTGGCTTGCGGAGCGTCAAAGAGAAGCAAATTTCATCCGATCCGGTTCAAATTCGGAACGTGGTTAGTAAATGGCCGCTAACAACCATACCAAAATTGGTCCATATCGGTCTATAGTTATATATAGCCGATCTCTAATCACACAAAAATTGGTCCATATCGGTTCATAATCATGGTTGCCGCTCGAGCCAAAAATAATCTACCAAATTTTATTTCTATAGAAAATTGTGTCAACATTTTATTTCTATAGAAAATTTTATTTCTATAGGAAATTTTGTTAAAATTTTATTTCTATAGAAAATTTTGTCAAAATTTTATTTCTATAGAAAACTTTGTGAAAATTTTATTTCTATAGAAAATTTTGTTAAAATTTTATTTCTATAGAAAATTTTGTTCAAATTTTATTTCTATAGAAAATTTTATCAAAATTTTATTTCTATAGAAAATTATGTCAAAATTTTATTTCTTTAGAAAATTTTGTCAAAATTTTATTTCTTTAGAAAATTTTGTCAAAATTTTATTTCTATAGAAAATTTTGTTAAAATTTTATTTCTATAGAACATTTTGTGAAAATTGTAGTTCTATAGAAAATGTTGTTAAAATTTTATTTCTATAGAAAATTTTGTCAAAATGTCTATAGAAAATTTTATCAAAATTTAATTTCTATAGAAAATTTTGTGAAAATTTTATTTCTGTAGGAAATTTTTTTTAAATTTTATTTGTATAGAAAATTTTATGAAAATTGTAGTTCTATAGAAAATTTTGTTAACATTTTATTTCTATAGAAAATTTTGTCAAAATTTTATGTCTATAGAAAATTTTGTCAAACTGAATTATATATGTATTTGATCGATCTTTTTATACCCTGCGCCACACATTTTATAACAGGGTATTATAAGTTAGAGCATATGTTTGTAACACCCAAAAGGAGACGAGATAGACACATGGTGTCTTTGGCAATATTGCTCAGGGTGGGTCCCTGAATCGATATAACCATGTCCGTCCGTCCATCCGTCCGTGTGTCTGTGAACACATTTTTGTGATCAAAGTCTAGGTCGCAATTTAAGTCCAATCGTCTTCAAATTTGGCACATGTTCCTAATTTTGGTCAGAAGAAATCGGTTCAGATTTAGATATAGCTCCCATATATATCTTTCGCCCGATATGCACTAATATGGACCCAGCAGCCAGAGTTTTATACCGATTTGCTTTAAGTTTTGTACAAACATAACACTTAGTCGTATAGTCAAGTGTGCAAAATTTTATTGCCAAATCTCGGCAACTTATATTGCCAGACCCGACTTCAAGAAGAAATCATCCTAGGTTTCAAATAAAAAATGTCTTCAAAACAAAGTATTGGAAAATATCTCCAAGTTTTAAGCTTTGTCGCCAAGATGCAAAAAGTTAACAAATTTATTAATTTTGAAGATTTTTTAGAAGTATTAAAGCCAAGTTGATCCCAGGAAAAAGAAATTTGATTTCATTTGAAAACACCAAATTTTATGTCCAAAAACTTAACTACAAACAAAATTTACCTGGTTCCAAAATAAATTTTTACTTTGATATCTCTTCACGAATCAATTCCATGCTCTTTGATAAATTACTGTCATAACAAATTAGATAGCTACTATAATTTTCACATGAAATGCATTCAATGTTTTACGCTTGTTTGTTTTTGTTTTCCTCCACGTATTTTGCAATGTGAAAAATGGAAGATAAAAAAATTTAATTAAAAATAAATAAAATTGCATTGAAGTACTCTTAGAGACTTGCTGCAAAATCTAATGGTTGAAGGAAAAATATTCGAGAAAATGCACAACATGGTTTTGTACCCCTTTGCATTCTCAGGGCATTACTTTTTGCGGATGATAGTTTTTCACTTTATCTCCATGGTTACATTCTACCTGATGTCTTGCTGAGATTGTTTTTTAGTCTAAAGATTTTTTTCATAATCTCTTTAGTTTTTAATCAAATTCTCCATAGAGTTAATATTAAACTATGCTCTTAATATTTGTTCCCCGTTTATTTCATTTTCTCTTTGCAGGTGAGTTTTTAAAGCAATTCTGAGGTCTATGAAAATATGGTATATTAAATTTGCCCATTATCCATGTAAGTATGACATAAATGCAGAATTGAATTATGGTTGTTGAGATTAAATTAAAAGTGTAACATATAACATGATTGCAAACAATGATATTGTGTTTGTGATTTAACATAGACCCTCCTAGATCGATCCTAAATCTGAATTTCTTGAACCAACTACGCGGATAGAAAATTATATTTTTTTATATGTTCCGATGTAAACAAAATATATTTCAGGCTGGATTTTTTAAACACAATATTTTTAAGTGCAAAAATATAATGTTCCTAAATTAGTACAAAATGTTTGTGACACATATGTTAATATTTTAGAATATATTATGTTCGGGACTTCAATGATTCATAAAAAAATATATGAGGATGTAAACATATATTAATTAAGAAATTTCAAGTAAACATATGTTTCGATGTGTTATTCAGAGAGCGATAGAGAGAGTAAAGAGAAAGAAATAGAAATGTGTTTATAATAATGCCAATTCAATGCCTTTTTTATGAAGGCTATATAAAAGCCTTCTTTGTATGTCTTATATAAGACCTATCCTAAACTTCATATATAAATAAGAAACCCATAATTTGTGTATTTTTTTTTTATATTATATTTGTATTATTTATTATATTAGAAAAAATTTAATTTACTCTTAAAACTTATTTTTACTAATACAATTACCACCTTTTCGTATGATATTTTTAACCTATTTTATTCGCACTCTTCTTAACAACTGGATTTTCTTTAACTTGTCCACCGATAGACTGAGAGAAGATAGTATTCACCGAACAAATGTTCACTAAATAAATAATAAAAAAAAAAATAAATAAATAATGTTACTCAATAATAGTAATAAAATATTCGAAAAATATATGTAACAGGTTGGCTGATAAGTCCCCGGTCTAAAAAAGAAAAACAATTTTTTTTTTTGTCAAAATTCGTTTTTATTATTCAACATAGCTCCCTTAAAGAGCGATACAACGATTATAACGAACTTCCAATTTTTTGATACCATTTTGGTAGTACTCCTTCGGTTTTGCCTCAAAATAGGCCTCAGTTTCGGCGATCACCTCTTCATTGCAGCCAAATTTTTTCTCTGCGAGCATCCTTTTGAGGTCTGAGAACAAGAAAAACTCGCTGGGGCCCAGATCTGGAGAATACGGTGGGTGGGGAAGCAATTCGAAGTCCAATTCATGAATTTTTGCCATCGTTCTCAATGACTTGTGGCACGGTGCGTTGTCTTGGTGGAACAACACTTTTTTCTTCTTCATATGGGGCCGTTTTGCCGCGATTTCGACCTTCAAACGCTCCAATAACGCCATATAATAGTCACTGTTGATGGTTTTTCCCTTCTCAAGATAATCGATAAAAATTATTCCATGCGCATCCCAAAAAACAGAGGCCATTACTTTGCCAGCGGACTTTTGAGTCTCTCCACGCTTCGGAGACGGTTCACCGGTCGCTGTCCACTCAGCCGACTGTCGATTGGACTCAGGAGTGTAGTGATGGAGCCATGTTTCATCCATTGTCACATATTGACGGAAAAACTCGGGTGTATTACGAGTTAACAGCTGCAAACACCGCTCAGAATCATCAACACGTTGTTATTTTTGGTCAAATGTGAGCTCGCGCGGCACCCATTTTGCACAGAGCTTCCGCATATCCAAATATTGATGAATGATATGACCACCACGTTCCTTTGATATCTTTAAGGCCTCTGCTATCTCGATCAACTTCATTTTACGGTCATTCAAAATCAAATTGTGGATTTTTTTGATGCTTTCGTCGGTTACCACCTATTTTTGCAGTTAACACTAGCGACGCCATCTATGTGTCAGACCAGGGACTTATCAGCCAACCTGTTACTTACCGCATATTTATGTTTTCAAACTTAGCACAGCGTTTCAGACACTATTAACACTCCAAACAAAACACCCGACTGGCTTGAACGAAATCACAAAACTAAATTAAGCAACACGTGTTGCTTCAAGTTCTGAAAAATTATTTTTATACCCTCCACCATAGGATGGGGGTATATTAACTTTGTCATTCCGTTTGTAACACATCGAAATATTGCTCTAAGACCCCGTAAAGTATATATATTCTGGGTCGTGGTGAAATTCTGAGTCGATCTAAGCATGTCCGTCCGTCTGTTGAAATCACGCTAACTTCCGAACGAAACTAGCTATCGACTTGAAACTTGGCACAAGAAGTTGTAATTGATGTAGGTCATATGATATTGCAAATGGGCCATATCGGTCCACTTTTACGTATAGCCCCCATATAAAGCGACCTTCAGATTTGGCTTGCGGAGCCTCTAACAGAAGCATATTTCATCCGTTCCGGCTGAAATTTGGTACATGGTGTTGGTATATGGTCTCTAACAACCATGCAAAAATTGGTCCACATCGGTCCATAATTATAAATAGCCCCCATATAAACCGATCCCCCGATTTGGCTTGCGGAGCCTCTAAGAGAAGCAAATTCATGTAATCCGGCTGAAGTTTGGTACATGGCGTTAGTATATGGTATCTAACAACCATGCAAAAATTGGTTCACATCGGTCCATAATTATATATAGCCCCCATATAAACCGATCCCCCGATTTGGCTTGAGGGGACTCTAAGAGAAGCAAATTCATCCGATCCGGCTGAAGTTTGGTACATGGTGTCAACATGTGATCTCTAACAACAATGCAAAAATTGGTCCACATCGGTCCATAATTATATATAGCCTCCATATAAACCGATCCCCCGATTTGGCTTGCAGAGCCTCTAAGAGAAACAAATTTCATCCGATCCAGCTGAAATTTGGTACATGATGTTATTATATGGCCTCAAACACCCATGCAAAAATTGGTCGATATCGGTCCATAATTATATATAGGCCTCATATAAACCGATCCCCAGATTTGACCTCCGGAGCACCTTGGAAGAGCAAAATTCTTCCCATTCGGTTGAAATTTGGTACGTGATGTTAGTATATGGTATCCAACAACCATTCAGGAATTGGTTCCTATCAGTCCATAATTATATATAGCCCCCATATAAACCGATCCCCAAATTTGACGTCCGGTGCCTTTTGGAGAAGCAAAATTCATCCGATCTGGTTGAAATTTGGTACGTTGTGGTAGTATATGATATTTAACAACCATGCCAAAAGTGGTCCATATCAGTCCATAATCATTTATAGCCCCCATATAAACCGATCCCGACATTTGGTTTTGGAACCTCTTGGATTAGCAAATTTCATCCGAGTGAGTTGAAGTTTGTGGATGACAGTCTTTCGTTGAAGTTTCTACGTAATCCATGGTGAAGGGTACATAAGATTCGGCTTGGCCGAACTTACGGCCGTATATACTTGTTTTTTTTTTTTTGTCTCGTATTATATGCTTGTATTGTTTCATATGAGAGTAACTCTATGTTGTGGTTCTCTCACACTATGAGAAAACCAGTATTTTTTGATATATTAAGTAAAGTTTCATTGATTTTATGAAACCGTTCATATATATTATTAAAAAATTCATAATTTCACAACAAGTATTTACGAAAACAATATATTATGTAAGTGTACATATTTTTTATGGAAAAGTCAATAAATTTATAAAAATGTACAAATTTATGTACAAATTCATATTTTATTTTTTTGTGTGTATACCACATATGGACTAACTCAAAATTTAGGAAACGATGTTAAGAAGTTTTAAGATACGACAACCAAAATAATTCGATTGTGGATGACAGTCTTTCGTAGAAGTTTCTACGCAATCCATGGTGGAGGGTACATAAGATTCGGCCTGGCCGAACTTATGGCCGTATATACTTGTTAAATGTATCTTCGGAAAGCGTACTAGTTGAACTGATCTGCTTGGGAGAATATTTGTCATAGAACCCCCTGAAATTCTATATATTATCAAGTAAACCGCTACGAGGTAGAATTTTCAAAGGAAACTATTACATTTGATTCATGGTGGTGGGTATTTAAGATTCGGCCCGGCCGAACTTATTGCTGTACGAGTATATACTTGTTTGTATAAACCCTTTGACGATGAAGAATTAACCGCTCGATAAAAGTAAGTTTTTCTTGGGAATTCACATTCAAAATACACCCATAAAAAAGTGACCCCTTCTTTAAGTTAAAATTAACTAATTGTGAAGAAAGTTGAACTTCGTATAGTGCCAAAGGCATTTTTATTTTTTTGACCGATGTGATTTTCGTTGAAATTAGGTAGAATGCATTTCATATATTAGTTAACATTTTCCTATATTTATGTACCACTATACTACAGAATGAAAAAATTTAACTGAATTGAATTCATATATGGAATGATTTTATTGAACTTTTTTCATTAATTGGGACAAATCTTACATATTTGTGGTAAACCTTTTTACTTCAAACTTAGAACTGCTTACCTTCGTTTTTAAATACAATTTTATTTATTTAAATAGACAATTTTTCTTCAATAAAATACACGGTTTATTAATATATTAAATATATTTATTAAGAATCAACAGCATCGACTGGCCTTGAAATATTAGTTTATTATTCCACTATTTCCAATTTCCATGTAATGCCATCAACTGTAAAACGCATTTTTCCTTCTTCTTGTACCTTTCACTTTTAATAAATTGCTGTGTAACGAGTTTGTCCTCCTTTTACAATTTCAATACCTACATATAAAAAAAAATATAATAAATAAAAACAAAGTTAATATACCCCCCATCCTATGGTGGTGGGTATAATAAACCAATTTTTTCACAAAAGGTTAGCGTCACTGAATGTTAACTGTTAATTGAAGATTCCAAAATGAAGACGAATGAAGGGGTTGTTATTCTGGTTTCTTTCTTTATACACCATCACAAACATAGTTTTTTCTCACTAATTTAAAATAACAAATATTTTATATATTTTATTTATTATATTATTTTACTATATTACTTTTTAACAATCCCTCCGTATACCATAACAACGCGATTCCAACTAAAAAACAACCCACGCGCAAACATACCGATTACATCGATGACAGTTATCGATTACAGGTAGATAAAAGAAATATAGGAAAATTTCCTATATTGTAACAAGTGTGTCTCCTTAAGTTTTAAAAGGATTGAATACTTCTTAGTACGAATGAATTAAAATATTTCTCTATGCCAAGTGTTATTCGTATGTATGATAAGAATGAATTATCATTTTATAAGAAATTTTACTAAATTTGAGGAAACTTGGTTTTAGTTCATATTTTGTTTATTTTTACGAATGCTTTGTTATCAGTGAATAAAATTTTCTTGTTCAGTAGTAAATTCGTATACCCAGCGAAGAAAACAGTATTAGTAAAATTCCATGCATTATTCTAGTCAATGAACTATTCCTAACTGCTTTAAGTTTAGGATTTTTTTACTGAAGCAAGTAAATTTTATTATTTTTTCTTTTAGTTCCGAAAGCACTTTTTTCTTGGTGTACACATATTTACTATGTAAAGTGTCGTTAAAAAAAATATTTCCTTCTACGAGAAATTTCATGGGGCATTCGTTTTCAATGGTAAATATATACTCAGAATTTTTTTTTAAATACTTTATATAATTCACTACAAAATACATCATGAGCTTTGTTAGCATTTGTAAGATACAACCAGCACAAAAAAAAAAAAAAATCACGAGTTAGCACACTCAAAAAAAGTGAACTCTCTATTTCACTAAAGCCAATTTAACTTTATTTTAGTTCATGGAATTATTATGTTTGGAGAAAGTTTCCTTTACTCTAATAATGTTTTGTTTACTTTCGTTAAATTAACTAAAACCGAGGAAAAAAATATACTCAAATGAAGCATAAAGATTAACTAAATTCGTGTTTTCCACAAAATAGTTCAGAATTTCTTTAAATTTGTAAATTTTACCAAAAATGCGTCCATCTTGAACTTCGTATGTCACTAAAGACATTCTTGCAATTTTGAACTCTAAGTTTTTCCTTCAAACTAAAAAATTTTCTTTAACAAGTGAAAAAACTTAGTGATGTCTAATAAATTTTCTCGAATTTGTCGAAAAATATTTACTTATTTTTATGACATCGGCGTGATGCCAACGTTTGTAATACTGTTTGGTTAACATTTTCTACAAATATTCAAAATTTTCTAAAATTAACCGAAAGTTTTCTTCCTGTTGGGTTCACTGTTTTTTCAGTGCAAGTATTCATGACCATACGTGTTTGGTTTTGAGCACTTTGTGTAGGCTTGCTCTCAAGCCAAAATTTATTGTTAAAAAAGTTTTTATTTTTCCTATAAGCCAAGAAGGTTTTTTTGGGGTTAATAATAGTAATGAGTTGGTTGATAATTTTTCTTAACCTAGAGGATGAATGGGATACATATGTCCCACAAGTGTCGGTACCTTTTCTACAAAAACTATGTAGCCGAATTAGTTCATTTAAACCGTTACAGATAGAGGATGAGTTGATATACATTATAGAAAAAATACAGCCACCTCAGACAACCAATACTCGAAATATAGAAAAAATTATTTAGTGGAAAAAAAAATTCAGATTTTTTATGTTTACAACTTTCACTCACACAAAGTACGCACAAATACTTCAATTTAAATTTTCAACTTCACAGCTACATTTGTTTTGCATAGATAGAATCTATTTTTCTTTAAAATTGGTTGATATGTTAAATGTTGATTTTACAACGGAAATACGTAATGGAACATATATGTCCCATTCGTCGTCAAAGGCTTATTTAAGAGCCTTATTACGAGTAAATTCGCATTAACGCGTTGAAATGCCACTTTTGCAATAGTTGCTTTCGATCATTTCCCTTCGCTTTTGAAAAAATATTTTTTATTTGAGCGGCTAGTCTCGAACATAGTGCCCACCTTTAACTGAAAATATTTGACCATAGGTTAAAGGTTAGGTTAAAGTGGCAGCCCGATTAAGATTCAGGCTCACTTAGACTATTCAGTCCATTGTGATAATATTTGACCATAAACTTCAATTCAATAGAAAATTCGATATGCCTCTGGCATGTATTACTATTGAGTGTTTTCATTTCATTTGAATATTCATGTAAATTCAATTTTATATTGGAGCAAAAACGGCACATGTCACTTTGCATCAAACTTAAATATTTAAAATGTCAAAAGTTTTATCGAGACGACAAATTAATTGTCATTTAAATGTAAATGCTGGAATTTCAGTTTCAATTTATTTTTATGCCATCATACCATGCCGAGTGATTTGTATATGAAGGCTTAAAAAAGTAACAATGACACCCAGTTCCATAAAACAGAATAAAACGAAAAGCAAAAACATAATAGCATTTGTACTGCATTAAATACACAGATGCTGTGATGTCAAAGGGGTGGCTCTTTTTGTTAATGTCACATTACTCTCCCATAATATGAGATGGCCTTAAAACGAACACAAACACAAACAACAACAACAACCCATCCAGCCACATGTAAGATTCATGTGATTGTGTTGAGTTCGTATTACTCGTGAAATACTTGTGCATACGACTACATACTCATAAGGGAGGATGTGGTGTGTTTGTGGTGGTGTATAAACACACAAATACCTATACACACGCACACACACCAACCGGAAGTACACAGCATGAATGCAGAGGCACATTCACATGGGCAAACAAAGGAAATAGAGTAACACATCAGCAATGGTATGCCCTCTGTACTCAATGTAGCAAAGTCGCCAGTAAGCGAATCATGCAAATATGCTCTCTAGTATAACTTCCGTTACTGAATGGATGGAGTTTTTTTTTTTTTGTGTAGCCACTGACTCTGCAATGCTAAACACTGATGGAGACGAAGACAACGACAGATAAAAACGAAACTAATAAGAAAATTCTTTTGACACATTATGTTAATATTACAAAGGGAACAATTTGGAGTATTACGTACGTTTTTTGTGTTCGTAATCGTAGTTGAGTTTTCTGTTTTCTATTTCTTCTTTTCACTTGAGACTTTTTTGTGTTCTATTAAAGTTTAAAACATTGCAAATGGTAATGACACAACAACTGATTGTAGGATGATGACAACATCCTAGAGTGACGACGACGACGTAAATGCTGATGTTAGGACTATAGGAGCCAGAAAGCAATCCCAGCCATTTGACTATGGCAATATGCAACGAAAGGACCTAAAAACAGGCAGTATTACATTCGCACATAGTATCAAAGGAAGTTCATTAAGGTTGTAATTTCATTTAAATAAAGTGTTAAATCCCAATTGTATCATAAAATATCCCATTTCATTGAAAGGGGAAATGCCAACAGGAGCAATGCCACGCCGAGTTAATGAAATATTGCAAATAATGTTACACATTACATTCACTTTCATTTTATACAATCTGAGTCTGTACTAGGATATTTGATTAAAGTTGCAAAGCTAAGCGATAGCAGGTGAGGGGCTAATTGGATGGGACAAAGAAAATGTTTAAACAGCTAGTGTTTTGGAAACTATTTATATGACTACACTGAAAAAAATATTGTCGTGAGGTCAAAGATTTCATGCCTTTAAAATACGAATGCAAATTTTGCTTGGCAAAGAAGACGCATTTCTCTAATATAAAGTTTTTTTTCCTTGTCCAAAAGTCAATAAACTTTTCAATGAAGTCGTATTGTCCTTACAATTAAGCGATTTCACTTAAAAATGGGTATCATAACATGAAAGAAAAAATGTTTGGGCTAAGGTCAACTTGACTATAATAATTCACAAAAATTCTTTGGAAATTGTCTTTTTGCATCTTGACTACAAAGCAAACAAATCTTTCAAATATAGGACATGTTTTTCAACACTTTAGACATTTTTTACTTGAAACATAGCATAATTTCTGCTGGAAGACGTATCTGAATTTAGAAAATAAACACTGAAAAAAAAACAGTGAACCCACCAGGAAGAAAAATTTCGGTTAATTTTAGAAAATTTTGAATATTTGTACAAAATTTTAACTAAACAGTATTACAAACGCTGGCATCACGCCGATGACATTAAATTAAGTAAATATTTTTCGACAAATTCAAGAAAATTTTTTTGACATAAATAAGTTTTTTCACTTGTTAAAGAAAAATTTGTAGTTTCTAGGAAAAATTTGGAATTCAAAATTGCAAGAATGTCTTTAGTGACATATGAAGTTCATGATGAACGCATTTGTAGTAAAATTTGCAAATTTAAAGAAATACTGAACTATTTTGTGAGAGACTCGAATTTAGTTAATCTTTATGCTTCATTTGTGTATATTTTTTTCCTCGATTTTAGTTAATTTAACTAACGTACGCAAAAAATTATTAGAGTAAAGAAAACTTTCTCCAAACATAATAATTCCATGAACTAAAATAAAGTTAAATTGGCTTTAGTGAAATAAAGAGTTCACCTTTTTTTTGAGTGAAGTTGTCGTTAATGCTAACTTAAAGGACTTTGATAGCATATGAAGAAAAAAAGCTGAAAAAGCGAAAAATTAAAATTTGCCTCATTGAAACCAGTACACAAACCCCAAATATAAATGAGAATTGTGTCTTAAAAGTATCCTTACTTGTATTCTCCACTTCTTTGGCTCGGAATCAATACCAAAAGTTTTAAAGTAAAGACAAAATCTTTTGGAACCGGGTATGCTTTTTCTTCAGTGTAAGATTGGTACTACACCGTTGTTGAAACGAGCAAAACTCAGGGCAAATGGAATGGACTATAAAAGTACTACAACGGATATAATCACAACTCATATGAGAAAGTTTATCAAAACGCCATTGTTGGTATTTTTATACCCATATATGGACTGTAACAAAAGCATGTCCGGTTCAAAAAATGTTGTCTTTACACTAACGACTTTGGTATTGATTTCGAGCCAAAGAAGCGGAATATTGAAGTAAGGATACATTTACGACACAATTCTCTTTTAAATTTGAGGTTTGCGTAGAAATTTTAATTTATTGTTTTTTTATACCCTCCACCCTAGGATGGGGTTGTATTAACTTTGTCATTCCGTTGTTACAAACACATCGAAAAATTGCTCTAAGACCCCATAAAGTATATATATTCTGGGTCGTGGTGAAATTCTGAGTCGACCTGAGCATGTACGTCCGTCCGTCCGTCTGTTGAAATCACCCTAACTTCCGAACGAAACAAGCTATCGACTTGAAACTTGGCACAAGTAGTTGTTATTGATGTAGGTCGGATGGTATTGCAAATGGGCCATATCGGTCCACTTTTACGTATAGCCTCCAATATAAGCGGACCCCCAAATTTGGCTTGAGGGGACTCTAAGAGAAGCAAATTTCATCCAATCCGGCTGAAATTTGGTACATGTTGTCAACATATGATCTCTAACAACAATGCAAAAATTGGTCCACATCGGTCCATAATTAAATATAGCCCCCATATAAACCGAATCCCCGATATGGCTTGCGTAGCCTCTAAGAGAAGCAAATTTCATCCGATCCGGCTGAAATTTGGTACATGGTGTATATATATGGTCTCTAATGACCATGCAAAAAATGGTCCATATAGGTCCAGAATTACATATAGCCCCCATATAAACCGATCACCAGATTTGACCTCCGGAGCCTCTTGGAAGACCAAAATTCATCTGATTCAGTTGAAATTTAATACGTAGTGTTAATATATGGTCTCAAACACCCATGCACAAATTGGTCTAAATCGGTCCATAATTATATATAGCCCCCATATAAACCGATCCCCAGATTTGACCTCAGGAGCCCCTTGGAAGAGCAAAATTCATCCGATTCGGTTGAAATTTGGTACGTGATTTTAGTACATGTTATCCAACAACCATGCAGGAATTGGTTCATATCAGTCCATAATTATATATAGCCCCATATAAACCGATCCCCAGATTTGACCTCCGGTGCCTTTTTGGAGAAGCAAAATTCATCCGATCTGGTTGAAATTTGGTACGTGGTGCTAGTATATGATATTTAACAAGCATGCCAAAAGTGGTCCATATCAGTCCATAATCATATATAGCCCCCATATAAACCGATCCCAAGATTTGGTTTTGGAGCCTCTTGGAGGAGCAACTTTCATCCGAGTCAGTTGAAATTTGGTACATTGAGCTAGTAAAGGGTGATACGGTCAAAATTTGGTCAATATAAACTTGACGTATTTCTTTCAATTGTGCATTTAAAAAACCTGAACACCCCTCATTTTGAAGGTGTGTGTGTGTAGAATGTTGTTCCTATTTTGATTTTGGAATTACCTCTTCAGTTGTCAAAATGCCGTCCAAGCAAGAAGAGAAGCGTATCAAAATTTTGCTCTCGCATCGCGAAAATCCGAGCTACTCGCACGCAAAGCTGGCAAAATCGCTAAAAGTTGCCAAATCAACCGTTACAACTGTAATTAAAGTGTTTGGGGAACGTTTGTCGACAGCCAGGAAGTCTGGAATGGGGGGGGGGGGGGGGAAATCGAAAACCGGAAGCCGCTGAGACGACAAAGAGAGTTGCCGGTAGTTTCAAGCGAAACCCTAACCTCTCTCTCCGAGATAAGCTGGGTGTATCGTCTACAACCGTGCATCGAGCCAAAAAACGAGCCAGACTATCGACTTACAAGAAGGTAGTGGCTCCAAATCGCGATGATAAACACAATACGACGGCCAAAGCGCGATCCCGGAGGCTGTACACGACGATGCTGACGAAGTTTGACTGCGTGGTAATGGACGACGAAACCTACGTCAAAGCCGACTACAAGCAGCTTCCGGGACAGGAGTTTTATACGGCAAAAGGAAGGGGAAAGGTAGCAGATATTTTCAAGCACCTAAACCTGTCAAAATTCGCAAAGAAATATCTGGTTTGGCAAGCTATCTGTACCTGTGGCTTGAAAAGCAGCATTTTCATAGCTTCCGGGACTGTCAACCAAGAAATTTACGTGAAAGAGTGTTTGAATAAACGTCTACTGCCTTTCCTGAAGAAACACGGTTGTTCCGTACTGTTTTGGCCGGATTTGGCATCTTGCCATAACGGTAAAAATGTCATGGAGTGGTACGCCGCCAACAACGTGCAGGTGGTTCCCAAGGACAAGAACCCTCCCAACACGACAGAGCTCCGCCCAATTGAGAAATACTGGGCTATTGTGAAGCGGAACCTAAAGAAGACCAAAAAAACTGCTAAGGACTAGCAGCAGTTCAAGGCAAACTGGCTTTCTGCGGCGAAGAAGGTGGACAAGGTGGCTGTACAAAATCTGATGGCAGGTGTCAAGCGTGAGGCCCGGCAATTCGGATTTGGAAAAGGGAAAGCCTAACTGAATATTTTTCCTGAATTTTATACTAATTGAACTTGAAAAAGAAATTTAATTTCATTTTTTAAATAAACATTTCACCGATTTACACGCGTTTTCCCTTGACCAAATTTTGACCGTATCACCCTTCATATGGCCGTTAACAACCATGCCTAACTAGGTCCATATCGGTCTATAGTTATATATAGCACTCAGATAAATCGATCCCCAATCACAAAAAATTGGTCCATATCAAGTTCATAATTGTATATAACCCCCATATAAGCGACCCCCATATTTTAATTCTGGCTCTCTACCACGTATGGACTAACTCACAATTTAGAAAACGATGTTAAGATGTTTTAAGTTACCACAACCCAAGTAATTCGATTGTATGTTAGATGACAGTCTTTCATAGAAGTTTCTACTCAATCCATGGTGGAGTGTACATAAGATTCGGCCTGGCCGAACTTACGGCCGTATATACTTGTTTTTTCTTCATGTGCTATCAAAGTCCATGTGCTATCAAATTATCAAATTCAGACTCGACTCTAAGTAGAAATTATGCTCTGTCTTATGTTTTACTCAAAACAGAGCATAAACGTCTTTAAAATAAAGTATTGAACAACATCTGCTATTTTTAAACGCTTGTTTGCTTTGCAGTCAAAATACAAAAAGTCCAAAAATTTTAAGAATTTTTCAGAATTACTAAAGTCAAGTCATAAAGTCAAACAAAATTGTCTTTCATATGAAGATACCCATTTTAAGTCGAATCACCTAATTATAAGAACAAAATGACTTCATCGAAAAGTGTATGAACTTTTGGACAAAGCATAAAATCCCAGCAAAAAAAAAATTGGAAAATCTTCTAAAGGCACAACTCTAAAAGCACTTCCAAAACTTGTTCTTCCAAAGAAGTTCTTTATTTTAACTACGCAGGAGGTTGTTTTGATTCAATTTTTTATAACTCGTTTTTTTTTCATATTTTTATACCCTGCGCCACACTTTGGATTTGGGTATTATAAGTTAGTGCATATGTTTGCAACACCCAAAAGGAGACGAGGTAGACACATGGTGTCTTTAGAAATATTGCTCAGTGTCGGCCCCTGAGTCGATAAAGCCATGTGCGTCTGTCCGTTCGTCCGTGTGAACACATTTTTTAATCACTATATGCAACAAAATAATGAAAATTCGATAAATAAAATCTATATCCTAATTTTATTTATTTTATTGGTCCTAGATTTAAAGCTAGGGGCTATATATAAATCTGAACCGATTTCAACCAAATTCGGCACACTTTACGACACTATCAATTGCTGAAATTCTGGCTTCTGGGGCCATATTAGTAGATATCGGACGAAAGATACATATAGGAGCTATATCTAAAACTGAACCGATTTCTTCCAAAATCAATAGGGTTCTATTCTGACCCTGAACACATACTTGAGCCAAATTTGAAGTCGATTGGACTGAAATTGCGACCTTTGATGACAAAAATGTGTTCCCAGACATACGTACGAAGGGACGGACGTGGCTAGATCGACTCTAAGTAACCAGATATTTTGTTTGTCCCTTTGTTTGAGAGATACGTGAAACAGTAGCCGCATTGAATCGCAGCCAATCTTCGATTTTTTT
Source organism: Haematobia irritans (assembly GCF_050003625.1). Classification (NCBI taxonomy): domain Eukaryota; kingdom Metazoa; phylum Arthropoda; class Insecta; order Diptera; family Muscidae; genus Haematobia; species Haematobia irritans. Next base: position 123,060,354 of record NC_134400.1, read on the forward strand.
CTTAGTTTGTATCATCACCAATTTTAAGTTTTGCTATGAAATCTCCTTAGATTTTTCTTCATTTATTATATGGGATCAAACCATGGTGTCTTATGAAAATTTTACATATTTAAGAGATGTGCGCTTTTCAGAGGTTTAACTCTATTGATATGAAATATTCTTCAAAATGGTTTTTACGATTATATTCCAATATTTTTATTTTATTAAAATATACATTGGTTTTGCAAATAATTTACCTTTCAATCCAATAACGTAGACATACATGTATATATGGGAGAATAGCGCAACCACACACCTTCACACACACATAATTGTACACAATCAGTTGTCTTCATACAAGCAAACATAACAATGTATTTATACAAGTACAAGTGTAAATAAAACACTTAATATCCTTGCGCCAGCATTATATCCTGGAAGCCCAGAAGAAATCCGCATGGCACAAAAAAACAGGAATGAACTCTTGCGATGGTATGGAATTTAAATTGACAATTTTTATGTTCAACACAATGACATATAGACATACATTGGCAAATACCATCGCATGCGAACAAACACTAGAACTGACGAACTGCTCCATAGATTGAACGGTGGGACATAAATCTCATTAACTTTGGCATTCCGTTTGTAACACATCGAAATAGTGGTCTAAGACCCCATAAAGTATATATATTCTGGATTGTGGTGAAATTCTGAGTCGATCTGGCTATATCTTTCAGTCCATCCGTCTGTGGAAATCAGGCTAACTTCCGAACGAAACAAGCTATCGACTTGAAACTTGGCACAAATAGTTGTTATTGATATAGATCGGATGGTATTGTAATTAGGTCATATCGGACCATGTTTACGTATAGCCCCCCATATAAACCGACACCCAGATTTGGCTTGCGGAGGAGCAAATTTCATCAGATCTAGTTGAAATTTGGTTCGTGGTGTTAGTATATAGCCTCCAACAACCATGCAAAAATTGGTCCGTATCGGTTCATAATTATAAATAGCACCCATATAAACCGATCCCCAGATTTGGCTTGCGGAGCCTCTAAGAGAAGCAAACTTCATCCGATCCGGCTGAAATTTGGTGTATGGTATCTAACAATCATGCAAAAAATGGTCCACATCGGTCTGTAATTATATATAGCCCCCATATAAACCGATCTCCAGATTTGGCTTGCGGGACCTCTAACAGAAGCATATGTCATCCGATCTGGCTGTAATTTGGTACGTGATGTTTATATATGGTATCTAAACCACCATGCAAAAACTGGTCCACATTGGCCCATAATTATATATAGCCCCCATATAAACCGATCACCAGATTTGCCTTGCGGAGCCTCAAAAAGAAGCAAATTTCATCCGATCCGGTTGAAATTTGATACGTGGTATTAGTATATGGTCTATAATATTTATGCTTAAATTGGTCCATATAGGTCCATAATTATATATAGCCCCCATATAAACCGATCCCCAGATTTTGCTTGCGGATCCTATAGGAGGAGCAAATTTCGTCCGATCCGGTTGAAATTTGGTACGTGGTGTTAGTATATGGTCTCTAATATTCATGCTAAAATTGGTCCGTTTCGGTCCATAATTATATATAGCCCCCATATAAACCGATCCCCGGATCCTATTGGAGGAGCAAATTTTATCCGATCCGGTTGAAATGTGGTAAGTGGTGTTAGTATATATGGTCTCTAACATTCATGCTAAAATGGATCCATATGGGTCCATAATTATATATAGGCCCCATATAAACCGATTCCCACATTTTGCTTGCGGATCCTCTTGGAGGAGCAAATTTCATCCGATCCGGTTGAAATTTGGTACGTGGTGTTAATATATGGTCTCTAAGAACCATGCATAAATTGGTCCATATCGGTCCATAATTGGCTGAAATTTGGTACGTTGTGTTAGTATATTATTGCTAACAATCATGCCAACAGTGTTCCATATCGGTCCATAGTTATATATAGCCCCCAGATTTTACGTCTTCCTGGATAAGCAAATTTCATTAGATCTTGTTAAAATTTGGTACTAATCACACAAAAATTGGACCATATTAGGTTCATAATTGCACGGTTGAAAAATACTGTTTTTCATATGTTTGGCTATAAACATTATATGTTTGGAACACAAATTTTTAAACACAATATTTTTGAGTGCAAGCATATAATGTTCATAAACTAGCATAACATGTTTGGGACATATATGTTAATATGTTAGAAAATATTATGTTTGGGACATAAAATGTTTGTAAATATAATATGCTTGAATGCAAACATATATTAATTTAGAAATAGCCTATAAACATATATGTGTTTAGTAGCTTGGAGCGCTATTTAACAGGGAGCGATATTGAATTAAGTTGGTGGTTGTTGCTTGTTATTACAAAATTAACATTTTATTTTTCCTTGGGCAATTGATCAGCTACTTCTTTGATCCTTACAAACTGTGTGGACCGCTGTTCCAATAAAAAAAAATAAAAAAAAAAATCATAAAATTGAATAATTTCTTCTACAATGTTTGTATTACAGAAAATGGTACTAAGAACTAAAAAAATCTCGTGGAAGTGAGAAAGATGTCGTGGAATATACAATTGGGCAGAAACAAAATTTTGAGCATTCAGGTCGAAAACCTATGTTGTTAGCACCTATATTACCTGTTTATTTTCATAATTCATTATGATTGTAAATATATAAATAAATAAATAAAATTTTGAGCACAATATTGTTTGGTAGAATTTTTTTAAGCATATAATATTTTTGGGTGCAAAATGCTTCCAAACATATTATATGGTCACATAATAACATATTGTTTTTTGGAAGACAACATTATTGAATTTGGATTCAAAAATACAAAATGTTTGGAACTTAGACTACCCAAACATATATTGTTTAGACCAATATGCTTTCAAACATATTATATATTGGTAGAGATCAAACATATAAATGTTTGGGCAATACCCAAAAATGTATATGCTTGAAGCAAAATATGTTTGGGAGTATATGTTACAGAAGCAATTTTTTGTGAGGGTGTGTATATAGCCTCCATATAAACCGACCCCCATATTGTACTTCTGCCTTTTTTTTACCGTGCAAAAATTCATACCGGTCAAGAACTGCAATATATAGGTTTTTAGTCTGCCTTTTTTTGCCTAATATATACCTCGTAGGGACTAACTTCCAATTTAGAAAAAGGAGTTTTAGGATACCTTGCCATGGGTAAGTATTACCACAATCTAAGTAATTCGATTGTGGATGACAGTCTTAGTAGAAGTTTCTACGCAATCCATGGTAAAGTAATTGAAATGAAAAGTAATGCAAATCATCTAATACCGGAGTACTTCTGTCCTATGTAAATCCCATGTAAACTTCATGGAAGATGATACAAAATTTCTCTACTTGCGAATCACACTTGGGAGATGCAAACATCTTGTATTGAAGGTCTTTTATCCAACAAAAAAGACCACATAATTTTATTTTTGTCCACATTTTTTTCCACAGTGCTTTCTTTCTTTTTCACAGTATAGGTCTTGAGTACTAAAGCACAACGCGTTATACATTTACGTGGAACATAGTGTTGGTGGTAAAGCTATTATTCTTATATTGTTGTTGTTGTTATTACTGATGGTGATGCTGACTACAATAAAAACGCCAGAGCACAGCCAAACCAAACAAATTCCACACAACTACACAGAAGGCCAGACACACAAGCACCCATGCAAAAAAAAAACAGAGCAAATGTCAACATATCTCACATACGCCCTATAGGCATTGAGGATACGAAATGATGGATAAAAAATCATGAAGCGTTTTTTCTATAGTAACTCTCTCTCAAATACGACAAACACACATCCACATACACACCAACAATAGAAATTCTCGAAACACACATACATTTATAGCGTGTCCACATCCTTCCGTTTGTCGTTCATTTTAAAATGCTTACAGCCTTTTGGACAACTGCCCTCATATACAACTTTGGACGACGCACGACCTCATCTCGTACAGAGTTTACAATTGAAAACCATATTTCATCAACATAATTTATTTAAAATCTTTTTGTTGTTTGTCATGCATACCCTCTCACACTCTTACATAGAACCCTGTGGAAAAAATATCGTTGGCCCTAGCTGGGAGGAAAGTCTAAAAATCCTGGCCGGCTATTTGAGGGTGTTAAAGCAGCAAGAAATTGGCATTTTTTGAATTCTGCTTTTCCATCTCGTCTGTCTATGTGACCCCATCACAATATGTCCAGCATATTCATGGATGAATGTTATCCTATTCAGTCCTTTTGTATAATAGGGTCCATGAACATACATACATCGTAGAACATTCTTCCCCAATATACACTGAAAAAAATATTTACATGGTATTAAAGATTACGCAACCTAAATTTTAGGATCATCAATTTATACAATATATAGGACAATTTTCTTTAAAATAATGACATTTTAATTAAAAGAAAGTTTATAATCATTGTTTCAAAAATAAAACTTTTATTAAATTTGGGACAAAAGTTTTGGAAATTTGCATCCCTCCGATAAAGTCGTATGTCTGTGACCTAAGACAAATTTTCCTTAAAGTAAAGAACACACACAAACAAACGCCGCTTTAAAAATCCAAATTATAACGGATACTTTAAAGTAAACAATGTTTTCTTAATTAAAAAAAAACTTTAAACCAAAAACGCTAAATCCTCAAAATAAGTCTTAGCTTATATTGGAAGCGTTTTTATCGTAAATCTAAAGTTCCAATATTTCAATTAATTTAAGGACAACTTCTTTACATCAAAAATGTGTTTGTTTACTTTAAGGAAAATTAGCCTTAGTTCAGAGACATGCGACTTTAACGGAGGTACGCAAATTTCCAAAATTTGTGTCCTAAATTTAATGAAAAACATTTTTGAAACAAAGTTTATAAACTTTATTTTAATTAAAATTTAATTATTTTAAAGAAATTTTCCTTAATATTTTGTAAATTTCGCATCCTAAAATTTAGGTTGCGTAACCTTTAATATCACGTAAATATTTTTTTTAGTGCAGGAATGAAACTTTTTCGTTAATTTTTGAAAAAATAAATTAATTTTAGAAAATTTTAACTAAACTGTATTAGAAACGCAGATGTCACTCCGATTTCATAAAAATAAGTAAATAATTTTCAATAAATTCAAGAAAATATAATCAACATAACTCATTTTTTTCACTTGTTAAAGAAAATGTCCATGTTTGAAGGAAAAAATTGGATTGAAAAATTGCAAAAATGTCTTTAGTACCATAAAAAGTTCATGATGGGCTCATTATTGGTAAAATTTACAAATTTTAAGAAATTCTGAACTATTTTGGGGGAGACACGAATTTAGTTAATCTTTATGCTTCATTTATATATAATGAAGTATAATTTTTTCCTCAGTTTTAGTCATGAAAACTTTCTTAAAACGTCATAATTCCATGAACTAAAATAGAACTAAATCGGATTTAGTGAAATATATGGTTCACATTTGTATACCCTCCACCATAGGATGGGGGTATATTAACTTTGTCATTCAGTTTGTAACACATCGAAATATTGCTCTAAGACCCCATAAAGTATTTATATTCTGGGTCGTGGTGAAATTCTGAGTCGATCTAAGCATGTCCGTCTGTCCGTCCCTCCGTTCGTCCGTCTGTCTGTCTGTCCGTCCGTCCGTGTGTTGAGATCACGCTAACTTCCGAACGAAACAAGCTATCGACGAAACTGGGAACAAGTAGTTGTTATTGATGTAGGTCGGATGGTATTACAAATGGGCCATACAAAAATTGGTCCACATCGGTGCATAATTATATATAGTCCCCATATAAACCAACTCCCAGATTTGGCTTGCGCAGCCTCTTAGAGAAGAAAATTTCATCCAATCTGGTTGAAATTTGGTACGTGGTGTTAGTATATAGTCTCTCATAACCATGCTAAAATTGGTTCATATCGGTTCATAATTATATATAGTCCCCATATAAACCGATCCCCAGATTTGAATTTCGTAGCCTCTTGGAGGAGCAAAATTCATCCGATCCGCACTGAAAAAAAGCATACTCGGTTCCAAAGATTTTGTCTTTACTTTAAAAAATTTGGTATTGATTCCGAGCCAAAGAAGCGGAGAATACAAGTAAGGATACTTTTAAGACACAATTCTCTTTTAAATTTAGGTTTTGTGTACTTGCTTCTAGGAAGAAAATTTTAATTTTTCGCTTTCTCAGCTTTTTTTCTTCATATGCTATCAAAGACCTTTAAAAACGAGTTAACGGCAACTTTATTTTTCAAATTAAGACTCGACTGCCAGTAGAAATTATGCTATGTTTGAAGTAAAAAACTTCTTTAAAATAAAGTTTTGAAAAACATGTCCTATATTTGAACGATTTTTTGCTTTGTAGTCAAGATGCAAAAAGACAACAAATTTAAAGACAATTTCATTAAATTTAAAGAATTTTTCTGAATTATTAAAGTCAAGTTGACCTTAGCCTACAAATTTTTTCTTTCATGTTAAGATACCCATTTTTAAGTCAAATCACTTAATTATAAGGACAATACGACTTCATTTAAATGTTTATCGACTTTTGGACAAGGAAAATAACTTTATTTTAGAGAAATGCGTCTTCTATGTTAAGCAAGATTTGTATTCGTGTTTTAAAGACATGAAATCTTTGACCTCACGACAATATTTTTTTCAGTGCGGTTGAAAATTGGTACGTTGTGTTAGTATATGGTCTTTAACAAACATGCCAAAATTGGTCCATATCGGTCCATAATCATATATAGCTCCCATATAAACCGATCCCCAGATTTGGTTTTGGAGCCTCTTGAGGAGCAAATTTCATCCGATTAAGTTTAAATTTGGTACATTGTGCTAGTATATGGCCTTTAACAACCATGCCTAATTAGGTCCATATCGGTCTATAGTTATAGCCCTCAGATAAACCGAAGACAATGTTAAGTAGTTTTATGATACCTTGCCATCGGAAAGTATTTCCACAACCCAAGTAATTCGATTGTGGATAACAATCTTTTGTAGAAGTTTCTACGCAATCCATGGTGGTGGGTACATAAGATTCGGCCTGGCCGAACTTACGGCCGTATATACTTGTTTTAATGTAGGTTTATTAATATACCGCAAAACGAGAATGAACAAGTATATACGGCCGTAAGTTCGGCCAGGCCGAATCTTATGTACCCTCCACCATGGATTGCGTAGGAACTTCTACTAAAGGCTGTCATCCACAATCGAATTACTTGGGTTGCGATAACACTTGCCGATGGCAAGGTATCGTAAAACTTTTTAACACTGTCTTCTAAATTGTAAGTTAGTCCATAAGGGGTATATATTAAACAAAAAAAAGGCCGATTAAATACGTATATAATTCAGTTTGACAAAATTTTCTATAGAAATAAAAACTTGACAAAATTTTCTATAGAAATAAAATGTTGACAAAATTTTCTATAGAAATAAAATGTTGACAAAATTTTCTATAGAAATAAAATGTTGACAAAATGTTCTATAGAAATAAAATGTTGACAAAATTGTCTATAGAAATAAAATGTTGACAAAATTTTCTACAGAAATAAATTTTTTACAAAATTTTCTATAGAAATAAAATTTTGACAAAATTTTCTATGGAAATAAAATGTTGACAAATATTGCTAAAAAATAAACTTTTTACAAAACTTTTACATAAAATTTGACAATTTTTACATGGCTGTTAGAGACCATATACTAACATCACGTACCAAATTCCAACCGAATGGGATGACTTTTGCTCCTCCAAGAGGCTCCGGAGGTCAAATCTGGGGATCGATTTATATGGGAGGTATATATAATTATGGACCGATATGGACCAATTTTTGCATGGTTGTTAGAGACCATATACTAACACCACGTACTAAATTTCAATTGGATCGGATGAATTTTGCTCATCCAAGAAGATCCAGAGTTCAAATCTGGGGATCGGTTTATATGGGAGCTATATATAATTATAGACCGATATGGACCAATTTTTGCATGCTTGTTAGAGACCGTATACTAACATCAGGTACCCAATTTCAAACGGATCGGATGAATTTTGCCCCTCCAAGAGGCTCCGGAGGTCAAATCTGGGGATCGGTTCATATGGGAGCTATATATACTTATGGACCGATATGGACCAGTTTTTGCATGGTTGTTAGAGACCATATACTAACACCACGTACCAAATTTCAATCGGGTAGGATGAAGTTTGCTCCTCCAAGAGGCTCCGGAGGTCAAATCTGGGGATCGGTTTATATGGGAGCTATATATATTTATGGACCGATATGGACCAATTTTTGCATGGTTGTTAGAGACCGTATACTAACATCAGGTACCAAATTTCAACCGGATCGGATGAATTTTGCCCCTCCAAGAGGCTCCGGAGGTCAAATCTGGGGATCGGTTTATATGGGGGCTATATATAATTATGGACCGATATGGACCAATTTTTGCATGGTTGTTAGACACCGTATACTTAGACCACGTACCAAATTTCAACCGGATCGGATGAATTTTGCTGCTCCGGAAGGCTCCGCAAGCCAAATTTGGGGATCGGTTTATATGGGGGCTATACGTAAACGTGGGCCGATATGGCCCATTTTCAATACCATCCGACCTTCATCAATAACAACTACTTGTGCCAAGTTTCAAGTCGATAGCTAGTTTCGTTCGGAAGTTAGCGTGATTTCCACAGACGGACGGACAGCCGGACAGACGGACAGACGGACGGACATGCTTAGATCGACTCAGAATTTCACCACGACCCAGAATATATATACTTTATGGGGTCTTAGAGCAATATTTCGATGTGTTACAAACTGAATGACAAAGTTAATATACCCCCATCCTATGATGGAGGGTATAAAAATCGAAAAACGAGACGTGCATCGTAATTTTATTGGTCCTAGAGTTAAAGCCAGATAACTCACTAAAAATGTCTACATTTTAAAGAAGCTGCATATTTGGTTCATAATCAATACCAAAATCCTTAAAAGAAGGTCAAAATTTTTGGATCCAAGAATTTTTTTTTTTTTGTGTATTGGGTCTGTCATGCTCAACTATTCTTTTGCCTATGTATGCAAGTGAAATTGGTAAGCAAATAGTAAATTCAACACATTTAATGTGCCCCTACGGCATCATAACAATTTTTAGGGGGTAGGGTTGTGCATGTCACATATTCGTATATTACTAGAAATCTTTTATATTTCATAAATTTTGGGAATATTCTCATACGATCATATTATCATTATGTGTCATAGCAAAATGTCATTGTAAGAAAATTTATTGCATATTTATCCAGATATGATAAACCTTCGGGAAATACACAAACATAAATCAGGTATGAGAATATGAATAGAATTTGGATATGTTGTAGTAGACAAATTTCTGTAAGTTAAATGGCACATCGTCTTCTAAACGTTTTAGTTTTGAATTCATGAGGAAGTAATTGTGCATAAATAGTGAAATGAGCATATATTTTATTCTACAGGGATATGTTTTGAAAGGCGACTGCATTAATTCCATTTAATGAATGTAATGCTTTAGAAATTTAGGTAGAGCTCAAAGAATCACAATTTGATAATTGTGTTAGCAATGTACTAGAGGCAAATACAAAAACAAAATAAATAATGCTTTTATTTTATGTAAATAAACCAGTTATTAACCATGAACTACACAACTCTGGCAAGGGTCTACCCCCTTTAGAAATTCAATCTATGGCTTCAGGCGTATTTGAAATGTTCTCATTTTTCTTACATTTACAATTTATGTCATTCCTTCCGCCGGCAATTATACGGACTTACCTATAAAGAAATAAAGTAGAAAGTCGGGCGGGACCGAATATATCATACCCTAAACCACCCCTAATGAATTAGTAAACATTGTTTGTGAGGTATCAATGTTATAGGCATTTCCATATTTGAGAACATTAAAGGGTACTTGGGAGTTTTATCACAATCTGAACAGAAATGTCTGATATTAGGAGCTATAGTTGATTCTGAACCTACAGAGTTAGTATGCCACTAATATTGAGTCCATTATTAACAAGTGAGTAAAGTAGAAAGTCGGGCGGGGCCGACTATATCATACCCTAAACCACGCCTACTGAATTAGTAAACATAAGCATTTGTGGGGTATCATTGGTATAGGTTTTGGAGAACATAAAGGGGGGTACATGTTTATGGGTGTCTTGTCACAATCTGAGCAGAAATGTCTAATATTAGGAGCTATAGTTTATTTTGAACCAAAAGAGTTAGTATGCCACTAATATTGAGTCCATTATTAAAAAAGTGGAAATCGGTCAATTAGTTGCGGGTAATAAAGCCAAACTTCTGCAAATAGGCCAATAGATTTATGTAAGAGTTACATGTAAGTCTAAATACGATCAGCTAGTACATCAAAATTTTAAATTTGAATAACATAGGTTAATAAATACGAGTATTATGGCCAAATATGACAAAATCGAGCGATGCATATATATGGGACCTATATCTAAATCTGAACCAATTTGTATAATAGTTTGCAGGTATGATTGATACCACAGAAGGTCACTTTGTGTAAAATTTGAGTACGATCAGTTAGTAAATGAGCCCCCTATGGTAAAAAATAAGTTTGTTAGGGGCAAATTTTTCAAAATCGGGCAATACATATATATGGGAGCTATATCTAAATTTGAACCGATTTCAATGAAATTTTGCACATACAGTTAGTGCTATAGAAGATTACATTTAGCCAACCTTGGTTACGATCGGTTGATAAATAAGTGTTTTACGGCCAAATTTGGCAAAATCGGGCGATACATATATATATGGGAGCTCTGTCTAAATCTGAACCGATTTCGATGAAATTTTGCACATACAGTAAGTGCTATAGAAGATTACATTTAGCCAACTTTGAGCACGATCGGTTGATAAATAAGGGTTTTACGGCCAAATTTGGCAAAATCGGGCGATACTTATATATGGGAGCTATATCTAAATCTGAACCGATTTCGATTACTTTTGGCACATATTGTCAGTACCATAAGAGATTAGAGTAAGCCAAGTTTGAGTAAGATCGCTTAATAAATAAGGTTTTTATGGCCAAATTTGGGAAAATCGGGCGATACATATATATGGGAGCTATATCTAAATCTGAACCGATTTCGATGAAATTTTGCAGACTTAAAGGGCGATGAAAAAGTTTACTATGTGCAAAATTTGATGACGATCGGTGTGTAAAAAAGCGCAACGTGACTCCATTTGTCGAAATCGGGCGATACATATATATGGGAGCTATATCTAAATTTGATCCGATTTCTTCCAAATTCAATAACGTTCGTCCTTGTGCCCAAAAAACACCCTGCACAAAATCGTCCAAATCGGTTAATAATTGCGACCGGAATCCTGTGAACAACAAGTACATGGACAGACGGACGGACACTAAGCGCTAGATCGACTCAGAAGGTGATTCTGAGTCGATCGGTATATATTTTATGGGGTCTCATCAATATTTCTGGTAGGCACATTTTTTGGCCGATCAAACTTATTATACCCTGACCACTATGTGGTTTAGGGTATAAAAAAGATGAAATCGCTCAATTAATGTGGGTAATAAATCCAAATTTGTAAAAATCGAGCAATATTCTTATGTAAGAGCTACAAGTACGTATAAATACGATCGGCTAGTACATCAAAATTTGAAATTTGAGTAACATTGGTTAATAAATAAGAGTACTATGGCCAAATTTGGGAAAATCGAGCGATGCATATATATGGAAGCTATATCTAAATCTGAACCAATTTGCATAATATTTTGCGGGTTTGATTAATACCACAAAAGGTTACCTTGTGCAAAATTTTAGTAAAATGAGGCCTGTATGGTAGGAGCAATATCAACTACAGCCAGCGTTGCTACAAGTAGGGGAAATTCCCTATATGTAGGGTTTTTCTAATATTTAGCGTCTTATACACTGAACGAAAAGCATAATCGGTTCCAAAGATTTTGTCTTTACTTTAAAAAATTTGGTATTGATTCCGAGCCAAAGAAGCGGAGAATACAAGTAAGGATACTTTTAAGACACAATTCTCTTTTAAATTTAGGGTTTGTGTACTTGCTTCTAGGAAGCAAATTTTAATTTTTCGCTTTCTCAGCTTTTTTTCTTCATATGCTACCAAAGTCAAAGTAGGTGCAATATCAACTACAGCCAGCGTTGCTACAAGTAGGGGAAATTCCCTATATGTAGGGTTTTTCTAATATTTAGCGTCTTATACACTGAAAAAAAGCATACTCGGTTCCAAAGATTTTGTCTTTACTTTAAAAAATTTGGTATTGATTCCGAGCCAAAGAAGCGGAGAATACAAGTAAGGATACTTTTAAGACACAATTTTCTTTTAAATTTAGGGTTTGTGTACTTGCTTCTAGGAAGCAAATTTTAATTTTTCGCTTTCTCAGCTTTTTTTCTTCATATGCTATCAAAGTCCTTTAAAAACGAATTAGCGGAAACTTTATTTTCCAAATTAGGACTCTACTTCCACTAGAAATTATGCTATGTTTGAAGTAAAAAACGTCTTTAAAATAAAGTTTTGAAAAACATGTCCTATATTTGAACGATTTTTTGCTTTGTAGTCAAGATGCAAAAAGACAACAAATTTAAAGACAATTTCATTAAATTTAAAGAATTTTTCTGAATTATTAAAGTCAAGTTGAGCCTATAAATTTTTTCTTTTATGTTAAGATACCCATTTGTAAGGCAAATCACTTAATTATAAGGACAATACGACTTCATTGAAAAGTGTATCGACTTTTGGACAAGGAAAATAACTTTATTTTGGAAAAATGCGTCTTCTATGCTAAGCAAAATTTGTATTCGTATTTTAAAAACATGAAATCTTTGACCTCACGACAATATTTTTTTCAGTGTAGGGACGTAGGGCCACAATGTAGGGACATTTTCACTCAACACAATTTGTAATAATTTTTACATTTTGGTGGCTCTAGAGGAGGAAATTAGAAGCTGGCAAGGCTTGATCTTTAACAATGTGTGGTAACAACAGTTACCACTCGTGATAAAAAAAATCTACCAAAATTTGAATATTACCACAAAGTATCAAATTGTATTTCTATATAAAGTTTTTTCAAAATATTATTTCTATAAAAAATTTTATTTCTATAGAACTTATTGTCAAAATTTTATTTTTATAGAAAAATTTCTCACAAAAATTTCTTTACAGAAACTTTTTCCTAAATATTATTTTTATAGAGATAAAAAAATACTATTTTGGGTAGAATTCTACCGACTGTGGCAACAGTGGTGGTAACAAAAATTTATATTCTAAGTTATATACGTTCCATATTCATGTTTTAAGATAATAAAGTACTTAGAACCATTTTTGTTTTGTAACATTTGTTTAAATTTAACGAAAAATATTGTAGGGAAAATTGTTTGGGAATGTATGGGAAAGCACACGCAGAGAAGAAACATGAATGTCACAATCAAACATCACATATCTTTAAACACTCTATTTTGGTTAAATTTCAACAATAAGTAATCATTCCATATTTACTTCGTGCCTATCAAATTTACCAACGCAGACATCATGTAACTGCAAATAAAAATAAATTATACCATATATCAAAAAGCAGAACAAAAAACAGGTACATTTTTTCAATTACACTTTCCTTTTTTGTGTTCACATAAAACCACGTGCCACTTCTGAATAAATAAATTAACACAAAACACAGTAATTCCGTATTCTCCGTCCATTCCAAGAAACAATCAACACACGACTGACGCGCAAAATGAAAATCGTGTGTACATGCTTAATGCTTTTATAAAATTATTTTCGCTGCAAAAAAAGTTAAAAAATTAAATGGTCACGAAAAAATTTACATGGCCTTTATGGCCATGTAATGGTTCTAGACATGTCTATACGTAACCTATAAAAATACTTTTTTCCCTGCAAAAAAATAAAAAAAAAATTGGATGGTCAGGTACATGATTTTCCCGACCATGTAATGGTCTCAAATTCTATCATTTAAATAATAGAACATGTTTGCGGCATTTGAGAACCATTTAAATGCTTATTGCCAACATATATTTTTCCCCGCTCGAAAATTATTTTTACGAAGACAAAATACATGGTTTTCGCGACAATTACATACTCTAGATAAGCATTAAATGGATGCGGCAATCATGTCCAAACAAGTTTTTTTCTGGCGTGCAGGGAACTTTTTTTTGTCCTTGTAGGGTAAACCGAACATTTTCCCTGACAACACTGACTATGAGCTATAGTCAGATTGATACAAAGCACCCATAAACATGTACCCCTTAATTTTCTTAAATATGCAACTGCGGTTTATCTCCCATACCTATATCAATGTTACCCCCACAAATGCTTATGTTTACTAATTTAGTAAGGGTGGTTTAGGGTATCATATAGTCGGCCCCGCCCGACTTTCTACTTTACTTACTTGTTTAATAATGGATTCAATTTTAGTGGCATATTAACTCTGTGCAAAATCAACTATGGCTCCTAATATCAAACATATATGGTCAGATTGTGATAAAACTCCCATAAACATGTACCCCTTATGCTATGGTCACACTGGGCAAATATTTGACAGAAATCAAAAAAGAATGCGTCGCCACAGGCAAAGCAACAAACATTTTTAGCTCATATTGGATATATAACATCATGGTAGGATTATTTTCCAAAACCCTTATCCAGATATTTGGAAAATGGTTCTGGAAAAATGTTTGACACTCATTTTGGTCAAATATTTGCCTAGTGTGACCATAGCCTTAGTTTTCTTAAATATGGAGATTCGGTTTATCTTGCAACCCTATTTCAATGGTACCCCACAAACCCTATATTTACTAATTCAGTACGTGTGGTTTAGGGTATGATACTCTTATAGTCGGCCCCGCCCAACTTTCTACTTTACTCACTTGTTTAATAATGGAATCAATATAAGTGGCATACTAACTCTCTATTCGCAAAATCAACTATTGATTCTAATATCACACATTTCTATTCAGATTGTGATAAATCTCCCATAAACATGTACACATTAAAGGGTTCTTAAATATGGAAATGCGGTTTATCTTCCAAATCTCTACCAATGATAACCCACAAATGCTTATGTTTTCTAATTCAGTATAGATGGATTAGTGTATGATATAGTCGGCCCCGCCCGACTTTCTACTTTACTTACTTTATTTTTTTCTACCGAGAGAAATTGTATAAAATAAAGCACAATTTTTGTTGAAATTTAGTTTTTATATAAATTTCCATAAAAATTTCATTGTAGTAAAATGTTGATGCATGATAATAGCAATGAAAACTGGTATTAAAAGAAGGCATTGGTCTGTATGTTCAACCGATTTCTTAATAGAGGCAGTTTGGAATGAAATAAAAAGATTGTTATTGTTTTATTATATAATAATATCGGTTATATATCTATATACATATATACCTAATATAATTGGAAATCGGCATTCCTTATTATTATATATAATATGACGATTTTATCATATCCATCAGTCATATTTAATCTTGTTTTAACCTGCCTCTATTAAGACATAGGTTGAACATACATACCAATGGAAATTTCTTCTTCTAACAAAACACCAATTTGCATTGCTATTATCATGCATCAACATTTTACTTCCATAAAATTTATATGTAAAGTTCTTTAAAAAACTAAATTCCCGCAAAAATTGTGCTTTGTTTTGTACAATCTCTCTGAGAAGGACAAAAAAGAAAATCGAGTTTGAGTTAATTCCACACAATTAACATAACAATTCAATTTTACCCATTCAACTAAAGTTTTATGCAAAACCACTATGCTGTGGGCAAAAGGAAATATAGAAAGAACGAAAGAATGGATACTTGTTAGAGTTTTGTTTCATCCATGGTGTTAGTTTGATTCCAAGTAATCTCTTTTGTAAACGCATTTACTCTACATCGTTTACGATAACTCTTCAATGTGGTGGGGTTAACGATTGTAGTACACATAGAGAAAAGAGTACCTGCATTTAGAATATAATTTTAAACTTTAACTTTAAATAACTTTTGGGATTATTGAAAAGTCGCCTTTTGTCTACTACCAACCACCAGCTACAACCAAAGAAAAATACTTTCTTTCGGAATGAAAATTTAGAAATATGATAGTTTTTATTTTTTTTTTTTTTTTTGTAATGAAAAGTTATATGTAAAGCACTTTTCTTAAAGCTTATTGTTAAAAAAATGTCGAAATTAATATTAAATTTTAGAATCAGTTTAGTTTTGTTCGAATTGGCTACATTTGACACAATTTATGACATTCAAATGACCAACAAACCCATAACACGCTGTACGAAAGTGGCTCTGCGGTATTTTTGTAGGCGCAAAAAGTTAACATTGTGAGGTGCCGAGATTTTGGTCGCCATTGTGCGGTAGAAATTAAGCGAGAAATCCCTTTTTATTCCATGTTTGTTTGATGCGTGCTTAATGCGATAATGTTGAGTCCAGTTGAGTCTGTCCAAGGCTTCAATTTTCCTCGATCATTTTTTTCCCCTCGTAGTCGATTAATGCTAGCGGGAAGCAACCGTATAATACATCAAATATTGGGCTCAGACCCCACATACAATGTTACCAACATTTTTCCAAATAAAATGTTAATTGAATTCTGAAAAAAATGCAATTAAAAATTTAATTGGTACAAAAAATTTTTTAATTGAAAATTAATAGTATCAATTAAATGTTTAATTTGATCAATTATTTTTTTTAATTGATACTATCATTTCTGTAATTGAAGACATTTCAATTAAAAATTATATGGACAATTAATTTCGTGATTGAGAGCAAAAAAATTTTTTTTTCTGGTGAAATTCTGACTCGATCTAATCTATGGAAATCACGTAAAATCACATATATAATATTGCGACAAAACTTTCTTTAGAAATAAAATTTTGACACAATTTTCTCTAGAAATAAAATTATGACAAAATTTTCCATAGAAATGAAATTTTGGAAAATTTTTTATAGAAATAAAATTTTGACAAAATTTTCTATTGAAATTAAATTTTGACAAAATTTTCTATAGAAATAAAATTTTGACAAAATTTTCTATAGAAATAAAATTTTGCCAAAATTTTCTATAGACATTTTTGTCAGATTTTTATTTTTATTTATTTCTATAGGAAATTTTTATCTTTTATAGAAATAAAATTTTGACAAAATTTTCTATATAAATGAAATTTTGACAAAATTTTCTATAGAAATAAAATTTTGACAAAATTTTCTAAAGAAATTATTGTCAGATTTTTATTTATTTCTATAGAAAATTTTTATCTTTTATAGAAATAAAATTTTCACAAAATTTTCTATAGAAATGGAATTTTGATAAATTTTCTCTTTTGACAAAATTTTCTATAGAAATTATTGTCAGATTTTTATTTATTTCTTTGGAAAATTTTTATCTTTTATAGAAATAAAATTTTGACAAAATTTTCTATAGAAATGGAATTTTGACAAATTTTCTCTATCGAAATAAAATTTTGACAAAATTTTCTATAGAAATAAAATTTTGACAAAATTTTCTATAGAAATAAAATTTTGTCATAATTTTCTATAGAAATAAAATGTTGACAAAATTTTCTATAGAAATTAAATTTTGACAAATTTCTCTATCGAAATAAAATTTTGTCATAGTTTTCTATAGAAATAAAATTTTGTCATAATTTTCTATAGAAATAAAGTTTTGACAAAACAAAACATTACAAACAAAAACAAGTATATATGGTCGTAAGTTCGGCCAGGCCGAATTACTTGCATTGCGGTAACACTAACCGATGGCAAGGTATCTTAAAACTTCTTACCACCGTCTTCTCAATTGTAAGTTAGTCCATACGGGGTTTATATTAAACAAAAAAGGCCGATTAAATACGTATATAATTCAGTTTGACAAAATTTTCTATAGAAATAAAATTTTGACAAAATTCTCTATAGAAATAAAATGTTGACAAAATTTTCTATAGAAATAAAATGTTGACAAAATTTTCTATAGAAATAAAATATAGACACAATTTTCTATAGAAATAAAATTTTGACAATATTTTCTATAGAAACACACTTTTTAACAAAACTTTTTATACAAATAAAATTTTGACAAAACTTTCTATAGAAATAAAATTTTACAAAATTTCTATAGAAATAAAATTTTGAAAAAATTTTCTACAGAAATAAAATTTTGACAAAATTTTCTATCGAAATGAAGTTTTGACAATATTTTCTATAGAAATGAAGTTTTGACAGTATTTTCCGTAGAAATAAAATTTTGACAAATTTTTCTATAGAAATAAAATTTTGACAAAATTTTCTATAGAAATGAAGTTTTGACAATATTTTCTATAGAAATAAAATTTTGACAAAATTTTCTATAGAAATTAAATTTTGACAAATTTTTCTATAGAAATAAAATTTTGAAAAAATTTTCTATAGAAATAAAATGTTGACAAAATTTTCTATAGAAATGAAGTTTTGACAAAATTTTCTATAGAAATAAAATTGTGACAAAATTCTCTATAGAAATAAAATGCTGACAAAATTTTCTATAGAAATAAAATGTTGACAAAATTTTCTATAGAAATAAAATATAGACAAAAATTTCTATAGAAATAAAATTTTAACAATATTTTCTATAGAAATAACATTTTGAAAAAACTTTTTATAGAAATAAAATTTTGACAAAACTTTCTATAGAAATAACATTTTGACAAAAATTTCTATAGAAATAAATTTTTGTCAAAATTTTCTATAGAAATAAAATATAGACAAAAATTTCTATAAAAATAAAATTTTAACAATATTTTCTATAGAAATAACATTTTGACAAAACTTTTTATAGAAATAAAATTTTCACAAAATTTTCTATAGAAATGGAATTTTGACAAATTTTCTCTATCGAAATAAAATTTTGACAAAATTTTCTATAGAAATAAAATTTTGACAAAATTTTCTATAGAAATAAAATTTTGACAAAAATTTCTATAGAAATAAAATTTTAACAATATTTTCTATAGAAATAACATTTTGACAAAACTTTTTATAGAAATAAAATTTTCACAAAATTTTCTATAGAAATGGAATTTTGACAAATTTTCTCTATCGAAATAAAATTTTGACAAAATTTTCTATAGAAATAAAATTTGACAAAATTTTCTATAGAAATAAAATTTTGACAAAATTTTCTATAAAAATAAAATTTTGACAAAATTTTCTATAGAAATAAAATTTTGACAAAATTTTCTATAGAAATAAAATTTTGACAAAATTTTTTATACAAATAAATAAAAATAAAAATTTCACAAAAATTTTCTATCGAAAATTTGAATGATATTAATTTAATTTGGAAAAGTGGTCCGCTGGCTCAAATTTTGGTCCAATTCTGGAAAAGTGTTGGTCCAAAATAAAAATTCATTGTGGCAAAGCTGATCACACTATTATGTTAGAATTCCATTACGAATAAATTTATTTCTGAATGAAATAGATCAAAATGCTTTTGAACAGTTACAAAATTTTCTATAGAAATAAAATGTTGACAAAATTTTCTATAGAAATAAAATATAGACACAATTTTCTATAGAAATAAAATTTTGACAATATTTTCTATAGAAACACACTTTTTAACAAAACTTTTTATACAAATAAAATTTTGACAAAACTTTCTATAGAAATAAAATTTTACAAAATTTCTATAGAAATAAAATTTTGAAAAAATTTTCTACAGAAATAAAATTTTGACAAAATTTTCTATCGAAATGAAGTTTTGACAATATTTTCTATAGAAATGAAGTTTTGACAGTATTTTCCGTAGAAATAAAATTTTGACAAATTTTTCTATAGAAATAAAATTTTGACAAAATTTTCTATAGAAATGAAGTTTTGACAATATTTTCTATAGAAATAAAATTTTGACAAAATTTTCTATAGAAATTAAATTTTGACAAATTTTTCTATAGAAATAAAATTTTGAAAAAATTTTCTATAGAAATAAAATGTTGACAAAATTTTCTATAGAAATGAAGTTTTGACAAAATTTTCTATAGAAATAAAATTGTGACAAAATTCTCTATAGAAATAAAATGCTGACAAAATTTTCTATAGAAATAAAATGTTGACAAAATTTTCTATAGAAATAAAATATAGACAAAAATTTCTATAGAAATAAAATTTTAACAATATTTTCTATAGAAATAACATTTTGAAAAAACTTTTTATAGAAATAAAATTTTGACAAAACTTTCTATAGAAATAACATTTTGACAAAAATTTCTATAGAAATAAATTTTTGTCAAAATTTTCTATAGAAATAAAATATAGACAAAAATTTCTATAAAAATAAAATTTTAACAATATTTTCTATAGAAATAACATTTTGACAAAACTTTTTATAGAAATAAAATTTTCACAAAATTTTCTATAGAAATGGAATTTTGACAAATTTTCTCTATCGAAATAAAATTTTGACAAAATTTTCTATAGAAATAAAATTTTGACAAAATTTTCTATAGAAATAAAATTTTGACAAAAATTTCTATAGAAATAAAATTTTAACAATATTTTCTATAGAAATAACATTTTGACAAAACTTTTTATAGAAATAAAATTTTCACAAAATTTTCTATAGAAATGGAATTTTGACAAATTTTCTCTATCGAAATAAAATTTTGACAAAATTTTCTATAGAAATAAAATTTGACAAAATTTTCTATAGAAATAAAATTTTGACAAAATTTTCTATAAAAATAAAATTTTGACAAAATTTTCTATAGAAATAAAATTTTGACAAAATTTTCTATAGAAATAAAATTTTGACAAAATTTTTTATACAAATAAATAAAAATAAAAATTTCACAAAAATTTTCTATCGAAAATTTGAATGATATTAATTTAATTTGGAAAAGTGGTCCGCTGGCTCAAATTTTGGTCCAATTCTGGAAAAGTGTTGGTCCAAAATAAAAATTCATTGTGGCAAAGCTGATCACACTATTATGTTAGAATTCCATTACGAATAAATTTATTTCTGAATGAAATAGATCAAAATGCTTTTGAACAGTTACTGAAATAAATCTATCAGCTGTTTAGAAATAATAGCATATTGCGATACATATCAGCTACCCTTTATGTGCATCTTTAGTGTATTTATTCGCTTCGCACCCTCAAAAAACAATCGCTTCTGTAACATATGCCCCAAACACATTTTGCTTCAAGCATATATATTTTCAGGATTGGTCAAAACAAAATACTCTTTGTATTGTTTAAACATATTATGTTTCACCTTAGGGCATACACTGGTAGAAAAAATTTTTAATGAAATTTTCTTTGTGTGGATATATTTTTAAGGCGCCAATTGGATACTTCTATTCTTTTACTTGCAGCATACTCTCTAGGTCTGTGTTTCTAAACAAATATATGTTTATAGGCTATTTATTAATTAATATATATTTGCATCCAAGCATATTATATTTACAAACATTTTACGTCCCAAACATAATATGTTCAAACATATTAACATATATGTCCCAAAAATGTTACGCTAGTTTATGAACTTTATATGCTTGCACCTAAAAATATTGTCTTAAAAAATTTGAGTTCCAAGCATATAATTTTTACACCCAAACGTATGAAAAACAATCTTTTTCGTCCGTGCGGTGGCTCAGATTTTTCAGTATTCCGATATACTCCCTTTACTACTTGATCGACAAATTAGTTTTCCAATTTACTAGCCCAATCATTAAAATCCATAATTGAAGCTAAGCTTAAAATTCTTATTTCACATGAGTTCTCACCTTAAAGATTCTTTCCCCAGTGTATTGTTTTAGTTTTCTGGCTGGTTGTTTGCATTTCATTAGAAACTTTGTATGTCAAAACGATTACTGACTTGCCATTCTCGATATTTTCAGTTCTCTGTTACATTTTTGATACGGTTGGGGTTTGCTGTTTTTTTTTTTTTTTGTTCTCGGTTTTGTTCGCTTCCAGTGGCTTTACGGAATGAATATTTAAATGGGAATTGCCTGAAGTTTGTGTTCGATTATAACCATTCATTTTGTTTGTTAAACCCAATGACTTGACTTGCTCGAATATTTAGGATGTGGCTATAGCAAGTTTGGTGTGCTTTAGCACACATCCAAATGTTCCTTATCCTTATGGATATACCCTCCTTATGGATAAGGAACATTTGGATTCGTTGATGTACTTTTTGTTAAAATCAAAGTTTTTGTTAAGCAACAAAAAACAGAACTCTTTTAAAAATCTCTAACACATATTAGATTAACAATTTTTACCGTCTAGTTGTTTTAGTCTTTGAGCTAAATGCAATTGCCAACGTTAAGTTTTAAATGTTGATTGAGTTTTTTCGTGATTGCTTAAATCTTTTTGCGTAGTTTGGTAAACCAATTCTTCTGTATAACTCTATTTTAGGCTTAGGCCATTCTATGGGATGCCTAAAACAAAGTGTTTCTAAATCTTTGAATGTACAGACAAAAAAATTTTTTCATTTTTTGAATTAATTTTTTAATGAAATTCCTTCAATAACAAAAGGTCAATTAAAAAAATTAATAGATGTAATCGATTTTTAAAATTGTTTTAATATGAATTGTTTTTCTTTTTAATTCAATTAAAAAATTTAGTTCCAAAATTTTTAATTCCAAAATGTTTAGTGATATATGGCATATACAGTAATGTCCGAAGGCTGCATAAGAAATTTTGTATAAATAATGCCAAATGAGGCATTTTACGCCCAGAGAAGAAACATGATTGTCACGATCATATTCGATGAGCAAAATAATATGATAAGAGCTATTTTTGCGGCAACCATGTAACATTTTCACCTGCAACCATGTTGGCTCAGTCAACATGGTTCTCAGAAAAATACAATTGTCCTCATTTAAAATTCTATTATATTGATTAAAATTATTTTGTTTGTGTCAACAGACAATGGTCACGATCTAAAATGTTATTTTGATCTACGGTGGTCATATGACTGTAAATTGGACGAAAGCTATATATGGGAGCTACCACCAAATTCGGTCTGCATATTTATAATGTTAATTTATAATGTTAATATAATGTTAATAATGTAAATCGGACGAAAGCTATATGTGGGAGCTATATCTAAATCTGAACCGATTTCCACCAAATTCGGTGTGTATATTTATAATGTTAATTCTAGTCCCTGTGCAAAATTGCACATACATCGGAACAAAATATTTGCCTTAGGGGCCATAGGAGTGTCGGCCGAATCGGCCGAAAGCTATATATGGGAGCTATAGCTAAATCTGAACCGATTTCAACCAAATTCGGTATGCATATTTATAATGTTAATTCTACTCCCTGTGTAAAATTTCACGTAAGTCGGAACAAAATATTGGCCTCAGGATCCATAGGAGTGTAAATCGGGCGATAGCTATATATGAGAGCTATATCTGAATCTGAACCGATTTGCTGATATTCTGCAAAATTTACGAGGCTCACAAAATATTCGAATGTACGAAATTGGAAGAAGATCGGTTGATAAATACACTAGGTCACAAATAACAAAATTTTCTCTGTGAATTGGTTCTAGCATAATTTTTCTCATTGATTTTGACCTACTTAACACGAAAATGAGTTTTAAAAAATTTTCTGTCGATTGGTTGTCGAGATACAAATTTTTCAACTTTTTTTTTAATTTTTGGAGGTACACTTACAATTTTGAGCATATCTTTCGTCTTCTTTGACCTATTTGATCCTAGTGCTACTCAAATTAAAGAAAATTTAGCCGTCTACAACTCATTCTCAGAAAATTTTCAAATCGAGTAAGTAGCTGGGATGTTGGCGGCTTAAAAAGGTTAAAAAACGGCGTTTTTTTAGTAAAAATGTGGCAGAAAAAAACCATAAAAAAATTCATATAAAATATAAAACACGATGGCAGCTATATCTAAATCTGAAACGATTTCCAAAACCAATATGGATCGTCTTTGAGTCGAAAAAGAGCCCTATGCCAAATTTGAAGACGATCGGACTTAAACTGCGAGCTGGACTTTGCACATAAAAAGAACAGGTTGGCTGATAAGTCCCCGGTCTAACAAAGTAAAACACATTTTTTTGTCAAAATTCGTTTTTATTATTCAACATAGTTCCCTTCAAGAGCGATACAACGATTATAACGACCTTCCAATTTTTTGATGCCATTTAGGTAGTATCCCTTCGGTTTTACCTCAAAATAAGCCTCAGTTTCGGCGATCACCTCTTCATTGCAAATTTTTTCCCTGCGAGCATCCTTTTAAGGTCTGAGAACAAGAAAAAGTCGCTGGGGCCAGATCTGGAGAATACGGTGGGTGGGGAAGCAATTCGAAGCCCAATTCATGAATTTTTGCCATCGTTCTCAACGACTTGTGGCACGGTGCGTTGTCTTGGTGGAACAACACTTTTTTCTTCTTCATATGGAGCCGTTTTGCCGCGATTTCGACCTTCAAACGCTCCAATAACACCATATAATAGTCACTGTTGATGGTTTTTCCCTTCTCAAGATAATCGATAAAAATTATTCCATGCCCATCCCAAAAAACAGAGGCCATTACTTCGCCAGCGGACTTTTGAGCCTTTCCACGCTTCGGAGACGGTTCACCGGTCGCTGTTCACTCAGCCGACTTTCGATTGGACTCAGGAGTGTAGTGATGGAGCCATGTTTCATCCATTGTCACATATCGACGGAAAAACTCAGGTGTATTACGAGTTAACAGCTGTAAACAACGCTCAGAATCATCAACACGTTGTTGTTTTTGGTCAAATGTGAGCTCGCGCGGCACCCATTGTGCACAGAGCTTCCGCATATCCAAATATTGATGAATGATATGACCAACACGTTCCTTTGATATCTTTAAGGCCTCTGCTATCTCGATCAACTCCATTTTGCAGTCAATCAAAATCATTTTGTGGATTTTTTTGATGTTTTCGTCGGTAACCACCTCTTTCGGGCGTCCACTGCGTTCACCGTTCACCGTCCTCCGTACTCATTTAACCACGCTTGAATTTTGCATACCAATCAATTATTGTTGATTACCCTTGGGCAGAGTCCGGAAACTCATTATCAAGCCAAGATCTTGCTTCCACCGTATTTTTTCCCTGCAGAAAACAGTATTTTATCAAAACACGAAATTCCTTTTTTTCTTTTTTTTCACAATAACAAAAGTCGCTTCACAAAAGACGCTCTATCTCACAAACTAATTAACTTATAGACGTCAAATTTTGACACAAATCATTTGAAGGTTGGTAATATATAAAAATAATATGCATTTAATACTAGCGACGCCATCTATGTGTCAGACCGGGGACTTGTCAGTCAACCTGTGACATCACCCGACAGACAGACAAATAGACGGACATCGCTAAATCGACTTAGAATTTAATTCTAAGCCGATCGATATACTAAAAGATGAGTCTATGACTACTTCTTCTCGGCATTACATTCAAATGCACAAACTTATACGCTGTACCACAGTAGTGGTGAAGGGTATAAAAATAGATAAAACCTATTACGATATTAATTTTTAATTGAAATTTCTTCGATCGCATAAATTATTTTTTTAATGTTTTAACTAAATGCTCAGGTGAATCAAGTAAATTTTTGATTGAATTCAATTAAAATTTTAATTGGAACAATTTTGGTGTTATTCTGTTCTGTGTTCCAAAAAAAATGTTTTCTGATTCAAACACGACATTAATTAATCCAATAAATTTTTAATTGATTGTTTGTCGGCAAAAATTAATATTTTTTATTATTTGCTCTTCTATAACCTTTAGATAAATCAAATTGTAAATTTCAATTGTAATTTTCATACACTGAAAACAAAGCATGTCCGGTTCCAATGATTTAGTCTTTGCATTAATGATATTTGTATTGATTTCGAAACAAAGATGCGGATAATTGAAGTAAGAAGACCTTTAAGATACAATTCTCTTTTAAATTTGAGTTTTGCGTACTTGAGATACAAACAGTCAGCAAATTTAAAAACGATTTCATTAATTTTGAAGAAATTTTCAGGACTATTGAAGCCACACTGAAAAAAAGCATGCCCGGTTCCAAAGATTTTGTTTTTACTTTAAAAATTTTGGTATTGATTCCGAGCCAAAGAAGCGGAGAATAAAAGTAAGGATACTTTGTGTCTTAATTCTCTTTTAAATTTAGGTGTTGTGTTCTTGCTTCTAATTTTTCGTTTTTTCAAATTCAGACTCGACTTCCAGTAGAAATTATGCTATGTTTCAAGTAAAAAACGTCTTTAAAATAAAGTGTTGATGATTTTTTGCTTTGTAGTCATGATGCAAAAAGACAACAAATTTCAAGACAATTTCATTAATTTTAAAGATTTTTTCTGAATTTTTAAAGTCAAGTTGACCTTACCCCAAAAATTTTTTCTTCCATGTTATGATACCCAGTTTTAAGTCAAATCACTTAATTATAAGGGCAATACGACTTCATTGAAAAGTTTATCGACTTTTGGACAAAGAAAAAAACTTTCTATTAGAGAAATGCATGTTTTATGCGAAGCAAAATTTGCATTCGTATTTTAAGGACATGAAATCTTTGGCCTCACGACAATATTTTATTAAGTGCAAGTTGACCGTAGTACAACAAAATTTTCTTTCATGTAGATTATGTTAGGTATAGTGGCAGCCCGATATTTCAGGCTCACTTAGACTATTCAGTCCATTATGATAGCACAGTGGTGAACTTCTCTCTTATCACTGAGTGTTGTTCGAATCTACGTTAAGCTCAATGACAAGGGACCTCCTTTATTATAGCCGAGTCCGAACGGCATTCCACATTGCAGTGAAACCTCTTAGAGAAGCTTGGAAACACTCAGAAATGTCACCAGCGTTATTGAGGTGGGAAAATCTACCGCTGAACAACTTTTTGGTGTTTGGTCGAAACTGGGTTTGAACCCACGACCCTGAGGCGAGAATGCTAACCATTGCACCACGCTGGCTCATTAATTACAAGGACATAACCAGAGAAGGAATCCGACCCAATTTTGTCGGCGGCGGCTGACTCTACATTTTTGCCTCCAGCAGCGCCGGCTTGACGGCTAAGCCGATATAAATTTGTTTATTCGGCGGTGGACAATTATCCATTATAAAATCAAGATGAAGTTATACGAATGGTAATGAGATTAGTTGTGCAACCAATCTTACAATCATATTTACATTTCATTCAAATTTTCTGAGCTAAATTTTTGAAAAATTATGTTATAACAACTTGATACTGACGGATTTTTAGTGGAAAGTTAAACATTTGGCCAAAAATTTAAATAACTATTAATAATTTTTTCTGATTTAAAACAAAATTTTTGATTAACTGGCGGTTTTGAGTCGAGATTAGTCGACGTATTCGGCGGCGGCTTCGACTGGCAAAAACTGGTCGGCGGCCCGACTCGACGGTTCATTCTCTGGACAGAACGAATTCATTGAAAAGTTTATACACTAATAAAAAATACGTTCCAAAATCGTGAAAATCAACACATGTGTGTTGTTTTATTTTCATGAACGGATCGTTTTGAAACGTTCACGCCGTTCATGATTTTTTCTTTGGGTGTAGACTTTTGGACAAAGAAACAAGTATATAAGGACTTAAGTTCGGCCGGGTCGAATCTTAAATACCCACCACCATGAATCAAAAACAAATATAATTGTTTCCTTAGAAAACTCTTCGTCAGGTTGTTTGCAAAAATATATACACAGAAAAAAAATTTACAAAAATTTTTCAATTAAAGTCTTAATTGCGTTTTAAAAAATATTCAATTAAAAATGTAATTGATTCAACAAATTTTTTAATTGAAGCAAAAATCAATCACAAAAATTAATTGTATCAATTAATTTTTTAATTGACTTTTAATTAATTTTTTAATTGATACTATCATTTCGGTGAAGACATTTCAATTAAAAAACTAATTGGATCAATTAATTTCGTGATTGAATCTGAAAAAATTTTTTTGTGTGTAGGTGGATTTGATGACATATACTCTCCAAATAACACATATATACCAACATAGAAATCGGGAGACTTAATACATGGGAGCTATACCAAAACATGAACCGATCCACATCACATTCGCTACACCTATTTACGGTCAGAAAATACATCAAAATTTTGAATGTCCGGTAAATCGCATAAAAATTGGGATGTCTACACACTTAAGAGGTAAAATCTGGAGATCGATCTATATGAGATAAATACGAAAACATGAACCGATACACACCATATTCGGCGTACCAAACCGTGGACCAATACACACCATATTCAGCACACTTTTTTATGAACCCAAAATACCTCTCGATTTTAAATTTCAGGCAGATCGGATAGAAGTTCGGATGTCTAGACTCTCAAGAAGTCAAACCGGGAGCTATATAGGGGCTAAACTAAACACATCATATTCGGCACACCTTTTATGGACCAAAATACCTCGTAGGGGGCGTTCATGTGGCGAAAATAGGGTACCTCATTTTTTGACACCTGGTCGGGGAGGGGGCCCTCCCCTTTGTCGGACTTTTTGAAAATTGCTCCAAAGATGACCGATTTGCATGAAATTTTCATTGAATGTTGGGGTTGGCATCTAGACAAAAATCCGCTACATTATTTTTCAATATTTGGTCGGGGAGGGGGACAACCCCTTTGCCCGACTTTTTTGATTTTGTGATATTTGGACGGAAGAGAGGCCGCCCCTCTAGGCTTATAATTTGCTTGACATTATCTGGGACGTTTACAAAAGATACGCTACATCACTTTTCGATATTTGGCCGGGAGGAGGTCCTCCTCTAAAACTGCAAAAAAAAAATTCTTAAGTTTTCTTGAAATTTACAAAGGCAGTGGGGGAAGGTTATGAACGAAGAGGCAAACTTCCTTGCCCCACACTTGAAGGAAAGTTTCAAGAATTTTTAGGGAAGGTTAAGAGTGCTATTCACTTCGGTGTTTGTCGATATTGTATCGGGGAAAGTGACGTCCCTTTAAAACAATAGAGCAAAATTTAAACTTCCCCGATCTACTTGAAATTTACAGGGAACGTGGGAGGAGGTGATTAAATTAATACATGATTTTTAAATTAGTATATGATTTTTCGATATCTGGTTGGGGAAGGGGAAAAGTGAAATAAACGTTGTCGATTTACTTCGATGGAATTTATAGGGACCACTGAGTAGTTTGCGAAATTAATATAGAGTACTTGATAGTCCGATATCAGGTCGGAGTGGAGCGAAGGTGGGGAGAGGTTTCCCTTTTGTCCGTTTTTTTTTTTCTTAAATTGAAAGTAGAGGGTTGTGCGTAAATGGGAACTCCGTACATAATTTTATGATTTTTGGACAGGCTTCTGGCAGACTTCTTTTTTAGTAAAGAACTTAAAGTTGTATGAAATTGGCAACCAACGTAGAGGGTGCATCATTTTCCGGTATATGTTCGGGAAAGGGATGTTATCCATGTTAACAAATATTAATGTGGTAAATTTTTTTACTACTTTTGCTTTTTGCGATTTATTGGATGTAAAACAGTAATTCTTTGTACGAGTATGTTATTATAATAATATAGTGCCTAATTTTCAGGTATGTTGTGGAGAAGGATACATTTCCTTGACAAACCACACTTAAAATTCACAAGAAATATAGAAGATTGTCCAACTACTTGAATACAGAACATTATTTAAAACAAGTAAGGAAAGTCTAAAGTCGGGCGGGACCGACTTTATTATACCCTGTACCACTTTGTAGATCTAAATTTTCGATACCATATCACACCCGTCAAATGTGTTGGGGGCTATATATAAAGGTTTGTCGCAAATACATACATATTTAAATATCACTCGATTTGGACAGAATTTGATAGACTTTTACAAAATCTATAGACTCAAAATTTAGGTTGGCTAATGCACTAGGGTGGAACACAATTTTAGTAACAAAATATGGGAAACATTTGAATCTGAAGCAATTTTAAGGAAACTTCGCAAAAGTTTATTTATGATTTATCGCTCGATATATATGTATTAGAAGTTTAGGAAAATTAGAGTCATTTTTACAACTTTTGGACTAAGCAGTGCCGATTTAACAAGGAAAATATTGGTATTTTGACCATTTTTGTCGAAATCAGAAAAACATAATATGAGAGCTATATCTAAATCTGAATCGATTTCAATCAAATTTGGCACACATGACTATATTACTAATTGTACTTCTAGTGCAAAATTTCAACCAAATTGGGCCAAAACTCTGGCTTTTAGGACCATATTAGTCCATATCGGGCGAAAGATATATATGGGAGCTATATCTAAATCTGAACCGATTTCAATCAAATTTTGCACACTTGACTATACGACTAAGTGTTATGTTTGTACAAAATTTCAAGCACATCGGTATAAAACTCTGGCTGCTGGGTCCATATTAGTGCATATCGGGCCAAAAATATATATGGGAGCTATATCTAAATCTGAACCAAAATCAATAGGGTTCTATTCTGACCCAAATTAGGAACATGTGCCAAATTTGAAGGCGATTGGACTTAAATTGCGACCTAGACTTTGATCACAAAAATGTGTTCACAGACAGACGGACGGACAGACGGACATGGTTATATCGACTCAGGGACCCACCCTGAGCATTATTGCCAAAGACACCATGTGTCTATCTCGTTTCCTTCTGGGTGTTACAAACATATGCACTAACTTATAATATCCTGTTCCACAGTGTAGCGCAGGGTATAAAAATTGTTGGAAGAATTGTTGGAGAGGGTGTACCCTTCCCGGACATTATTTAAGACGAACCATTTTACATATGCATATCCGCCGTATTTATACCTACAAACGAAAAAGCAAGTAGTCCGATTTGTTTGAAAGAATTCAAATCTTTTCGAATTTGTTTTCAGCACGAAGAATATGGTTGACTACCCAGCAAAAAAAGCGTCCCCAAAAAAGTAATGAAAATGTTCTTTTTGGATCCGGAAGTGGTGCAAAATTGACGCAGAAGCGATGAATTTAACATGGGCTTGTCATAGGACGGAAGTCATCCATTCCAACAGCGGTTGCACTGAATTTGCATCACTTCTTTAGGTGTGATCCGAATTCAATTTTTTGGATGTAAATTAGAAAATTCTGGGATATTTTGCAAATAAATAATTTTGATAATTTTTTATAATTTTTAATGGATTCTAACGCTTGTCGGAAACGTTTGACCTTAAATATTTTCAAAAATTCACAATTTTTTCAGATTGGATTTAGCATTTTTTTCGACAAAATTTAAATGATTTGTACCATTTTATAAATTCTTACTCCGTTTTTAACGTATTTGAAACAAAAAAAGGTAAAATTACCCATTAAAAGTATGAAAAAAAAACAAGTTATAAAAAATTGAATTAAAAGAACTTCCTGGGTAGTTAAAATAAAGAACAGCATTGGGAGTGCATCTTCTGGAAGTGCTTTTAAAGTTGTGCCTTTGGAAGAACTTCCAAATTTTTTTGCTGGGTAAGTTAACGCAAAATGTTGTGTTACAAACTGAATAACAAAGTTATTATACCCCCTCCTTCTATGGTGTGTGGTATAAATATCTTTAAATCCGGAAAATACGTCTTATATGCTAAGCTAAGTTGGCATTCTTATTGGTCTCAGGACAGTAATCGTACACTAGTACGATTTATCGTCTTCTTTAATAAATTTTATCGGTTTTGGGATTTTCCTTTGGATTTTAGTCAAAATTTAATGAGTCCGGTATATGTACATATAGCAACTACTTATTTCTGAACAAAAGTTTCAATAATTTTTTTTGTGGAATTTTTTTTTTAATTTAATTAAAATTTTATTAGAGTTAAATGAAATAATTCAATTATTTACTTTTAAATATAGTTTTGTTCTTTCGTTTGTATTATTTTTAAATTGTTTTATTTATTTTCAATATCCCTTAATTCACTTACTCCATCCTCAAGCCTCTATGTCACTCAAACCTCTCTATGTAATAATTTTTATTACTACGTAATTACACAGAAAAAAAGGTGTCTTGTTAATTTTAGGACCAGTTTAACTTCCACATAGTTCAAAAAATTTACTGTAATATAGTTCATTTTTCGTAACCACTGCGAAAATTAACTTAGCTAAAGGAAAACTTATAAAACTTCAGTAAATGTTTTTTAGTTCACTAACTACGAAATGGGACGGATTTTTCCTTAAATAAATTTCCAATACAATAGTTAATACATCGTTGATTGTATTATAAAAAGACATAGGCAATATAAAAATCTTACTACGAAATGTGGACAATTTACTAAGAAAAATTTTTGTATGGAAAAAAATTTTTGTAGTAAAAATTAACTTAACCACAGTACCGATTCGTATGGCGGCTTCCTACAGCTTATTTCGGTTTTTACTATAAGTTGGAGTATATTTCCTCACATTGAAAATTTTAGATAAAGTAGAATAAAAAGTAGTTAATTTAATCCTTGACGGGTGTATATAATTTTTTATGGATTCCTCGTAAATTTTAAATATATTTTACCTTATCCTATAGATAGAATACCAACTAATCAATAAACGTGATACTGGAAATTGAAGTGAGAAGAAATTATGAAATTATTGCATCATCTTTTTTTTTTTTTTTGTGTTTGTTATTGCGATGATGTTATGGAATGTGTGTTGTTGGTATCTTTTGTGGTGATAGTTGTTTTGTTGCAATAGCGAGATCAGAAAGGGATCATGTGTGAGTGGAGTTGTTTTTCTTTACATATGTGTCCTTTATGACTATTTGTGTCTTTGAGTTTTATTGGTGCATTCAGTTCTGTTGATGCATTTGTGTCTTTGAGTTTTATTGGTGCATTCAGTTCTGTTGATGCATTTATGAAGCGCACACGTGGTGCGCTTGCGTGCGGTATTTGTGTTTATTAATAAAAATACATTTATTTCGTAACATTTTAGAAACTGATAAGTGAATGGTGTGATGTTAGAGAAAACAAAAACACTTTATATTGATAAAAAATAAATAACTCTAAAATAAATCACATATTAAGAAACTGTATATTTCTATTAATAATTTAAAATTAGTGCGGTTTTAAATTGGTTTACATAAAAATATTCATAATGAGTGGTAATAAAATGATCTATATTTACTCTACATCTGGATCACAGTACAATTTTTTGAGTCTATATTTTTATGTTATAGCGAGTCCTTAAGGTGTGTACTAAGTTCGAGTTTAGGTGCTAAAATCAGAAATAAATCAGTAAGAAAAGTATAAAATTATACGCCTTCGATGCAAATTTAAATATAACTTGATGGAGAATAGCTCGAAACAAGTTTTTTATTAAGTTTATATTCTTTAAATGGATTACACGATTAAGAACAGAAAATCGTTTTTAAGCTTATGTAGAACGCTGTTTTTTTAATTTAATATGATGAATTGTTTTCAAGTTATTCCAATATATATAGCGGAAGTGCCTTAATTTTGAACATAACCGTATATCTCAAAAAGTCGAGCTCTTAAAAAAACAAGTGTAAATTTGGATTCAGCGACCTCAAATTACTAAAAATTTGATATAAATTTTAAATGAACACAAAAACGGTTCAATTTTGTTCCCATGTATTTCTAAAGAAAACTAATCATGAAAAATTGGGATTTTAGCCACTAAACTCGAACTTAATATCCACCATAAATACTAAATGCTATATTGACAAGTGGAAATTATATCTAATTTTATAATATTTTTATTTCATTTATATTCTGAGAAGGATTTCAAAAATGTCCCATTTGTGCATGGATATGATTCCACTAATGTAGTAATTGGATGATTTTTTTCAATGTGGTAAGTTTTTCGTCCATTTGTAATAAAGCCAAAATTTCTATTTATTAAAAATAATTTTCATTTGCAGGATGACAGCAAATCTAATGGCATTTTTTGGAATCTTCTTACTGTTTAATGCTAACTAAGCTAATATCCCTATTTGCTCTAAGAAAATTCTCTTGTAAGTTAAAGATCAAAATACCATAGAATTTGATAATATTTTTATATTTTATATACCTTTTTAACTTCAGAGGCTTATGACGCAAATCCACACAAAAATGAAATGAAAATAGCAACTTATGGCATATATCTTTCATGTGGATAGAAAATGGAAATTGATATTAATTAGTTTCATTCTACTATCATAGAATATTACTCTTTTGAAGAAGCAATTACTAACTACCGAAAAGTAACAGCATACAGCGTACGAATAAAAACATTTCTTTTATTGTATATCATAAGCCATAGTTTTATGTAATATAATAATAATTTTTTGAAATAAAATACTGGTAGTTATGAAAAATTATCTTATATTGTACGAAAAATTTCTTAGTTGTATACAGGCTTGTTGTACCTTTAATTCCTCAATTTATTTACTTCTTTGAAAATTATACTGATAAACAGTTTATTTGAAACCAATTTCTAAATATAGGATTCCCAAAAACTTGTTCATTTTTCCGGATAGCAGGAATATTTGGAATGAGTGTAAGTACATTCTTCCCACAGCGTAGTAAGAATGAACTAAAATACGATGCAATACATAAACTTATTTATAAGAAAATCATGAACTTATCTAGATGAAAAAAATCTTTGGCGCCAAATCATGGTCATTCTTACTATGGGTTAGTTCATTTTTCGTAAACAATAGTAAACTTTTTTTTCGGTGTATGTAATTTTTTTTTTTGCAAATATATTACTTATGTTTCAATTTACATGATTATGTAAACCTTGGATTAATTTTCCTGTATTATAAATATAAGAATTAATTGTTCTTATTGTACAGGTGCATAAAATAAATAAATCAAAATAAATGTAGGTTTTTAAAAATCTATATTTTATGGTGTAAAACCCACACCATTAATATTCACTCCAGTTCTTGATCCATTATGCGTATTGCACATTGTTGTGATTTCATTTTCCGTTAAATACTCCTCTCTCTCTCTCTGTATCTGTATAACCGCTACCATATACACGCACATCTAAACTCTATTTCTCTTATCAAAATGTGTCCATCAAAGAGTAGTCAATTGTTGTTGTTTTTTCTGCATTGATACCCCTAAAAGAGTGTTCGTGATTAAATTTCTAGTCAACCAATTTCAAATCCAAGTGTCACTTAGCACCATCAGTAAATTGCAGAGCTCAGTAATCCAATAAAATGCTCTAACAACGAATGATGCTAGAGCATCAGCAGCAAGCATATCTTTTGTCACCATAAACTCCATTAACTTTGTGCACAGGCGATTTCACCCCACAATGGGGTCAATTCCAATGTATTTTGCAGCTGATTTAGCTAAAACCAAATGGCCAGTATGAGGAAAAATAAGCTCCTATCAACCAAAGAGAGAAGTTCGTACTTAAAAAGCTGAAACGCATACTATGGATTACAAACAGGGTTGGAATTTTAGTCCGATCGGACCAAAATTGGTCCAAAAATTTAATAATTTTTAAATTTGGTCTGATGGTCAGACCAAATAGAATTTGGTTTTTTTTTTGTCAATTTTCATCAAATCGGTCATTTTTTTAAAATATTCTATAGAAATAAAATATTGACAAAATTTTTTGTAGAAATAAAATTTGGACAAAAATTTCTATGTAAATAAAATTTTAACAAAATTTTCTGTAGAAATAAAATTTTGCCAAATTTTTTACAGAAATAAACTTTAAAAAATGTTTGTATAGATACAAAATTATGCAAACATTTTGTAAAAATTGTATATAGAAATATTTTTTTGAGATTTTCTATAGAAATTAATTTTTTACAGAATTTTCTATAGAAATAAAATTTTGACAAAATTTTCCATAGAAATAAAATTTTGACAACATTTTCTATCGAAGTAAATTTTTAACTAAATTTTCTATAGAAATAGAATTTTGACAAAATTTTCTATAAAAATAAAATGTTGACAAAATTTTATACAGAAATAAAATATTGACAACATTTTCTATAGAAATAAAATTTTGACAAAATTTTCTATAGAAATAAATTTTTGACAAAATTTTCCATAGAAGTAAATTTGGCCCGTGACGATTTGACGACGATTTTAAGCAACGTAGTTGTGAGTTGACGATTTTTGAAAATGTTCGACTCAAGTGTTTCCACTTAACGTTTTTATGGCGATTTTTATACCCTCCACCATAGTATGGGGGGGTATATTAACTTTGTCATTCCCTTTGTAACACATCGAAATATTGCTCTAAGACCACATTAAGTATATATATTCTGGGTCGTGGTGAAATTCTGAGTCGATCTAAGCATGTCCGTCCGTCCTTCCCTCTGTTGAAATCACACGCAGAGAAGGAATATGATCACCTCAAACATGTTTCAAGAGCAAAATGTTATTTTTGTATGGTGACCATGTAACATGTTTGTCACTAAAATCTCATCAAATATAACCTGCTTGCCGAAATCAGATACATGATTTTCGAGAAAATAACATGGTTGCGAAAACCATGTTACATGGTCACCACCCAAAAATAACATTTTGCTCTTAAAACATGTTTGAGGTGATCATATTCCTTCTCTGGGTGCACGCTAACTTTCGAACGAAGCAAGCTATCGACTTGAAACTTCGCACAAGTAGTTGTTATTGATGTAGGTCGAATGGTATTGCAAATGGGCCATATCGGACCGCTTTTACGTATAGCCCCCATATAAACCGACCCCCAGATTTGACTTGCGGAGTCTCCTAAAGAAGCATATTTCATCCGATCCGGCTGAAATTTGGTACATGGTGTTGGTATATGGTCTCTAACAACTATGCAAAAATTGGTCCACATCGGTCCATAATTATATATAGCACCCATATAAACCGATCCCCATATTTGACCTCCGGAGCCTCTTGGAAGAGCAAAATTCATCTGATTCAGTTGAAATTTGGTATATGGTGTTAATATATGGCCTCAACACACCCATGCAAAAATTAGTCGAAATCGGTCCATAATTATATATAGCCCCCATATAAACCGATCCCCAGATTTGACTTGCGGAGCCTCCTACAGAAGCATATTTCATCCGATCCGGCTGAAATTTGGTACATGGTGTTGGTATATGGTCTCTAACAACCATGCAAAAATTGGTCCACATCGGTCCATAATTATATATAGCCCCCATATAAACCGATCCCCAGATTTGACCTCCGGAGCCTTTTGGAAGAGCAAAATACATCTGATTTAGTTGAAATTTGGTACATGGTGTTAATATATGGCCTCAAACACCCATGCAGGTATTGGTCCATATCAGTCCATAATTATATATGGGCCCCATATAAACCGATCCCGAGATTTTGTTTTGGAGCCTCTTGGAGGAGCAAATTTCATCCGAGTCAGTTGAAATTTGGTACATTGTGCTAGTATATGGCAGTTAACAAACGTGCCATTTCGGTATATAGTTATATATAGCACTCAGATAAATCGATCCCCAATCACACAAAAAATGGTCCATATCTGTTCATAATTGTATATAGCACCCATATAAAAATCGAACGCCACATTTCAATTCTGGCTATCTAGACACTTACCTATATATACCTTTTTTGTCTAATATATACCACGTATGGACTAACTTACAATGTAGAAGACGATGATGTTACTATCGGTAAGTATTACCACAACCCAAGTAATTCGATTGTGGATGACAGTCTTTCGTAGAAGTTTCTACGCAATCTATGGTGGAGGGTACATAAGATTCGGCCTGGCCGAACTTACGGCCGTATATACTTGTTGAAAGTGAAGTCGCTATAGGTTAGGTTAGGTTAGGTTATGTGGCAGCCCGATGTATCAGGCTCACTTAGACTATTCAGTCCATTGTGATACCACAGTGGTAAACTTCTCTCTTATCACTGAGTGCTGCCCGATTCCATGTTAAACTCAATGACAAGGGACCTCCTTTTTATAGCCGAGTCCGAACGGCGTTCCACATTCTAGTGAAACCACTTAGAGAAGCTTTGAAACCCTCAGAAATGTCACCAGCATTACTGAGGTGGGATAATCCACCGCTGAAAAACTTTTTGGTGTTCGGTCGTAGCAGGAATCGAACCCACGACCTTGTGTATGCAAGGCGGGCATGCTAACCATTGCACCACGGTGGCTATAAGTCGCTATAAGTTGACGATTTTCATAAGTTAAAATGTAAGCAAGCATTTTTTTATGTCAATACTATGACAATTTATATGTAGCACGCATATTCGTTTCCAATGTAGAAAGACATTCCAAAGCACTCAATATAAATAAAAGTATTATCGGAATATCTTTGAAACTTCAACTTTACAAGGTATTCATTCGTTTGTCCAAAAACTATTTAGAGCTGAATAATTCTGATTGTTATGAAGTCTGTTTAGTTAAATTCACCTACAAATAGTAATAATAATAAAAATTTTACATGAACATGTAATAAGGATTTAAATTCGCTTTTCTAAACAAATTGAAACGGAACATCTATCTAGTGCTTAGAAATGTAGTCACAATCAGAAATGTTGTTTCTAGTTATATCTTAAAAGCTAATCTACCTAAAAAAACAACTGGAAATTAGATATTTAAACGGTATTATTCATGTAATTAAAATGAATTAAAGACTTTTCTTATGTTTTTGTTTGAATAAAATTTTTATTTTGTTTCTAAATCTATGTTTTCAGCTGCTTTTTTGGGTGAAGATTTTTTGACGATTTTTTTTTTTTTTGTTGAGATGATTTGACGAAAAATATTTAAGAAATTGACGATTTTCAGCCCAAAACAGTTGGCACCATTGACTTCGCTTGTTATTTTTTTTCTGCTTAACCTTAAAGCTTAATGAACCTTTCAATGATAGCGTATCAATCTGCAGGGTGGTTGCTTTGCCAAAGACGTCAGCTGCATCCTTACATCCTTGATTGGCCACCAGAACTCAAGAATCGTCGAACCGATCGTCGCTGCCCGCTCGTATTCATCCACTGTGGGGTTAAAATAAATAAAAATTTCCTAAAGATAATATTGAAGCCCTGTGCTGCAGAATCACTTAAAAAAAGGTTTTAGGCATAATTTCTACTATCATCTATAGCCACCATAATCTCCAGATCCGTTGGACTTTGGCCTAGAGAATTTTGGAGAATAAGATTAGTACTAAAAACAAGTAAAGAATGTCTAAAGTCGGGCGAGGCCGACTATATTATACCCTGCACCACTTTGTAGATCCACATTTTCGATATCATATCAAATCTGTCCAATGTGTTGGGTGCTATATATGAAGTTTTATGTTCCTATATACATATCTATAAATCTGACCAGATCTGGACAGAGTTCTACAATATTTATAAACTTTAAATTTAAGTCGGCTAATGCCCTGGGGTGGAACACAATGTTAGTAAAAAAATATGGGAAACATTTAATTTTGAACCAATTTTGAGGCAACTTCGCAAAAGTGTATTTATGATTTATCGGTAGATAGATATGTATTAGAAATAAAGGAATATTTGAGTCATTTTTAAAAGTTTTCGAATAAGCAGTGGTGATTTTACAAGAAAAATGTTATTTCTGACCATTTTTGCCCAAATCGGAAAAACATATATGGAAGCTATATCTAAATCTGAACCGATTTCAACCAAATTTGGCACGCATAGCTACAATGCTCATTCTACTCCCTGTGCAAAATTTCAATTAACTGGGAGTAAAAGATTGGCCTCTGTGGTCATATGAGTGTAAATCGGGCGAAAACTATATATGGGAGCAACATCTAAATCTGAGCCGATTTCAATAAAATTTGGCACACTTGACTACTAATTGTACTCCTAGTGCAAAATTTCAACCAAATTGGAGTAAAATTCTGGCTTCTGGGACCATATTAGTCCATATCGGGCGAAAGATATATATGGGAGGTATATCTAAATCTGAACCGATTTCAATAAAATTTGGCTCACTTGATTGCAGTACTAATTGTTCTTCTTGTGCAAAAATTTAAGCAAATTAGGGTAAAACTCTGGCTTCTGGGGCCATATAAGTCCATATCGGGCGAAATATATATATGGGAGCTATATCTAAATCTGAATCGATTTCTTCCAAAATCTATTCTGAGCCAAAACACATACTTGTGCCAAATTTGAAGTCGATTGGACTAAAACTGCGACCTAGACTTTGATCAAAAAATGCGTTCACAGACAGACGGACAGAGGGATGGCTCAAGACATGGTGTCTTTTTGCCAAAGACACCATGTGTCTATCTCTTCTCCTTCTGGGTGTTTGCAACACTATATGCACTAACTTATAATACCCTGTTCCACAGTGTGGCGCAGGGTATAAAAACCAAAGTGTCGATCATCTCAATACGGCGCGTCTTCGAGAAAGGACCGCAGAACTACTTTTATGCAACGTGTGATTGCTTTGTCGGCCAATTTGAAGGACATAATTTGTGCCAAAGGTACCCGATAAGCACAAATCTAAGCTGATTTAAAAATTTGATATTAATTCCGACATTGTTTGCTATTGAACAAGAAAATTAAAAACAAATACACAGAAAAAAATTTCGGTAGTTAAACTAACGCTAAATTTAACTTATTTTTATTGAAAAAAAATTATTTGCTAGAAGTTAAATTCTATTATTTTTTCGAAATTTTCTACAGCTTAATGAAATTTTCGTTTTTTTTTTAAGTATGTCTCAAAAATTTTATGAACTAAACGTGGGTATAAAGCTCAATGACCGTACACATAAGTTCAATATGAACTAAAGCGAAACGAAGATTTTCGTACGATTCCCAAAAATAGTAAGAATGAACTACTGTATGGTTAAAATGGTGATGATTTGGCGCCAATGATTCTTCTTTCCTTTTAGTTCATTTTTTCTTCTATGAGAAGATGTAATTTCGTGAACTGCAGTTAAAAAGTACAACAGGGCATTAAATTTTCCTGGTTTTAACAACGCTTCGTGGAAATCTTAAAATGTGAAGTAAAACATAGTTCAATTTTCGTGCGAGGTAGTTCATTGTTCCTATAAAACAGTTCACTTTTTTTCGGTGTATATAGCGCATTACTGTATTGCATTACATATCATTGATTCAGTTGAATATAATTCTATTGGCGAAGTGCTAACACAAACCCCTCACCATTTGCCAAATTTCCCATATAAACTTCAAATGTCTTCATTTTCTCCTTTTCACCCTTTCTGATTTTAGTTGGTAACATTGGTACTTTCCAATTCCCCAATACAATTTTCACATGACCTTGATCTGCTTGAAAGCAGGGATTTTTTTTTGCAAATACCATTTCTTTGTAACTGCGATTTAGTTTTGCAATAATGTACATGTGTATGTATGTATGACTATAAATGAGTATGCGTTTCAAACTAATCCGGTAAAAGGATATCCGGTATATACCACAAATAAAAAAACCAAGTTTACAATTTCCATTTACAGCTTAACTAAGATTTCGTAACGAAATTCCATAATCGAATTTCATTTCGTATCCTCACAAAAAAATGAAACCAAACTGGTTGTAGTGGCGCAACAGTGCCCTTCTTTTCCTTTGAAATGTAATAAAAAATGGTATGTAAGATTTCAGTGTGGGCGAAGAGCTGCAAATTTAATTACACTGGGAAACAAAATTGAACGTTTCTGGTGTTGATTTGAAATTTATAGCAAATTTTTAGTAATTTGAGCTCGCTGAATCCAAATCTGCACTTGGTTTTTTCTATCAGCGTGACTATTCAAGATATACCATTATTTTCAAAATTATGGCACTTCCACCACATACAATGGAATAACTTGAAAACGGTTCACCATATAAAATTAAAAAAAAAAATCGAAAATCCCAAACAATATTCTCTTTAAGCCGTGCTTACATTGTTTTTCAATTTTCCAAGTAGTTGTAACCTCCACCATGGATTGCGTAGAAACTTCTACTGAAGACGGTCATCCACAATTAAATTACTTGGGTTGCGGCCGATGGAGAGGGATATTAAAACTTCTTAACATCATCTTTTAAATTGTAAGTTAGTCCATGCGGGATATATAGTAGACAAACGAAATGTCGATTAAATACCTATATATATTTAGTTCTTGACAGGTATATATGGGAAAGAAATAATTACGAACCGATATGGACTTTTGTGTGGTAATTATAAAGTCAGAATTGAAATATTAGGGTCACTTTATATGGGGACTATATACAATTATGAACACGAGTCTACCAAAAATGGCAGATTTTTTACTGTTTGGTAGATTGACAGAATTCTTAATGTTTTGGAATATTACTCTCCAACTATGAAATGCTTCATAAATTTTCTATAGAAATAAAATTCTAACAAAATTTTCTATAGAAATAAAATTTTGAAAAAAATTTCTATAGTCATACATTTTTGACAAAATTCGTATAGAAATTATATTTTGACAAAATTTCCTAAAGACAAAAAACGTTGACAACATTTTCTATAGAAATAAAATTTTGACAAAATTTCCTATAAAAATACAACAATTTTGACAAAATTTTCCATGGCAATAAAATTTTGGTAGATTATTTTTGGCTCTTAGAGGCTCCGCAAGCCAAATCTGGGGATCGGTTTTATGGGGGCTATATATAATTATGAACCGATGTGGACCAATTTTTGCATGGTTGTTAGACACTATATACCAACACCATGTTCCCAATTGCAGCCGGATCGAATGAAATTTGCTTCTCTTAGAGACTCCGCAAGCCAAATCTGGGGATCGGTTAATATAAGGGCTATATATAATTATGGACCGATGTCGACCAATTTTTGCTTGGTTGTTAGAGACCATATACCAGCACCATGTACCAAATTTCAGCCGGATCGGATGAAATTTGCTTCTCTTTGAGACTCCGAAGGTCAAATCTGGGGATCGGTGTATATAAGGGCTATATATAATTATGGACCGATGTCGACCAATTTTTGCTTGGTTGTTAGAGATCATATACTAACACCAAGTACCAAATTTCAACCGGATCGGATGAAATTTGCTTCTGTAGGAGGCTCCGCCACCTGTGGTGCAATGGTTAGCATGCCCGCCTTGCATACACAAAGTCGTGGGTTCGATTCCTGCTTCGACCGAACACCAAAAAGTTTTTCAGCGGTGGATTATCCCACCTCAGTAATGCTGGTGACATTTCTGAGGGTTTTCAAAGCTTCTCTAAGTGGTTTCACTGCAATGTGGAACGCCGTTCGGACTCGGCTATAAAAAGGAGGTATCTTGTCGTTGAGCTTAACATGGAATCGGGCAGCACTCAGTAATAAGAGAGAAGTTCACCAATGTGGTATCACAATGGACTGAATAGTCTAAGTGAGCCTGAAATATCGGGCTGCCACCTAACCTAACCTAACATAACCTAGGAGGCTCCGTAAGTCAAATCTGGGGGTCGGTTTATATGGGGGCTATACGTAAAAGCGGTCCGATATGGCCCATTTGCAATACCATCCGACCTACATCAATAAGAACTACTTATACCAAGTTTCAAGTCGATAGCTTGTTTCGTTCGGAAGTTAGCGTGAGTTCAACAGACGAACGGATGGACGGACATGCTTAGATCGACTCAGAATTTCACCACGACCCAGAATGTATATACTTTATGGGGTCTGAGAGCAATATTTCGATGTGTTGCAAACGGAATGACAAAGTTAATATACCCCCATCCTATGGTGGAGGGTATAAAAATAAAGAAGACATACATACATATACCCTTCACCAGTACTGTGGTACAGGATATAATAGGTTTGTGCATTTGTATGTAACGCTCAGAAAGAGCCGTATTAGACCCATCTTTTAGTGTACCGATCGAATTAAAATCTGAGCGATGTCCGTCTGTCTGTATAACCGTCTGCGTTTAAAAAATTCAGGCCGAAACACATTTTGTTTATATCGGAACATATGAAAAACATAGTTTTCTATCCGTGTAGAATCTCTTTAATTAATGACACAGACCAAAGTCAGTCCATATTGGGCACTGAATAAAAATGTCACCAATACAATGCGTTCCTGACACTTTTCACTTAGCTATCGCTATTCAAGTGCTAAAGAACTCGCGACATCTATAAGATGAAATTCCGAGGGGAAAAAATTATTAAGTTATTACATATTTTATGCTTTCTGTTACTTGCATTGTTGCCTTATTGTGTCCTATTAAAAATGCCTCGGGTTGATGTAGAAAAAAAGCAAAAGCAAAAAACATTTTCTGCCTTTTTTCTCTGTGAATTTTGAATGCAGTCTAATTTCTGTTTTTTTCAAACAGAACACGTCTAAAAGTCATAAATCTCTATGGATAATGCTCGAATTGTTAGTGCTTTATTTGAGCCGCTCTGAAGTTCAGGCGCAAGTAAATACTTGTTTATCCGTTCGACGCTGCACAATGGGATATAACACAACGCAAAGCAAATTGTTTACTTGGATACAAAGAATTTTACCTTACCTTAACCCACTAGGGTACTAAAGCTAATTTAACTCTATTTGCGATCATACCCTCAAAAAAGGTGAACCCTCTAGGGTTCTTAGGCTCTAACTCTATTTTAGTTCACGGAGCTATTATGTTTTGAGAAAGTTTCCTTGACTTCAATAAGAACATTTCATTGGCTTTAATTATTTTTTGCGTACGTTAATTAAGTGGTTAAATGGAAATGGCAAATTTCCTTCTTATTGCGTTCACTTTTTTTTTTTGGGGTCTGTAATCAAAATTTATATTAATATTAAATACGTATATAATTCAGTTTCACAAAATTTTCTATAGAAATAAAATTTTGACAAAATTTTCTATAGAAAAAA
Organism: Haematobia irritans; assembly: GCF_050003625.1. Classification (NCBI taxonomy): domain Eukaryota; kingdom Metazoa; phylum Arthropoda; class Insecta; order Diptera; family Muscidae; genus Haematobia; species Haematobia irritans. The sequence continues at coordinate 123,105,135 of NC_134400.1, forward strand.
ACCTTGACGAAATTTTCGATAGAAATAAAATTTTGACAAAATTTTCTATAGAAATAAAATTTTGATAGATTATTTTTGGCTCGAGTGGCAACCATGATTATGAACCAAATTTCCACGGGATAAAGGCTCCGGAGGCCAAATATGGGGTTCGGTTTATATGGGGACTATATATAATTTTTTTTGAGTCTATAAGCAAAATTCTAAAAGCAAAATTTAAATAAATATTCTAAAAGCAAAATTTAAATTAAATTAATATTAGAAAATTTTGACATTTTCTATAGAAATAAAAATTTGAGAAAATTTTCTATACAAATAAAATTTTGACAAAATTTTATATAGAAATATAATCTTGACAAAATTTTATATAGATATAAAGTCTTGACAAAATTTTCGATAAAATAAAATTTTGACAAAATATTCTATAGAAAAAAAATTTTGGTAGATTATTTTTGGCTCGAGTGGCAACCACGATTATGAACCAAATTTCCATCGGATAAAGGCTCCGGAGGCCAAATATGGGGTTCGGTTTATATGGGGACTATATATAATTATGGACCGATATGGACCAATTTTTGCATGGTTGTTAGATACCATATACTTACACGACGTACCAAATTTCAACCGGATCTGATGAATTTTGCTCCTCCAAGAGGCTCCGGAGGCCAAATCTGGGGATCGGTTTATATGGGGGCTATATATAATTATGCACCGATATGGACCAATTTTTGCATGGTTGTTAGAGACCATATACTAACATCATGTACCAAATTTCAACCGGATCGGATGAATTTTGCTTCTCCAAGAGGCTCCAGAGGCCAAATCTGGGTATCGGTTTATATTAGAGGTGTGCACGTGACACGAAATTGTCGTGACTCACGAAAATTTTCGTGATTCACGCGTAAGTCGTGAGTCACGCTCATGACAACAGCGTGGGTGTGCGTGAGCGTGATTAACAAACCAAAAAGTCGTGCGTGAGCGTTAGTCACGAAAATAACGCTTAAGAGTTAAATTCAATTACAATTTTAGTGACACCTGGGATGTTAAGAGTTTAATAACACTCTCGATTTTAAAAATGCTCATGTTTTCAGACACTTCGGTAAGGTAAATTAGTCATAAAATTATTCGTGAGTCACGATATTTTTCGTGAGTCACGGTATTTTTCGCAAGTCACGACGTTTTCGTGCGTGAGTACAAATTTTCTTTTCGTTAGTGTGCGTGAGTCCTACCAAAAAATATGAGTGTGCGTGAGTATGATTTTTCAGTCGTGAGTGTGCGTAAGCGTGAGTAAACTATTACTCACATGCACACCTCTAGTTTATATGGCGATATGGACCAATTTTGCATGGTTGTTAGATACCATATACTTACACCACGAATCAAATTTCAACCGGATCGGATGAAATTTGCTTCTCTAACAGGCTCCACAAGCCAATTCTGGGGGTCGGTTTATATGGGGGTTATACGCAGGGCTGTCAATTTTGCCGATTTATCGGCATTTTGACGATTTTTTACTCAAAAAATAGCAAATGCCAATTTTCAGATTTTTGCCCCAAAAATGACGATATTAGCTCGGTTCAAAAATTTGGACTAGAAGCAGTTCGTTTACACATTCAGAGCCAGCAGAAGAGAGAATACATTTGACAATAGTCAGATTGAGCAATTACAAGTTTTTGCTAGAGATTTCATACATGTAGGAGCTATACCTCATTTTACATCTACAGTATGTTATTAGTATCATGGTTGCCACTCGTGCCAAAAATAATCCACCAAAATTTGAAGAAAATTTTATCAAAAATCTACCAAATTACAAATACCAAAATACAAATATCTTGAAGCTGTTGATCAAATTTTTGTGGTTAGTATATACAAAAATTTTGTTTTATTCGAAAGAAATATTTTATATAGAATTTAATGAAAATTTTGTTAAAATTTTATTTCTACAGAAAAAGTTGTCAAAATTTTATTTCTGTAGAAAATTTCGGCAAAGTTTTATTTCTATAGAAAATTTCGGCAAAATTTTATTTATATAGAAAATTTTATCAAAATTTTATTTCTATAGAAATTTTTGTTAAAATTTTATTTCTACAGAAAAAGTTGTTAATTTTTTATTTCTACTGAAAAAGATGTTAAAATTTTATTTCTATAGAACATTTCGTCAAAATTTTATTTCTATAGAAAATGTTGTCAAAATTTTATTTCTACAGAAAATTTCGACAAAATTTTATTTCTATAGAAATTTTCGACAAAATTTTATTTCTATAGAAAATTTTGTCAAAATTTTATTTCTATAGAAAATTTTGTCAAAATTTTATTTCCATAGAAATTTTCGACAAAATTTTATTTCTATAGAAAATTTTGTCAAAATTTTATTTCTATAGAAAATTTTGTCAAAATTTTATTTCTATAGAAAATTTTGTCAAAATTTTATTTCTATAGAAAATTTTGTCAAAATTTTATTTCTATAGAAAATTTTGTCAAAATTTTATTTCTATAGAAAATTTTGTCAAAATTTTATTTCTACAGAAAAAGTTGTTAGAATTTTATTTCTATAGAAAATTTCGACCAAATTTTATTTCTATTGAAAATGTTGTCAAAATTTTATTTCTATAGAAAATTTTGTCAAAACTTTATTTCTAAAGAAAATTTTGTCAAAATTTTATTTCTGTAGAAATTTTCGACAAAATTTTATTTCTATAGAAAATTTTGTCAACATTTTATTTCTACAGAAAATTTTGTCAACATTTTATTTCTATAGAAAATTTTGGCAAAATTTTATTTCGAAAGAAAACTTTCTCAAGCCTTTATATCTGTAGAAAATTTTTGCACATATTTATTTCTATAGAATATTCTTGTAAAAATAAATAAAAATTTCTATAGAACATTTTTGGTAATTTTTTTCTATTGTAAATTCTTGCAAAATTGTTTTTCTATGAACATTTGTGCAAAATTGTATTTCTAAGAAAATTTTGTCAACATTTTATTTCTATAGAAAGTTTTGTTAAAATTTTATTTCTATAGAAAATTTCGACAAAATTTTATTTCTATAGAAATTTTCGACAAAATTTTATTTCTATAGAAAATTTTGTCAAAATTTTATTTCTATAGAAAATTTCGACAAAATTTTATTTCTATAGAAAGTTTAGACAAAATTTTATTTCTATAGAAATTTTCGACAAAATTTTATTTCTATAGAAATTTTCGACAAAATTTTATTTCTATAGAAAATTTTGTCAAAATTTTATTTCTATAGAAAATTTTGTCAAAATTTTATTTCTACAGAAAAAGTTGGTAAAATTTTATTTCTATAGAAAATTTCGACAAAATTTTATTTCTATAGAAAGTTTTGTCAAAATTTTATTTCTATAGAAAATTTTGTCAAAATTTTATTTCTAAAGAAAATTTTGTCAAAATTTTATTTTTGTAGAAATTTTCGACAAAATTTTATTTCTATAGAAAATTTTGTCAACATTTTATTTCTACAGAAAATTTTGTCAACATTTTATTTCTATAGAAAATTTTGTCAAAATTTTATTTCGAGAGAAAACTTTCTCAAGCCTTTATATCTGTAGAAAATTTTTGCACATTTTTATTTCTATAGAATATTCTTGCAAAAATTTATTTCTATAGAACATTTTTGGTAATTTTTTTCTATTGTAAATTCTTGCAAAATTGTTTTTCTATGAACATTTGTGCAAAATTGTATTTTTAAGAAAATTTTGCAAAATTTTATTTTTAATAAAATTTTTGCAAGTTGTCATATTTTGGAAAATCGGGCAACACATATATAAATATTAAAGATCTTTATTTTTATTTTTAAATAAAAAACTTACTAAAGTAAAACTATATATTAAAAAAAAATATTTTTTTATATTATTTTTTGAATTACATAGCATAGCATTGCATAAAAATGTTTCTGTTTTTATTTTATTTTTATACAAGACTGAATTCATTATGATTTTATAGTTGTGTTAATTTTCTGTTCTTTATATGATATAAATATTTTTGTTTTTAACCATAATATTTAGTTCACCAACGTGGTATCACAATGGACTGAATAGTCTAAGTGAGCCTGATACATCGGGCTGCCACATAACCTAACCAAAATATTTGTTTGATTTTAATATTATTAACATTGCAGATTTTTTTGACTATTTTTAAAATTGAAGTGACGATTATGACGATTTTTTTTCGGAAAAAATGTGACGATTATTCTTGAAGCTTTATTGGCAGCCCTGGTTATACGTAAAAGTGGTCCAATATGGCCCATATCCAATACCATCCGACCTACATCAATAACAACTACTTATTGCAAGTTTCAAGTCGATCGTTCGGAAGTTAGCGTGATTTCAACAGACGGACGGACGGACATGCTTAGATCGACTCAGAATTTCACCACGACCCAGAATGTACATATACTTTATGGGGTCTTTGAGCAATATTTCGATGTGTTACAAACGAAATGACAAAGTTAATATACCCCCATCCTATGGTGGAGGGTATACAAACGACTGTCAGTTAATTGAAAGTAAATTGCAGATATCATCTCTTCGGTTAACTGAAAAATTTGCATCGTCTGTCATTTGAATATATAGTCATGTCTGTTATTTGTCCATATTGTAAACTAACGCAGCATAGACGGAGTTTCATGAAAATGGGGGTTATGTATATGTTCCAAATATTTATAATAAAATTTAGCGTAAAACATTTCATTTATTCTTTCTATAGAAATCTTCCCAAAACTTCATGCGTAGGAAGGCCTCTGGGGAGGGGGCTTAGACCCCCCCAGAAAAATTTTAGCCCCCCCCCCCCCCCAGAATTTGAAAAGTTATTTACGATTTTCCATTGTTTTTATAAAAATTATAAACAAGTATATACAACCACACAAAGTTCCGCTAAAGACTTTCATGCACAGTCGAATTACTCGGGTTGTGGTAGCTGTTGCCGATGACAATATATAGTTTTATATCTTAACATTATCTTCTAAATTGTGAGTTAGTTTCTTTATTATAAGTGAATGTTTGAAGTTTGATATTTATGAAATAAAGCTGTGGTTGAATTTATGATTTATGTTCCTAAATTTATGTTTAGTTTAATAACTAAAGCTCCTTTATTATTTTATTTAGTCTGGTTTAGTCAATTTAATTAAAAAATAATTGATATTAAAACTATTCTTTCATAAATGAATATCTTAATAATGCTGCAAAAAGGTGCCGCCAAAAAAGAAGTGAAAATTTTCTTTTTGTGTCCGGAAGTGGTGCAAAATTGGCGGAGAAGCGATAAATGTAATATTAACTTGTCATAGGACATATGTCCACCGTTTCAACAGCCGTTGCAATGCATTTGCATCACTTCTTAAGGTGCGATCCGAATTCAGTGTATTGAATGTGAATTGAAAACTTTTATGATATTTCCCCAAATAAATAATTTTTATATTTTTATGTTTTTATGATTTAATGCATTCTAACGCTTGTTTGAAACGTTTTCCCTCGAATATTTTAAAAACTTATCGATTTTTCTATAATGGACTTGGCATTTTTGTGGCAAAATTTGAATGATTTGTACCATTTTATTTATTCTTACTCTTTTCTTAAACTATTTGAAAAAAAAGAAAACAAAAAATTACCCATTAAAATATGAAAAAAAAATTAAAGTAAAAAACTTCCTGTGTAGTTAAATAATTAACTTCTTTGTGAGGACATTTGTGGAAGTGCTTTAAGGTTGTGCCTTTAGAACAACTCCCAATTTTTTGCTGGAAAAAGAGTGGAACTACTTTTAGTTGGTTTATTATAAATTAATTGTCTAGTTATTTTGATGTCTAATTTTTTATTCATTTTTATGAAATAAAACATTAATTGAACCTATTAGTTCAGTCTATAAATTCTTAGCTAGGGGGACTTAGCCCCCCCTAGGAAAATTGTCTAGCTACGCTAATGCCCAAAACCCTCCCATTGTGTTGTTTAACCATTCATTCCTTCTGCACAGCTGGTAAACTGGAGAACATTTTACATCTTTATATTGCGTATTTTTCTTCTTTCGAAGGAATTTTCTTCTTTTTGCTATAGTTACATATCATATTTATTTCCGAAAAATTTCTTACACTTCATTGTGGCATAGGTTGAAAATTGCCTAGTCCTTATATCTTCTTTTGAAAACTTCATTAAGTGTTTTTGTTTTGTGTAAGGAATTTCGATTTATTTCCTTTATTATTTCACTCGAATCTTAAACTAACGATGTTTGGTTTTGACAGATGTCCTCAATATTATGATTATTACCATTACTGTCCCGTGGGGCAGTATATATTCTTAAAATGCCTGTTGACCACACAGAGATGGTTTCCATGTGACCAAGTAAGTGGTAAATGGAAAGAATACGCTTCAATTGTTTTATCACTTTTCCCCATTTTTGTTCTCCGTTTTGTTTTTTTCTTTTAGGCCATCTGAAATGGAAACATTTTTGATGAGGGTTCTAGGATTAAACACACTGAGCAGTGCCTGAGATGAAATGATAATTTGAACGGGAACAATAAAATACCGTTTCATATAATTGAGTATGGAGGTTCGTAACTAAATTTTATAAGTGGTTTGGAACAAATCATTCTCTTGGTCATTGTTTAAAAACCCTACACTCAAAAAAAAAGTTCACTTGGATCCAAAGATTTTGACCTTCCCTTAAGGATTTTGGTATTGTTTTCGAGCCAAAGATGCGGCTTCTTTAAAATAAAGACATTTTTACGGACCTCCCTGGCTTTAAATCTAGGATCAAATAAATTAAAATTGGACACAGATCTCATTCATGTGTACAAACAAATTCCAATTTCAAAATCCAAATTATGCCAGGTACTTCAAAGTAAAACCAGTTTTCTTAACCCTTTCAGTACCGATGTCCACTTCGAAAAGGACACCAAATTCTATTTTCCCACTTAGTTTTGATTTATTTCTCCATGTTATTTTAAAGTAGAGGCTTTAGACTAAATAATACTGTCCGTATTGGTGAGGTCTAAAATACATTTTTATAAACTTCTTTAACAATAAACGAAAAATGCGAAAATTTAAGACCGTTTTTCTACTGTATGATTCTATTAATTGGTCATTTATACAAAAACTATAGCTGATACTTTTACGGGTTCTTTTTTGCAGGTTTTCTCGCACTTTGAAAGATATTATAGGCCAAATAGCGCTTATTTTCGTAACGCCATTTGGTCACAATTCATGAATCAAGTTTTCAGAACAAGCTCGTATTGCTCTTGAAGTAAAGGCTGATAAGGTCAAAATTTGGTCAAGGGAAAACGCGTGTAAATCGGTGAAATCGTTTATTTAAAAAATCAAATTAAATTTATTTTTCAAGTTCAATTAGTATAAAATTCAGGAAAAATATTCAGTTAGGCTTTCGCATTTCCAAATCCGAATTGCCGGGCCTCACGCTTGACACCTGCCATCAGATTTTGTACAGCCACCTTGTCCACCTTCTTCGCCGCAGAAAACCAGTTTGCCTTGAACTGCTGCTCGTCCTTAGCAGTTTTTTGGTCTTCTTTAGGTTCCGCTTCACAATAGCCCAGTATTTCTCAATTGGGCGGAGCTCTGGCGTGTTGGGAGGGTTCTTGTCCTTGGGAACCACCTGCTCGTTGTTGGCGGCGTACAACTCCATGGCCTTTTCACCGTAATGGCAAGATGCCAAATCCGGCCAAAACAGTACGGAACAACCGTGTTTCTTCAGGAAAGGCAGCAGACGTTTATTCAAACACTCTTTCACGTAAATTTCTTGGTTGACAGTCCCGGAAGCTTTGAAAATGCTGCTTTTCAAGCCACAGGTACAGATGGCTTGCCAAACCAGATATTTCTTTGCGAACTTTGACAGTTTTATGTGCTTGAAAATATCTGCTACCTTTCCCCTTCCTTTTGCCGTATAAAACTCATGTCCCTGAAGCTGCTTGTAGTCGGCTTTGACGTAGGTTTCGTCGTCCATTACCACGCAGTCAAACTTCGTCAGCATCGTCGTGTACAGCCTCCGGGATCGCGCTTTGGCCGTCGTATTTTGTTTATCATCTCTATTTGGAGTCACTACCTTCTTGTAAGTCGATAGTCCGGCTCGTTTTTTTGGCTCGATGCACGGTTGTAGACAATACACCCAGCTTATTTGCGGCATCTCGGAGAGAGAGGTTAGGGTTTCGCTTGAAACTACCGGCAACTCTCTTTGTCGTCTCAGCGGCTTCCGGTTTTCGATTTCCCCCCGATCCAGACTTCCTGGCTGTCGACAAACGTTCCCCAAACACTTTAATTACATTTGTAACGGTTGATTTGGCAACTTTTAGCGATTTTGCCAGCTTTGCGTGCGAGTAGCTCGGATTTTCGCGATGCGCGAGCAAAATTTTGATACGCTGCTCTTCTTGCTTGGACGGCATTTTGACAACTGAAGAGTGAATTCCAAAATCAAAATAGGAGCAACATTCTACACACAGACACCTTCAAAATGAGGGGTGTTCAGGTTTTTTAAATGCAAAATTGAAAGAAATACGTCAAGTTTATATTGACCAAATTTTGGCCGTATCACCCTTTAATTGATGTATATTTTTAAAATGACAATTTTTGTTCTACATGCTGTTAGTACAATTAAAAACAGATGAAAAATAAAAGTTTTTAACATTAGGTTTTTTTCGGTAGTGAAAGGGTTAATGCTAAAAAAAACTTTAAACCAAAGTCTTAGCCTATATTTGAAGCGTTTTTATCTTAAATTTAAAAATTCAATATGTCAGTTGAGTTAAAGACGATTTCTTTAAATTAAAAATGTTTTTCTTTATTTTAAGGAAAATTTGACTTACTTCAAAGATCTACAACTTCAGCAGAGAGACCCAAAATTGCAAGATGTGTCTCCTAAGTTTAATGAAAAAAATTTTTGAAGCAAGGATTATAAACTTTCTTTTAACTAAAATTTCATTGTTTTAAAGAATTTTGTCCTTAGCATTGCGTAAATTTTGAGTCCTAAAATGTAAGTTGCATAATCTCCCATAGTAGGTCAATATTTTTTTCAGTGTAGGAGAGAAATTTTCATTATAAAATAAAAGCCGAAGCCGAAGCCGGCCCTCTTCGCTCCTGCCTTCTTGATTATTTAAAACTTTTAGATTATTTTTTATAAAATATCACATTTACTTCCAAGTACATTCTTAAAAAAATAAAGATTTTTGGTATTCATTCCGATTTAAAATAAGGGCATTTTTTAACGACCTTTCTGGTTTTAAATCTACGATTAATAAAATTAATATTAGGATACTAATGGTTAGGTTAGGTATAGTGGCAGCCCGATGTATCAGGCTCACTTAGACTATTCAGTCCATTGTGGTACCACATTCTTTAAATTAAAAATGTTTTTCTTTATTTTAAGGAAAATTTGACTTACTTCAAAGATCTACAACTTCAGCAGAGAGACCGAAAATTGCAAGATGTGTCTCCTAAGTTTAATGAAAAAAATTTTTGGAGCAAGGATTATAAACTTTCTTTTAACTAAAATGTCATTGTTTTAAAGAATTTTGTCCTTAGCATTGCGTAAATTGTGAGTCCTAAAATGTAAGTTGCATAATCTACCATAGTAGGTCAATATTTTTTTCAGTGTAGGAGGGAAATTTTCATTATAAAATAAAAGCCGAAGCCGAAGCCGGCCCTCTTCGCTCCTGCCTTCTTGATTATTTAAAACTTTTAGATTATTTTTTTTTTTAAATATCACATTTACTTCCAAGTACATTCTTAAAAAAATAAAGATTTTTGGTATTGATTCCGATTTAAAATAAGGGAATTTTTTAACGACCTTTCTGGTTTTAAATCTACGATTAATAAAATTAATATTAGGATACTAATGATTAGGTTAGGTATAGTGGCAGCCCGATGTATCAGGCTCACTTAGACTATTCAGTCCATTGTGGTACAACATTGGTGAACTTCCCACTTGTCACTGATTGCTGCCCGATTCCATGTTAAGCTCAATGACAAGCCGAGTCCGAACGGCGTTCCACATTGCAGTGAAACCACTTAGAGAAGCTTTGAAACCCTCAGAAATGTCACCAGCATTACTGAGATGGGATAATCCACCGCTGAAAAACGTTTTGGTGTTCGGTCGAAGCAGGAATCGAACCCACGACCTTGTGTATGCAAGGCGGGCATGCTAACCATTGCACCACGGTGGCTCCCTAGGATACTGATCTAATTTATTGAATTTTTATTCTTTTTTCGTGGAATATTAATAAAGCTGTCCAAACAAATGACAGTTTAAAAATTCAAATTTTCTTAATTCAAAAAAAAAAAAAAAAACTTTAAACCAAAGATGCTAAATCCACAAAATAAGTATTATCCTATGTTTGAAGGGTTTTTATCTGAAATCTAAAATTTGAATATTTCAGTTCATATAAAGACGATTTCTTTCAATCCAAAATGTTTTTCTTTACATTAAGGAAAAATAGTTCAAAGATATACGACTTTAATGAAGGGACGCAAATTTCCAATATTTCCTTAATTTTATAAAAACAATTTTTGAAGCAAAGATAAATTTTGTCTTAATTAGAAATATGTATACCCTAAACCACATAGTGGTCAGGGTATAATAACTTTGATCTGCCAAAAAAATGTGCCTACCAGAAATATAGATGTTAGACCCCATCGGTATATATTTTTTATACAGATCGACTCAGAATTACCCTCTGAGTCGATCTAGCGCTTGGTGTCCGTCCGTCCGTGTATTTGTTATTCGCAGGATTCCGGTCGCAATTGTTAACCGAATTTGATTAAATTTGGAATATGGCATTTTTTGGTACAAGGGCGAACTCTATTGAATTTGGAAAAAAACGGATCAAATTTAGATATAGCTCCCATATATATGTATCGCCCGATTTCGATAAATGGGGTCAGATTGCGTTCATTTAACAACCGATCGGCGTCAAATTTGCCCGATTTCGATAAATGGGGTCAGATTGCGTTCATTTAACAACCGATCGGCGTCAAATTTGCCACAAAGCAATTCAATTGACCACACTTTAAGTATGCCACATTTTAATCGCAATCGGTGCAGATTTAGATATGGGTCCCATATATAGGTATCGCTGATTTTCCCACATTTGGCCATAAAAGCCTTATTTATCAAGCGATCTTACTCAAAATTGGCCAAATATAATTCTCTATAATACTTACGATACGTGCAAAAAATCATCGAAATCGTTTCAGATTTAGCTATAGCTCCTATATATATGTATCTTACGATTTTCACAAATTTGCCCATAAAACCTTTATTTATCAACCGATCTTACTTAACTCTGACTTTCTCTAATCTTCTATAATACTGATTATATGTGCAAAATAGCATACAAATCGGTTAAGATTTAGATATAGCTTCCATACATATGGAGCGCCCGATTTTGAAAAATTTGCCCCTTATAACTTTTTTTTACCATGGTGGCCTCATTAGTAACCGATCTTACTCAAATTTAGCTTAAGGTAATATTCTGCAATATTAACAAAACCTGCAAAATCTAATCCCAATCGGTTCATATTTAGATATAGCTTCTATATATATGTATCGCCCGATTTTTAAAAATTTGCCCCTAATAACCCTATTTTTGATCATAATATGTTAGCCTTATTTATTAACCTTACTCAATTTTTACTCAAATTTGGCCATAATACATCCTTAGAGTAATACATCCAGCCAAAAAAAGCGTCGCCAAAAAAGTAGTGAAAATGTTCTTTCTTCAGGAAGTAGTGCCAAATTGATGCAGACGTGATGAATTTAACATGGGCTTGTCATAGGACAGATGTCCACCATTTCAATAGCCGCTGCACTGAATTTGCATCACTTCTTAAGGTGTGAGGCGAATTCAGTGTTTTGGATGGGAATTAAGAAATTTTGTGATATTTTGACAAATAAATAATTTTTAAAATTTTTTTATGATTTTTAATGCTTGTCTGGAACGTTAGTCATCATTTTTTTTTAAATTCTCAATATTTCTAGAAAGGATTTAGCATTTTTTTTTATTAATTTTTAATTTGTTTTTAGCCTATTAGAAGCAAACAGAAAATAAATATCCCATTAAAAATATGAAAAAAGCGAGTTATAAAGAACTTGACTCGAGTTATAAAAAACTTGACTCAAATGAACTTTCTGCACAGTTAAAATAAAGAACATATTTGGGAGGGCATTTTTGAAAGTTCTTTTAAAGTTGTGCCTTGAGAAAAACTTCCAAATTTTTTTACTGGGATGATATAGTCGTACCGCGCCCGACTTTTCTACTTTACTCACTTGTTTTTACTTGGAAAAATTTGGAAGTTCTTCCAAAGGCACAACTTTAAAAGCACTTCCAAAAGATTTACTCCCAAAGATGTTTTTACCTACACAGGAAGTTCTTTTAATTCAATTATCTATAACTCGCTGTTTTCTTACTTTTAATGGGTAAATTTAATTTTTGTGTTTCAAAAAGGTTATAAACAGAGTAAGCATTAATAAAATGCTAAAAATTATTGAAATATTCACAGAAAAAAATATCACCAAAATATTTCCAATTAAAAAGTTAATTGAAGTTGAAAATGTTTTCAATTAATAAATTAATTGATACAATTAACTTTTTAATCAAGGTAGAAACATTACGTTAATTAAGTCAATGATTGAAAATTTTAAAATTATTAATTAAAAAATTAATTGATACAATTAACTTTTTAATCAAATTCGAAAGACTAAGTCAGTTAAAACAAGTATATACGGCCGTAAGTTCGGCCAGGCCGAAGCTTATGTACCATCCACCATGGATTGCGTAGAAACGTCTACTGAAGACTGTCATCCACAATCGAATTACTTGGGTTGCGGTAACTTTTGCCGATGACAAGGTATCTTAAACTGCATAATACCGTAATATATACCACGTAGTCCATACGTGGTATATATTAAACTTAAAATGGCCGATTAAATACGTATATACGTATATTAAGTTTGACAAAATTTTCTATAGAAATAAAAGACTGTCATCCACAATCGAATTACTTGGGTAGCGGTAACTTTTGCCGATGACAAGGTATCTTAAACTGCATAATACCGTAATATATACCACGTAGTCCATACGTGGTATATATTAAACTTAAAATGGCCGATTAAATACGTATATACGTATATTAAGTTTGACAAAATTTTCTATAGAAATAAAATTTTGACAAAATAAAATTTTGACATTTTCTATAGAAGTAAAATTTGGACAAAATTTTCTATAGAAATATGATTTTAACAAAATTTTCTACAGAAATAACATGTTGACAAAATTTTCTATAGAAATAAAATTTTTACAAAATTTTCAAAAGATTTAAAAATTTGACAACATTCTCTATAGAATTAAAAATTTTGCCAACATTTTCTACAGAACTAAAATTTTGCCAAAATTTTCTATAGAAATAACATTTTGACAAAATTTTCTCTAGAAATAAAATTTTTACAAAACTTTCAAAAGATTTAAAAATTTGACAACATTCTCTATAGAATTAAAAATTTTGCTAACATTTTCTACAGAACTAAAATTTTGCCAAAATTTTTTATAGAAATAAAATTTGACAAAATTTTCTATAGGAATAAAATTTCGACAAAATTTTCTATAGAAATAAAATTTTGACTAAATTTTCTATAGAAATAAAATTTTGCTATATTATTTTTGCTCGAGTGGCAAGCATGATTATAAACCGATATGGACCAATTTTTGTGTGATTGGGGATTGGCTATATATAACTATAGACCGATATGGATCAATTTTGGCATGGTTATTAGCGGCCATATATTAACACCACATTGCAAATTTCAACCGAATCGTATGAATTTTGCTCGTCCAAGTGGCTCCGGAGTTCAAATCTGGGGATCGGTTTATATAGGGGCTATATATAATTATGGACTGATATGGACCAATTTTTGAATGGTTCTTAGAGACTATATACTAATACCATGTACCAAATTTCAGCCGGATCGGATGAAATTTGCTTCTCTTAGAGGATCCGCAAACCAAATCTGGGAATCGGTTTATATGGGGGCTATATATAATTATGGACCGATATGGACCAATTTTTGCATGGTTGTTAGAGACCATATACTAATACCATATACCAAATTTCAGCCGTATCGGATGAAACTTTCTTCTCTTTGAGGCTCCGCAAGCCAAATATGGGGATCGGTTTATATGGGGGCTATATATAATTATGGATCGATGTGGACCAATTTTTGCATGGTTGTTAGAGACTATATACTAACACCATGTACCAAATTTCAGCCGGAACGGATGAAATTTGCTTCTCTTAGAGCAATCGCAAGCCAAAGTTGGGGGTCCGTTTATATGGGGGCTATACGTAAAAGTGGACCGATATGAACCAATTTTTGCGTGGTTGTTAGAGACTATATACTAACACCATGTACCAAATTTCAGCCGGATCGGATGAAATTTGCTTCTCTTAGGCAATCGCAAGCCAAATTTGGGGGTCCGTTTATATGGGGGCTATACGTAAAAGTGGACCGATATGGACCAATTTTTGCGTGGTTGTTAGAGACTATATACTAACACCATGTACCAAATTTCAGCCGTATCGGATGAAACTTTCTTCTCTTTGAGGCTCCGCAAGCCAAATCTGGGGATCGGTTTATATGGGGGCTATATATAATTATGGACCGACGTGGACCAATTTTTGCATGGTTGTTAGAGACTATATACTAATACCATGTACTAAATTTCAGCCGGATCGGATGAAATTTGCTTCTCTTAGGCAATCGCAAGCCAAATTTGGGGGTCCGTTTATATGGGGGCTATACGCACACAAAAAATTTTTTTCTGATTCAATCACCAAATTAATTGATCGAATTAAATTTTTAATTGAAATGTCTTCAATCACGAAAATGATAGTATCAATCGCAGTTTTAATTGGGCATAGAAAAAATTCTTGATTAAAAAATTAATTGATTTTTTTCAGCAAATTTCAATTAATTTTTTAATTGATTCAATCAAAATTTTAATTGATGTTGATTGCAAAACTCAATTAATTTATTAATTAAAAAAGGTAACTATTTTTAATTACTTTCTGAATTGGCTTAGAGTTTCTATTTGAATTAACAAATGGTTGTTTGAAATACATTTTTAATTAAAAATTAAAAAAAATCAGCACTTTTTTTAACTGAATTAGTCTTCCGAATTTGATTAAAAAGTTAATTGTATCAATTAATTTTTTAATTAAACATTTTAAAAATTTCAATCATTGACTTAATTAACTTAATGTTTCATGATTAAAAAGTTAATTGTATCAATTAATTTATTAATTGAAAAAAATTTCAACTTCAATTAACTTTTTAATTGGAAATATTTTGGTGATATTTTTTTCTGTGCGTAAAAGTGGACCGATATGGCCCATTTGCAATACCGTTTGACCTACATCAATAACAACTACTTGTGCCAAGTTTCAAGTCGATAGCTTGTTTCGTTCGGAAGTTAGCGTGATTTCAACAGACGGAAGGACGGACGGACGGACATGCTCAGATCGACTCAGAATTTCACCTCGACCCAGAATATATATACTTTATGGGGTCTTAGAGCAATATTTTGATGTGTTACAAACGGAATGACAAAGTTAATATACCCCCATCCTATGGTGGAGGGTATAAAAAGTGATTTTTTTTATTTTATAATTAAAAATGTATTTCAAACAATCATTTGTTATTCCAAATAAAAACTCTAAGCCAGTTCAGAAAGTAATTGAAAATA
This sequence comes from Haematobia irritans, assembly GCF_050003625.1. NCBI lineage: Eukaryota > Metazoa > Arthropoda > Insecta > Diptera > Muscidae > Haematobia > Haematobia irritans. Next base: position 123,120,880 of record NC_134400.1, read on the forward strand.
TTGACCTTTTTTAATTAAAAAATTAATTGAGTTTTGCAATCAACATCAATTAAATTTTTAATTGAATCAATTATTAAAAAATTAATTGAAATTTGCTAATGAAATCAATTATTTTGTTAATCAAGAATTTTTTCTATGCCCAATTAAAACTGTGATTGATGCTATTATTTTCGTGATTGAATCAGAAAATTTTTTTTTGTGTGTTGTGGAAAAAATCTAAATCCAGTCATGAAATATTGCGAATTTTTCAAAATATTTTTATTAAAACGTTTCAGACAAGCGTTAGAATGCATTAAAAATCATAAAAATTATAAAAATGATTTATTTGGCAAAATATGACAACATTTTTTAATTCACATCCAAAACACTGAATTCGAATCACAGAGTAGAGAGTGTTGCAAATTCAGTGCAACGGCTGTTGAAATGGTGGACATCCATCCTATGACAAGCCCATGTTAAATTCATTCCTTCAAAAAAAAAAAAGAAAACTTTTTCACTACTTTTTGGCGACGCTTTTTTTTTTGCTGGGATAATTTCTACTTGAAGTCCTGTCTGAATTCAGAAATTTATGTTGCCGCTAAGACTGTTTTAAAGGACTTTAATAGCACATGAGCAAAAAAGATGAAAAAACGAATATACTAAAATTTGCTTCATAGAATAAAGTACGCAAAACTCAAATTCAAAAAAGAGAATATGGTCTTTCTTCAATTCTCCGCTTCTTTGGCTTGAAATTATTACAAAAATCAGTAAAGACAAAATCTTAGGAGCCGGACATGCTTTTTGTTTGAGTGTAAATTTTCGTTCATATATAGATGGTGGCCGAACTCCTATTTGCATTTCTCGAGCAATTGGAATTGGAAATTTAAGATTTCAAACTCGAAAGCTGGTATGTTATCTCTTTATTTGGGAGCCACCGTGGTGCAATGGTTAGCATGCCCGCCTTGCATACACAAGGTCGTGGGTTCGATTCCTGCTACGACCGAACACCAAAAAGTTTTTCAGCGGTGGATTTTCCCACCTCAGTAATGCTGGTGACATTTCTGAGGGTTTCAAAGCTTCTCTAAGTGATTTCACTGCAATGTGGAACGCCGTTCGGACTCGGCTATAAAAAGAAGGTCCCTTGTCGTTAAGCTTAACCCTCTAATGCCCCAATTTTTTTGCCATCTGATTAAATTTTCAATGTTAACGACACAAAAGCAAGAGAACTAAGTAAGAAAAATTTATACCGTAAAATTCAGCATATGCTGCAAAGCCTCTTGAATAGTTTCAAATAAGTTTTGATTTTATTTTGCCCTTTTTTGTTGTCTTAAGGTGTGTTTTACTAAAAGCTTCCTTATTAAATGAAGCCCGCCTAAAGGCGGGCTTGGGCAGTAGAGGGTTAACATGGAATCGGGCAGCACTCAGTGAAAAGAGAGAAGTTCACCACTGTGGTATCACAATGGACTGAATAGTCTAAGTGAGCCTGATACATGGGGCTGCCACAGAACCTAACCTAACCTAACCTATCTCTTTATTTGTTCATAATAACTTGTCAAACAATTATTGATGATTTTTGTGATTTTAATATAGATTTGGGGGCAAGAGCCAATATTGCTCTCATAACTGGGCATTTCCCAAATGTGGGAAAACTTAGCGAATGTGGAAGTCCACTTCCGGAAGGTTTCTGTGTACTGATAATTCGTAAATATAATGAAGTGTTCTTTGTTTAAGTAAATAGTTCTATTGGCTCAATTTTAATAACGAATTTCATAAAGTTTTTTTCTATCACTACCATCTACACAGTCTCACACAAGTTTACATACTCATGAGCTTTTTACCTATTAACTAAACCTGTTTCTTGTTGTTGTTATAACCCACACCAAAAAAAAAATTAACAAATACTTTGTTTTTCAAATTAATTTACTAAAACTAAAGGATATATATGCCTATTTTTTAAAATTTTATTATTTAAAGGAAATATAATTTTTTTAACCGTATGTAAACTTGTGTGAGACTGTGTATACATCCAAATCCTTTGCATTTTATTTGCTCACATATGGTTTCTATGGGCTGATGATGTCTCTAGCACCCATGTCTAGTATAATTTTAATTACATCCAGTATTCGTTGATTTCGTTATCTTAGCACATCATCTCATAGACGCCTTACGAATGGATGATTTTTTCTGTTTTGTTTGCTATGCTTTCACTCTAATTAAGGCATCAAATGGAAATGTTAAATGTCAAATTCAGTATGTGATGAATCAATAGCATCATTCCTGTGTAAGCGTCTGTCCTCGTATTGGGGCTTGAACATATGTGTCCACATGCATGCGTATGGTGGACAACAAATCTATCATCTGTCGTCATAGATGCTATTAAAAGACAACCTCATTTTGTGCGGCTAATATTGGCAGTGTCATGGTCATTGTCACTATCACTGTTGCTCGTCGCAAACTCATTGTGCTGGTGATTTTCTGGGCTTTGGGGGAAACGAAACGTTCACTAGTGATAAAATTCGGTGTACTTCTTTACTTTTGTTTTTGGTTTTGCTTGAACAGTCATTCGAAGGCAAAATCGATAAACAAAGTAAATGCTTCAAAATCACATTACAAGATAAAGAGAGAGGGAGGGTGTGCTGAAGAAAACGCCTCAAAAAATTACATTTTCGTCGAATTCACCCGCAGCTCATTCCATAAAATGTCCATATTTTTTCGTTTTATCAACGACAAAGGCAGAAAAAATTGAATTATGTTTAATGATAGACTTCATAAGCATGGTCATACAGTATACCATAGACTACTACAACCAATCTTATTAAAAATTAACAAAAAAAAAATAATTTTGAACATTACAAACAAAAACGAGTATATACGACCGTAAGTTCAGCCAGGCCGAATGGCAAGGTATCTTAAAACTTCTTAGAACCGTCTTCTCAATTGTAAGTTAGTCCATACGGGGTTTATATTAAACAAAAAAGGCCGATTAAATACGTATATAATTCAGTTTGACAAAATTTCCTATAGCAATAACATTTTGACAAAATTTTCTATAGAAATAAAATTTTGACAAAATTTTCTATAGAAATAAAATTTTGACAAAATTTTCTATAGAAATAAAATTTTGACAAAATTTTCTATAGATATAAAATTTTGACAAAATTTTCTATAGAAATAAAATTTTGACAAAATTTTCTATAGAAATAAAATTTTGACAAAATTTTCTATAGAAATAAAATTTTGACAAAATTTTCTATAGAAATAAAATTTTGACAAAATTTTCTATAGAAATAAAATTTTGACAAAATTTTCTATAGAAATAAAATTTTGACAAAATTTTCTATAGAAATAAAATTTTGACAAAATTTCCTATAGCAACAAAACTTTTAACAAAATTTTCTATAGAAATAAAATTTTGACAAAATTTTCTATAGAAATAAAATTTTGACAAAATTTTCTAAAGAAATAAAATTTTGACAAAATAAATATAAAATCTTGACAAAATTTTCTATAGTATTAAATTTTGACACAATTTTTTATAGTAATAACATTTTGGTAGATTATTTTTGGGGATCGGCTATATATAACTATAGACCGATATGGACCGATATGGTTGTTAGCAGGCATATACTAGCGCATTGTACCAAATTTCACCACGTACCAAATTTCAACCGGATCGGATGAATTTTGCTCCTCCAAGAGCTCCGGAGGTCAAATCTGTGGATCGGTTTATATGGGGGCTTCATATAATTCTGGACCGATATGGATCAATTTTTGCATGGTTATTAGACACCATATACTTACACCACGTACCAAATTTCAACCGGATCGGGTGAATTTTGCTCTTCCAAGGGGCTCCGGAGGTCAAATCTGGGGTCGGTTTATATGGGGGCTATATATAATTATTGACCATGTGTTTGTTTACGATCAATGATGTTTGAGAAATTCAAACAGGGGGCTATATATAATTATGGACCGATGTCGAACAATTATTGCATGGTTGTTGGAGACCATATACCAACACCATGTACCGAATTTCAACCGGATCTGATGAATTTTTCTCCTCCAAGAGGCTCCGCAAGCCAAATCTAAGCGTCGGTTTATATGGGGGCTATACGTAAAAGTGGTCCGATATGGCCCATTTGCAATACCATCCGACCTACATCAATAACAACTACTAGTGCCAAGTTTCGAGTCGATAGCTTATTTCGTTCGGAAGGTAGCGTGATTTCAACAGGCGGACGGACGGACATGCTTAGATCGACTCAGAATTTCACCACGACCCGGAATATATATTAGAGGTGTGCACGTGACACGAAATTATCGTGACTCACGAAATTTGTCGTGACTCACGCGTGAATCGTTTGCGATATCCTAGGTGTTAAGAGTTTTATAGCGCTCTTAATTTTAATCATACTCATGCTTTCAGTCAGGTTCTGTAGGTAAATTACACATAAAATTATTCGTGAGTCACGAGGTTTTTCGTGAGTCACGACATTTTTCGTGAGTCACGATATTTTTTGTGAGTCACGACATTTAAAAGATTTTCGTGCGTGAGTGTGCATGAACACAAATTTTCTTTTCGTGAGCGTGAGACCTACCAAAAAATTTCGTGCGTGAGTGTGCGTGAATAAGATTTCTCCGTCTTGAGTGTGCGTGAGCAAAATATTACTCACGTGCACACCTCTAATATATATACTCTATGGGGTCTTAAAGCAATATTTCGATGTGTAATATTTCCTATGGTGGAGGGTATAAAAAAATTGCTTCTGTAACATATACTCCCAAACACATTCTGCTTCAAGCATATATATTAACAGGATTGGTCCAAAGAAAATATTGTTTGTATTGTTCAATCATATTATGTTTCACCTAGCCATACACTGGCTGAAAAAATTTTAATGAAATTTTCTTAGTGTGTATATATTTTTAAGGTGTCAATTGGTTACTTCCATTTTTTTACTTGCAGCGTATTCTCTCGGCATATCTTTCTAAACATATAAGCAATTTCAAAATTAATATATTTTTGCATCCACACATATTATAATAAAAACATATTATGCCCCAACCAATTTTATGTTCTAACATATTAACATTTATGCTAGTTTATGAACATTATATGCTTGCGCTAAAATTTTGAGTTCCAAACATAAATTTTTTACACCGAAACATATGAAAAACAGTCTTTTTCGTACGTGTAGGCTTTGATGATAGGCCACAATATACAGACCGATTGCAATTTACGCACTTAGGATAGCACTAAAACATCGATACTAAAGTATGTTAAGCTCTTTGAGGCTGATAGTGAATTTGCGTCATTCGTAAATAACCACTGTGGAGTTTCCCACTTTCACAAAATCTCTATATGAACAATGAACCATAGAATCCAAATCAATGAAAATTGATTGATGTTTAGGAATAACAAACTTTGGTATATGGTTTACTTTGTCATTTGAGGGTAAGGTGGCAAAAAATCAATTGAATCCGTATTTTGAAGATAGTAAATTGAATGGATATTAAAGAAGAAATATTGAGATTTATATGGTTTTGTTGGTTTTATGGTGAGTGTCAACCATTTTGTATCATCGGTTTGATTGATTTCACATCAATTCTTCAATATTTATGATACTAATTTCCCAAATATTTTGCTTTTACACTAACGAGTTTGGTACTGATTCCGAAAGAAGCGGATAATTGAAGTAAGTACACGTTTAAGACACAATTCGCTTTTAAGTTTGAATTTTGCGTACTTGTCTCTAGGCAAAAAAACTTTAATTTATTATTTTGTTCAACTTTTTTCTTCATGTACTATCAAAGTCCTTTAAAACGTATTAACGACAGCATAAGTTTTGAAGTTTAGACTCGACTTCAAGTAAAAATTATGCAATATTTCATGTGAAAAACGTCATTAAAATAAGCATTTGAAAAACATATCATATTTATGAATGTTTTTTTGCATTTCAGTCAAGTTACAAAACGACCAAGTATTTTAAAACCCCTTCATTTTTTGAAAATTTTTTTCTGAATTGTTAAAGTCAAGTTGACCTTAGTCAAACGAAATTCTTTTTATACCCTCCATCATAGGATGGGGGTATATTAACTTTGTCATTCCGTTTGTAACACATCGAAATATTGCTCTAAGACCCCATAAAGTATATATATTCTGGGTCGTGGTGAAATTCTGAGTCGATCTAAGCATGTCCGTCCGTCCGTCCGTCCGTCCGTCTGTTGAAATCACGCTAACTTCCGAACGAAACAAGCTATTGACTTGAAACTTGGCACAAGTAGTTGTTATCGATGTAGGTCGGATGGTATTGAAAATGGGTCATATCGGTCCACTTTTACGTATAGCCCCCATATAAAGGGACCCTCAGATTTGGCTTGTGGAGCCTCTAACAGAAGCATATTTCATCCGATCTGGCTGAAATTTGGTACATGGTGTTGGTATATGGTCTCTAACACCCATGCAAAAATTGGTCCACATCGGTCCATAATTATATATAGCCCCCATATAAACCGATCCCCAGATTTGGATTGCGGAGCCTAAAAGAGAAGCAAATTTCATCCGATCCGGCTGAAATTTGGTACATAGTGTTGGTATATGGTCTCTAACAACCATGCAAAAATTGGTCCACATCGGTCCATAATTATATATAGCCCCCATTTAAACCGATCCCCAGATTTGGCTTGCGGAACCTCAAAGGGAAGAAAATTTCATCCGATCCGGCTGAAATTTGGTACATGGTGTTGGTATATGGTCTTTAACACCCATGCAAAAATTGGTTCACATCGGTCCATAATTATATATAGCCCCCATATAAACCGATTCCCAGATTTGGCTTGCGGAGCCTAAAAGAGAAGCAAATTTCATCCGATCCGGGTGAAATTTGGTACATGGTGTTGGTATATGGTCTCTAACAACCATGCAAAAATTGGTCCACATCGGTCCATAATTATATATAGCCCCCATATAAACCGATCCCCAGATTTGGCTTGCGGAACCTCAAAGGGAAGAAAATTTCATCCGATCCGGCTGAAATTTGGTACATGATGTTTGTATATGGTCTCTAACAACCATGCAAAAATTGGTCCACATCGGTCCATAATTATATATAGACCCCATATAAACCGATCTCCATATTTGACTTGCGAAGCCTCAAAGAGCAGCAAATTGCATCCGATCCGGCTGAAATTTGGTACATGGTATTGGTATATGGTCTCTAACAACCGTGCCAAAATTGGTCCACATCGGTCCATAATTACATAGCGCCCATATAAACCGATCCCCAGTTTTGGCTTGCAGAGCCTAAAAGAGAAGCAAATTTCATCCAATCCGCCTGAAATTTGGTACATGATATTCGTATGTGGTCTCTAACAACCATGCAAAAATTGGTCCACATCGGTTCATAATTATATATAGCCCCCATATAAACCGATCCCCAGATTTGGCTTGCGAAGTCTCCAAGAGAAGCAAATTTCATCTAATCCGGTTGTAATTTGGAACATGGAGTTAGTATATGATCTTTAACAACCGTGCCAGAATTGGTCCATAACGGTCCATAATTATATATAAGCTCCATATAAAACGTTCTCCAGATTTGACCTCCGGAGCCTCTTGGAGGAGCAAAATTCATCCGATCCGGTTTAAATTAGGAACGTGGTGCTAGTATATGGTCGCTAAGGACCATACCAAAATTGGTCCAATCACACAAAAATTGGTTCATAATCATGGTTGCCACTAGAGCCAAAAATAATCTACCAAAATTTTATTTCTATAGAAAATTTTGTCAAAATTTTATTGCTATAGAAAATTTTGTCAAAGTTTTATTTCTAAAGAAAATTTTGTTAAAATTTTATTCAGTTCGTAATAAAATTTTCATCATTGCCAAAATTTTATTTCTATAGAACATTTTGTTCAACTTTTATTCGGTTCATAATCATGGTTGCCACTCGAGCCAAAAATAATCTACCAAGATTTTATTTCTATAGAAAATTTTGTCAAAAGTTTATTTCTATAGAAAATTTTGTGAACATTTTATTTCTATAGAAAATTTTGTTAAAATTTTATTTCTGTAGAAAATTTTGTCAAAATTTTATGTCTACTTTGTCAAACTGAATTATATACGTATTGGATCGATCTTTTTTGATTTAATATATACCTCGTATGGACTTACATACAATTTAGAAGATGGTGTTACGAGGTTTTAAGATACCTTGCCATCGGCAAGCGTTAACCCAACTTAAGTAATTCGATTGAGGAATACAGTGTTTAGAAGAAGTTTCTACGCAATCCATGATGGAGGGTACATAAGCTTCGGCCTGGCCGAACTTACTGCCGTATATACTTGTTCAAGTTAAGATACCCAACTTTAAGTCTAATCACTTAATTATGAAAACGACTTCATTGAAAATTTGATCGACTTTTGGACAAGGAAAAAAACTTTATATCAGAGAAATGTGTCTTCTATGCTAAACAAAATTCGCGTTCGTATTTTAGGGACATGAAATCTTTGGCCTCACGACGAAGACATGAGGCCAAGACATGATCTAAATTCAGAAGGAACCGTTTGTAACAGGTTGGCTGATAAGTTCCCGGTCTGACACATAGATGGCGTCGCTAGTATTAAATGCATATTATTTTTATATAGTACCAAACTTCAAATTATTCGTGTCAAAATTTGACGTCGGTAAGTCAATTAGTTTGTGAGATAGTGCGTCTTTTGTGAAGCAACTTTTGTTATTGTGAACTTTTGTTGTGTGCTTTCTGAAGGGAAAAAATACGGTGGAAGCAAAAACTTGGCTTGATAATGAGTTTCCTGCCTCTGCCCCAGGGAAATCAACAATAATTGATTGGTATGCAAAATTCAAGCGTGGTGAAATGTGCACGGAGGACGGTGAACGCAGTGGACGCCCGAAAGAGGTGGTTACCTACGAAAACATCAAAAAAATCCACAAAATGATTTTGAATAACCGTAAAATGAAGTTGATCGAAATAGCAGAGACCTTAAAGATATCAAAGGAACGTGTTGGTCATATCATTCATCAATATTTGGATATGCGAAATGGATGCCGCCCGATCTCACATTTGACCAAAAACAACAACGTGTTGATGATTCTATGTGGTGTTTGCAGCTGTTAACTCGTAATACACCCGAGTTTTTCTGTCGATATGTGACAATGGATGAAACATGGCTCCATCACTACACTCCTGAGGCCAATCGACAGCGACCGGTGAACCGTCTCGGAAGCGTGGCAATGTAATAGCCTCTGTTTTTTGGGATGCGCATGGAATAATTTTTATCGATTATCTTGAGAAGGGAAAAACCATCAACAGTGACTATTATATGGCATTATTGGAGTGTTTGAAGGTCCAAATCGCGGCAAAACGGCCCCATATGAAGAAGAAAAAAGTGTTGTTCCACCAAGACAACGCACTGTGCCACAAGCCATTGAGAACGATGGCAAAAATTCGTGAATTGGGCTTCGAATTGCTTCCCTACCCACCGGAATCTCCAGCTCTGGCCCCTAGCGACTTTTTCTTGTTCTCAGACCTCAAAAGGATGCTCGCAGGGAAAAAAATTGGCTGTAATGAAGAGGTGATCGCCGAAACTGAGGCCTATTTTGAGGCAAAACCGAAGGAATACTACCAAAATGGTATAAAAAAATTGGAAGGTCGTTATAATCGTTGTATCGCTCTTGAAGGGAACTATGTTGAATAATAAAAACGAGTTTTGACAAAAAAATGTGTTTTTCTTTGTTAGACCGGGGACTTATCAGCCAACCTGTTATGATACCATAAACAACCGTTATAACATCCCGGCGAAAAAAAAATTAGCAAGTTGTTTCGCATTTATTTTTAAGAGCATTCCAGGATCCTCCAACAATTTTTTCCACTTTCGATGAAGTTATTTTGTACCAGTCTTAGCAAATGCCTATTTGGCCGTTTAGAGTCAAAATTAAAATTTCAGACATTTAAATGTCACAAAAAATGTATTGTTACCCTCGCGGAAATTTGGACTTGTGCCACTTGACTACTTTACTTCCATGGATTTTTTTTAAGACTTTGTTACCCAGCAAAAAAAATGGAAGCATTTCTAACGGCACAACTTTAAAAGCACTTCCAAAAATGTTCACCCAAATTTATTCTTTATTTTAACAGCACAGGAAGTTATTTTAATTCAAATTTTTATAGCTCGTTTTTCTCATATTTTTAATGGGTTTACTTAACTTTATTATTTCAAATAGGTTATAAAAATAGTACAGATAAATAAAAAGGTACAAATTATTTTTTTTTTTTTTAATGCTTAATTCATCCTAGAAAAATTGCGAATTTTTGAAAATATTTCAGGTCAAACGTTTCAGACAAGCGTTAGAATGCGTTAAAAATCATAAAAACTTGTAAACATTTTTTGTTTGACAAAATATCACAATTTTTTTAATTCACCTTAAGAAGTGATGCAAATTGAATGCAACGGCTGTTGAAATGGTGGCATGCGTCCTATGGCGTTGACTAAACTACAAGAGTACATTAACCAACAGAGGAAAAGTATGTTTGTCAAATTTATTTGGGCAAAGCCCTTTAGACTGTAAGATGGTTGGATGGACGGTCGTTTCGCAATTACAACACTCCACATCAGCATCCCCTACTTGCAGCAAAACTATCAACCAATTTTACAAAATAAAATTTTTTCATGTACATTTGATGAGATGTGACTTTTTTGTATTTTGATCTGCTGAATTCGAAAAAACAAATAGTTTTTGAGATATCCCGTTATTTTTAGTTTTCGCTCTTTTTTTCACTAAACAACTTCAACTGGTGTCCAGATCTAGGAACTCTGCGACAAGCGTGGGGTGCTTCCAGAGTGATCTGGTAATATGGGCGGTGGTCGGACTCCAAGAACAGGATTAACTTTGGAGCTTCTCACCGCTACAGCTACAGTATGCTCGTGAATCTAGTTCAGACCTGTCTGATATGCTGCCTGATCTAGAGGCTCACTTTTGTAACGCTGGATCTCGCGCTCTAGAAGGTGAATATCAACCCTTACATTCCTGTGTGGGGGTTGCCTATCCACAAGATGGATGACAACTCCGATAGCAAACCAAGAGGTACTTCTTGTCCCTGAATTCCACGTACGACTGGCGTCCGCACAAATAATTCAGAACCCAACGCTTCGTTCCTGCCGGTAGGGACGTATTTTCGATGTTCTCGAATAGTGTGACATGGTTTTCCGTATCGAATGCCTTTGATATGTCAAGCGCCAAGAAGACCGTCCTATGACACGGCTTGGGCTGATTGATTCCCATATTAATATGTGCCGAAATTGCATGCCAGGCTGTTGTCGTGCTATGTCCCTTACGGAATCTATGTTGATGGTATGCAGCTGGAAAATTCTCCACAAGGCTGCGGAGGAGTAGTTCCTCAAGTGTCTTCGCTACTGCGAGAGAAGGGGGATTCACCTTTACTCGAATCTTTGGCTGGTTTCAGTAATGGAATCACCCTACCCATCTTCCAGACATCGGGTATAAAAAGTGATTCCAAAGACAAACTGAGAAGTCTGGTCAGGTACTCAACTCCCAGTATTTTCAGATGATTCAGCATTGAAATTCCGTCGGGGCCCAGCGCCTTGGATGGTTTCGCGCTTTTGATGACATTGGTAACTTCGGCTTTGGTAAATTGTGGTGTGTAATTGGCTCGGAGACCACGTATGCGACGAGTGGCTCTTCTTCTCGCTCTATCACTCTCGGGATGCTCGACAAACTGTCGGTTGAAGTAACTAGCGCATCTCTTCGCATCAGTCACAGTCACGTCGCCAAAGGTAACTGAAATCCCATCACTGTTGACCACGATTTACCTTTTCCTGCGCCTAGGTTACATTGCTTCAGGTGCTCTAACCATGTGTTTCGCTTGTGCTCGTCAACTCTCTTACTAATCTCTAGATTCAGTTCCCTGATTCTAGGGTTAGCAGGGTTGAAAATTTGCATTGATATTTATTTAACCACATAACTTATTGCAGATCCAATTATACACGATTGTTCGTCATCTCAATACCTTCTATTTAAGTATTAACGATATAATCGGACATTTCTAACTTGAGATATAATTTGTTCAGTGAAATAATAGCGAAAAACTAAAAATAACGGGATATCTCAAAAACTGTTCCATAATTTTTTTAAACATTTTTTTTTTCGAATTCAGCAGACCAAAATACATAAGAAAAATCATCAAATGTAAACTAGTGTTATCAGAATAAATTCGGATACTCACTAAACCCAAAGTACATTTGAAAAAACATACTTTTCCTCTGATGGCTAAGCTACTCTTGTAGTTTAGACGACGCATGGATTTAAGCTGAAATCAAAACAACAATAATGATTGAAGAGTAAACCAACAATAACAAACAAAACTAATGAACAAGTAAGGAAAGTCTAAAGTCGGGCGGGGCCGACTATATTATACCCTGCACCACTATATATAAAGGTTTGTCCCATCCTATATAAAGGGTGATTTGTTAAGAGCTTGATAACTTTTTTTAAAAAAAAAACGCATAAAATTTGCAAAATCTCATCGGTTCTTTATTTGAAACGTTAGATTGGTCCATGACATTTACTTTTTGAAGATAATTTCATTTAAATGTTGACCGCGGCTGCGTCTTAGGTGGTCCATTCGGAAAGTCCAATTTTGGGCAACTTTTTCGAGCATTTCGGCCGGAATAGCCCGAATTTCTTCGGAAATGTTGTCTTCCAAAGCTGGAATAGTTGCTGGCTTATTTCTGTAGACTTTAGACTTGACGTAGCCCCACAAAAAATAGTCTAAAGGCGTCAAATCGCATGATCTTGGTGGCCAACTTACCGGTCCATTTCTTGAGATGAATTGTTCTCCGAAGTTTTCCCTCAAAATGGCCATAGAATCGCGAGCTGTGTGGCATGTAGCGCCATCTTGTTGAAACCACATGTCAACCAAGTTCAGTTCTTCCATTTTTGGCAACAAAAAGTTTGTTAGCATCGAACGATAGCGATCGCCATTCACCGTAACGTTGCGTCCAACAGCATCTTTGAAAAAATACGGTCCAATGATTCCACCAGCGTACAAACCACACCAAACAGTGCATTTTTCGGGATGCATGGGCAGTTCTTGAACGGCTTCTGGTTGCTCTTCACTCCAAATGCGGCAATTTTGCTTATTTACGTAGCCATTCAACCAGAAATGAGCCTCATCGCTGAACAAAATTTGTCGATAAACACATTTCGAACCGAACACTGATTTTGGTAATAAAATTCAATGATTTGCCAGCGTTGCTCGTTAGTAAGTCTATTCATGATGAAATGTCAAAGCATACTGAGCATCTTTCTCTTTGACACCATGTCTGAAATCCCACGTGATCTGTCAAATACTAATGCATGAAAATCCTAACCTCAAAAGAATCACCCTTTATAAAGGTTTGTCCCAAATACATACATTTAAATATCACTCGATTTGGACAGAATTTGATAGACTTCTACAAAATCTATAGACTCAAAATTTAAGTCGGCTAATGCACTAGGGTGGAACACAATGTTAGTAAAAAAATATGGGAAACATTTAAATCTGAAGCAATTTTAAGGAAACTTCGCAAAAGTTTATTTATGATTTATCGCTCGATATATATGTATTAGAAGTTTAGGAAAATTAGAGTCATTTTTACAACTTTTCGACTAAGCAGTGGCGGTTTGACAAGGAAAATGTTGGTATTTTGACCATTTTTGTCGAAATCAGAAAAACATATATATGGGAGCTATATCTAAATCTGAACCGATTTCAATAAAATTTTGCACACTTGACTATACTACTAATTGTACTCCTAGTGCAAAATTTCAACCGAATTCGGCCAAAAATCTGGCTTCTGGGGCTATATAAGTCCATATCGGGCGAAAGATATATATGGGAGCTATATCTAAATCTGAACCGATTTGGCTGATATTTTGCAAGATTTTCGAGATTCATAAAATATTTGGATGTACGGTATTTCAAAAAAATCGGTTGATAAACACGCTAACTATGACCACATCGGGGATAAATATATATGGCAGCTATATCTAAATCTGAACCGATTTGTTCCAAAACCAATAGCGATTGTCTCTATCCCAAGAAACGGCCCTCTGCCAAATTTGAGGACGATCGGACTTAAATTGCGAGCTGTACTTTGTGCACAAAATTACATATACAGACAGACGGACGGACAGACAGACAGACAGACAGACAGACAGACAGACGGACATCGCTAAATCGACTCAGAATTTAATTCTAAGCCGATCGGTATACTAAAAGATGGGTCTATGACCACTATTTCTTGGCGTTACATACAAATGCACAAACTTATTATACCCTGTACCACAGTAGTGGTGAAGGGTATGATAATTTTTATACCCTGCGCCACACTGTGGAACAGGGTATTATAAGTTAGTGCATATGTTTGCAACACCCAGAAGGAGACGAGATAGACACATGGTGTCTTTGGCACAAATGCTCAGGGTGGGCTCCTGAGTCGATATAGCCATGTCCGTCTGTCCGTGAACACATTTTTGTAATCAAAGTCTAGGTCGCAGTTTTAGTCCAATCGACTTCAAATTTGGCACAAGTATGTGTTTTGGAAGAAATCGGTTCAGATTTAGATATAGCTCCCATATATATCTTTCGCCCGATATGGACTAATACGGTCCCAGAAGCCAGAGTTTTACCCCAATTTGGTTGAAATTTTGCACTAGGAGTACAATTAATAGTGTAGTCAAGCGTGCCAAATTTTATTGAAACCGGTTCAGATTTAGATATAGCTCCCATATATATCGTTCGCCCGATTTACACTCATATGACCACAGTGGCCAATCTATTACTCCGATTTAATTGAAATTTTGCACAGGGAGTAGAATTAGCATTGTAGCTATGCGTGCCAAATTTAGTTGAAATCGTTTCAGATTTAGATATATCTCCCATATATAGCTTTCGCCGATTTACACTCATATGACCACAGAGGCAAATTAGCATTGTAGCTATGCGTGCTAAATTTGGTTGAAATCGGTTCAGATTTAGATATAGCCCCCATATATATGTATTTCTGATTTCGACAAAAATTGTCAAAATACCAACATTTTCTTTGTAAAATCGCCACTGCTTAGTCGAAAAGTTTTAAAAATGACTTTAATTTTCATAAACTTCTAATACATATATATCGAGCGATAAATCATAAATAAACTTTTGCGAAGTTTCCTTAATATTGTTCAGATTTAAATGTTTCCCATATTTTTTTCACTAACATTGTGTTCCACCCTAGTGCATTAGCCGACTTAAATTTTGAGTCTATAGATTTTGTAGAAGTCTATCAAATTCTGTCCAAATCGAGTGATATTTAAATGTATGTATTTGGGACAAACCTTTATATATAGCCCCCAACACATTTGACGGGTGTGATATGGTATTGAAAATTTATATCTACAAAGTGGTGCAGGGTATAATATAGTCGGGCGCGCCCGACTTTAGACTTTCCTTACTTATTTTTCATAAAAATATGTTAAATTTAGCGTTAGTTTAACTACGGAATTTTTTCGGTGTACTCTAAACCACCTCCATATGATTATTAAAGGATTCCAGAAGACACTAAAAATATATTTATAAATGCATTGCCAAGATGTTTTATTAGGGAGTCGAAAATGCCTCTTCATATTTGGTCAATAGATGTCGTCAAAGTCGTTTATGTCCAGTGGTACCAATCACATTGTACCATACCACATAGTGCAAATTAAAAAAAAAAAAAACAAGTATATACAGCACTAAGTTCGGCCGGGCCGAGTCTTAAATACCCACCACCATGAACCAAATATTAGGGTTTCCTTTGAAATTTCAGGAGGGTTTCAGGACTTGAGGACACTTCCCGAAGATAAATTTAAAGATTTCACCTATGAGGACTATATCAGATTCTGGATTTATTAGAACCATTTTTGTTTGAGTTTTAGAGGAATTATTAACATCTCTTGTAAGTGTGCAAGAAAATTATAAAATAACGTCTTGATTTGAAATTTTAAATCTGTAGAAGTAAAATCTGGAAATTTTACATTGAGTTTCAAGCAACTTTCATGATCAGTGCGCCTTCTACACCTTCAAGAAGTGAAGTCGGTCTATATGGAGGCATTACCAAATGGACCGATAAAAACTTAATCCGATACACGTTTTTGTGAGCCTAAAATACCAGAATATTTACAATTTCAGGCAAATCAGATAAAAACTACGGTTTCTAGAAACCCAAGGAGTTAAATCGGGAGATCGTTCTTATGGGGGCTATACTAAAATATGGACCGATACTCACCGTTTTCAGCACACCTCTTTATGGTTCTAAAATACCACTAGATTTCCAATTTCAGACAAATTGGATAAAAACTACGGTTTCTATAAGCCCAAGACCCCAAATCGGTAGGTCGGTTTATATGGGGACTATATCAAAACCTGGACCGATATAGCCCATCTTCGAACTTGACCTGCCTGCAGACAAAAGACGAGTCTGTGCAAAATTTCAACACGATTGCTTCATTATTGAAGACTGTAGCGTGATTACAACAGACAGACAGACATCGTTATATCGTCTTAGAATTTCTCCCTGATCAAGAATATATATACTTTATATAGTCGGAAAACGATATTTCGATGTTTTACAAACGGAATGACAAACTTATTATACCCCCGTCACCATTCTATGGTGGTGGGTATAAAAAGTAATTTCGATTACAATCCATCT
Source organism: Haematobia irritans (assembly GCF_050003625.1). Taxonomy (NCBI): domain Eukaryota; kingdom Metazoa; phylum Arthropoda; class Insecta; order Diptera; family Muscidae; genus Haematobia; species Haematobia irritans. Next base: position 123,137,616 of record NC_134400.1, read on the forward strand.
TGAAATAGATTCAATATATCGCCAACGTTGTAATGATCTAATGCGTTTTGGCTTACTAAAAAATATTAAATTCTACTTTAGTCAAATGTTAGATTAAAATTCAACTGAGCGCCAAATATTCCAATGAAATGTTTAGCAAAATAAATCTCTAAAATCTTAGTTTCCCCAGGGCTATTAACTGTTTGTATTACAAAATATTATTTTCTACTTTAGTCAAATGTTACATTAAACTTCACCTGATCGCAATACATTGAAGTCGTCTGTCTGGCGTGGTACCAATCACATTGTGCCATACCATATAGGGCAAAAATTAAAAAAGAAGGAAATTCGGTTACAATCCGTCTTGATATGGAATCAATATATTGTCAACCCTGCAATAATCTAATGCGTTTTGGCTTACTAAAAAATATTAAATTCTACTTTAGTCAAATGTTACATTAAAATGCACCTGAACGCCATATATTCCAATGAAATGTTGAGCAAAATAAATCTCTAAAATCTTAGTTTCCCCAGGGCTATTAGCTGTTTGTATTACCTACCTGTTATGAAATAATTATTAATTATTTTATGATTTATTATCATTGGATTATTAGGAAAATGTAGCAGAAGCGCAGCCATCAACATAGTGAGCAGCAACTACAACAGCCGGATTTTCCACAGGGAAAATCTAAAGTAAATCCCTGCCATGTGTGCTCTATAAATAAATCACAATGACGGCGACCCCCCACAGCTGGTATTACCAAATGTTGGTGAAAAAAAACGAAACTATTTCCATTTTAACAAGGTGGTTTATGACAACATTGCTAATGATGCTTCCATCATCAACATTTATAGAAGAGTGAGAGAGAGGGTGAGGATAAGGTATTGCTGCTATAACCATATTGACATCCCATGCCACCTCAATCTACAAATTTACCCCCACATTTAACTGAAAATCCATAACAAAAATAACCAACATTTAAGCAATTCACTCAACAAAGGACCCTTGGGTCCATACTCACTAATATTGTGGGAGAAATCTGGCCAGGAATGAGGTTAATACAGGTGCCAGTGACTAACGAGAGCTGACAGCTAAACTAAAGAATTCGATTCACTAGTAATGGAAATAAATGAAATTAAATCCTGAATTAGTTACTTTGTGACCACACCACCATGTATAGGGATGAATTTGTTGATAGCAACGCAAACCCAAATCAGATTAGAAGGATGATAAGAAAAAGCAGGAAAATGGCCCGGAGTTTAGCTAGGTCGATTCTCATATACCCTCCATTATGGATTTTAGTCATTAGACTCATTGCAAGATAATCTATTATAATTTTAAAATCGGACTAGGTTCAAACCAAATTAAAATCACAATTCAATTCGAGCTTTGTATTCTATCTGTAATAGAGGCACAACATTAATTTCTTTTGTGGAAAACGAAATTTCAGACCAACAATAAGTAAAGGGTGATACGGTCAAAATTTGGTCAAGGGAAAACGAGTGTAAATCGGTGAAATCGTTTATTTAAAAAATCAAATTAAATTTTTTTTCAACTTCAATTAGAATAAAATTCAGGAAAAATATTCAGTTAGGCTTTCGCTTTGCCAAATCCGAATTGCCGGGCCTCGCGCTTGACACCTGTCATCAGATTTTGTACAGTCACCTTGTCCAAGTTCTTCGCCACAGAAAGCCAGTTTGCCTTGAACTGCTGCTCGTCCTTAGCAGTTTTTTTGGTCTTCTTTAGGTTCAAAACAGTACGGAACAACCGTGTTTCTTCAGGAAAGGCAGCAGACGTTTATTCAAACACTCTTTCACGTAAATTTCTTGGTTTACAGTCCCGGAAGCTATGAAAATGCTGCTTTTCACGCCACAGGTACAGATGGCTTGCCAAAACAGATATTTCTTTGCGAGCTTTGACAGTTTTATGTGCTTGAAAATATCTGCTACCTTTCCCCTTCCTTTTGCCGTATAAAACTCATGTCCCTGAAGCTGCTTGTAGTCGGCTTTGACGTAGGTTTCGTCGTCCATTACCACGCAGTCAAACTTCGTCAGCATCGTCGTGCACAGCCTCCGGGATCGCGCTTTGGCCGTCGCATTTTGTTTCTCATCGCTATTTGGAGTCACTACCTTCTTGTAAGTCGATAGGCTCGTTTTTTGGCTCGATGCACGGTTGTAGACGATACACCCAGCTTATTTGCGGCATCTCGGAGAGAGAGGTTAGGGTTTCGCTTGAAACTACCGGCAACTCTCTTTGTCGTCTCAGCGGCTTCCGGTTTTCGATTTCCCCCCGATCCAGACTTCCTGGCTGTCGACAAACGTTCCCCAAACACTTTAATTACATTTGTAACGGTTGATTTGGCAACTTTGAGCGATTTTGCCAGCTTTGCATGCGAGTAGCTCGGATTTTCGCGATGCGCGAGCAAAATTTTGATACGCTGCTCTTCTTGCTTGGACGGCATTTTGACAACTGAAGAGTGAATTCCAAAAATAGGAGCAACATTCTACACACACACACACCTTCAAAATGAGGGGTGTTCAGGTTTTTTAAATGCAAAATTGAAAGCAATACGTCACGTTTATATTGACCAAATTTTGACCGTATCACCCTTTAGTTGTATGAAAAACTTATCCACACTGGTAATGGTGGAAAAATTTTTCACTTTGGGAAGAATAATTCGAGTATTTAATTTCCATAAGAAGTTAGCATATAAGACCCAAGATAAAACTTCTTCACCCGCCAGATCGCGTATACTGAAGGCTATGGAAATTCGTATTGGCCAGCGATCAAACATGTATATCCAGACTTGTGTAGATTAGGTAAGGTTAGCTTAGGTGTAGTGGCAGCCCGATATTTCAGGCTCACTTAGACTGAACTTCCCTCTTATCACTGAGTGCTGCCCGATTCTATGTTAAGTTCAATGTCAAGGGACCTCCTTTTTATAGCCGAACGGCGGCCACATTGCAATGAAACCACTTAGAGAAGCTTTGAAACACTCAGAAATGTCACCTGCATTACTGAGGTGGGATAATTCACCGCTGAAAAACTTTTTGGTGTTTGGTCTAAAACTGGGTTTGAACCAACGATTCTGTGTATGTAAAGCGGGCATGCTATCCATTGCACCATGGTGGCTCCTAACCACTATATGGTTTAGAGTATACAAATTTGTTTTTTTAGTTTAATTTCATTTATTAAATCGTCAAAAACGCGTTTGAAAATAGGAGTTTTTTTCCAACACTTTTTAAATTTTAAACACATTTTTATTTGAAACAAAGCATAATTTCTACTTGTAGTCCAGTCCGATTAAGCAAAATTTAAGTTGTTGGTTTTAAAGAACTCTGATAGCACATGAAGAAAAAAACTGAAAAAAGGATTTGATTAAACGTTGTGTCCATGAATCAAGTACGTAAAATTCAAATTTAAAAGAGATTTTTTTTTTAATTTGTCCTTACTTCAATTCTCCGCATCCTTGGCTCGGAATCGATAACAAAATCATTAGTGCAAAGACAAAATCTTTGGAACCGAGCATGCCTTTGTTTAGTGCAGTAATGCTGGTGACATTTCTGAGTGCTTCAATGCTGCTCTAAGTTTTGTCACCCTTAGATGGCATGTATCACAGTAATGATGTAACGTAATAGAAAAAGAAAACTCAAAACCAAAATAAACGTAAAAAGAACTCATGCAAAGGAAAAATCATTCGTATATTGGATGTTAGAGTTTAATCATTGTAGAAGAAGAAAAATGATAAAAATAGAAAAACAGAATATCCAAAATCCTTTAGAGACTATGGTGGAGATAATATTTGTTAGTTAAGCTGGGAGAAATTTCCGAAAAGAAAACAGAAAAACAATTTACCGCCTGTTGATTGGTGTTATTTAGTTCTGCTCATTTCATTTAGTTGCTTGTACACTTGGGGTATATACATGGGCTCCATTGAAACGGAAAGCCACAACCCTTTCATATTTATTATTTAAAAAAACATCACGATTTAAGTTTTATTAACAAGGTATTTAAACCCCACAGAAGAGATATATTTTTGGTAATCCAAATATTGTAATTGATCACAATGTATTTATAGACATATAAAATGTGAAGTAAATAAATCGGATGTCACAAGTTTCAGAGATAAAATCCTGGTATCAGTTTGTATGGGTGTTATATAAAAATTTGACCGATATCAGCTGAAAAAAAACACAAAATTATTTCTATGGAGGTAAAATGGTGGAAAATCGGTTTATATCGGGTCCATTAGTTTGGGATATCAGAGGCTTGTATGAAACACACTTCGTCCAAAAGACAGACTCGCACCCGCAGTGGTACGTTTAAGAACCATTTTGTTTAGATTCAATAAAAAAAAATTAAAATAGCCAGACCACTTTTACGTATAGCCCCCATATAAACCGACGCTCAGATTTGGCTTGCGGAGCCTCGTGGGTTAGCAAATTTCATCCGATCCGGCTGAAATTTGGTACATGGTGTTAAATAGTATATGGTCTCTAACAGCCACGCAAAAATTTGTCCACATCGGTTCATAATTATATATAGCACCCATATAAACCCATCCCCAGATTTGGCTTGCGGAGCCTCTAAGAGAAACAAATTTCATCCGATTCGGCTGAAATTTGGTACATGGTGTCAGCATATGATTTCTACCAACCATGCAAAAATTGGTCCACATCGGTTCATAATTATATATAGCCCCCATATAAATCGATCCCCAGATTTGGCTTGCGGAGCCTCTAAGAGAAGCAAACTTCATTCGATCCGGCTGAAATTTGGTACATTGTGTAAGTATATGGTCTCTAACATCGGTTAAACCGATCCCCCGATTTGGCTTGCGGAGCCTCGTGGGTTAGCAAATTTCATCCGATCCGGCTGAAATTTAGGTTAGGTTAGGTTAGGTGGCAGCCCGATGTATCAGGCTCACTTAGACTATTCAGTCCATTGTGATACCACATTGGTGAACTTCTCTCTGAAATTTGATACATGGTGTTAGTATATGGTCTCTAACAACCATGCAAAATTTGTATATATAGCCCCCATATAAACCGATCCCCAGATTTGACAATGCAGGAATTGGTCCATATTGGTCCATAATTATATGTAGCCCCCATACAGCGCTGCCAGAATTGTTTCACCATAAACCGCTAGATTTATCCAAAAAACTAGCCAAAAAAGCTAAAAAATGTCAAAAAATAGCTAGAAAAAAAGCTAAATTTTTTATATCAAAAATCACATTTTTGATTGACATTTATTTATAAAGGCTTTATTTATAAAGGCTTTATTTCACCTAAAATGCATATTATTTTAATTGTATTCATTTTATTTCCATTTCTGTGAGACTGTAAGAAAATCTAAGTCATATTAGCTATGTTTGCGTAGTAGATACATTTTGATTACTATCACAAATTTTTACTGGAAGTCCTTCGTTTATATTTCCTAGTAAAAAGATTTTTTCCCAGTAAACTTGCGATTATCAGCTGGTTAATCATCAACAAGTCCAATATGCGATATATTGCACAATGTCACATAGAACTGCATTAGAAAATATCAATATATTTCGTTTTAGCTGATTTAATGATAAATTCGTGAACGTGTACACTTCTCCTAATATTACCCAAGAGAATAAACCCCATTATAACTGTCTTGCAAGTTTATACTGAATAAATCCATTCCATTAATAAATAGCAGATTTGTTTTGATCCTATCACAGCGAATTTTTTTATTGATTTTTTTTTTTGGTGTTAAAAAAAATAATACCACATTCAAAACTTTATTATTATTATTAAATTATTTCTACACTCATAGAAAAAATCATGCACGGCGTGCTCATTTCAAAACGATTCGTTCATGAAAGTGAATCAACACACATGTGGTGTCAAACTGTGAACAGGCGTTGTCAATCTGACAACGATAAAATGACACCATGCGTTGTCAAAACAACAACCAGCGTTCATGATCTGACAACGTTATGGTTACGACTTTATAAACAAAATTAAAAAAAAAAACTTCCGCTAGCGTGACTCGAACCTGTGTTTCCTGCACCATACGCGTTAACAGTCGCCTTAGCACATTGCACCACCGAGGGAGTTGCCATAATAACGTCTAACGATTATTTTAAGACTTTTCATGGCCAAAGAAAAACGAATGCCGTTCATGAAATTGTGAACGCCCGTGGACGAAATTGTGAACATTCCGTTTTGATTTTTTGTGAACGTTTCCGTTTCATTTTGTCACCGTCCGTTCACGACTATGGAACGTAATTTTTTCTATTAGTGTATTTTCGGTTCCAAAGATTTTGTACACTAATGATTTTGGTATTGATTCCGAGTCAAATTTGAATTTATTTGTTTTTTCAGCTTTTTCTTCATGAGTGCTTTAAAAACGTGCTAACGACAACTTAAATTTCCAAATTCAGAATCGACTTTAAGTAGAAATTATTCTATGTATACGTTATTAAAATAAAATGTTGAAACCCCTCTTCTATTTTTGAACGCTATTTTGGTTTGTGGTCAAGATACAAAAACTCCACAAATTTAAAGACTATTTCATTAATTTTGAGAATTTTTAAGAATTGACCCTAGCCTTCTTTCATGAAAAGATACCCATTTTTAAGTTGAATCACTTAATTATAAGGACAAAATGACTTTATCGGCTTTTGGACAAGGGAAACATTTTATATAAGAGAAATTCACAAATGCTTTTATAACCAAAATTCGCGTTCGTATTTTAAGGACATGAAATATTTGGCCTCCCACAATATTTTTTCAGTGTACAAAGCAATTCACATCTACTATTTTAATTTAGAAATATCATAATAACTTTAGAATATTATAATAGCATAAAAAGGATAAACGAGTCAAATGCTAATATTCCTAATAATTTACTGACAGTTTATATAAGGAATTTGTATGGTAATATTAGATTTAAAGTTTACGATAACTTTTATGAATACGAGGAAAAAACTTTAAAACAAGATGTATTTGCTGCAAAAATGCCCGCATAATGGCTGGAGTAATTATTAATGTTTCAATTGAGCTTTGAAATATGTGGAAAACCTTATTCTGGCAGCAAGGCTTAGATAAAAGCGAAGTTTTATCCATATTTCAATAAATATAAAAAAAATAAAAAAACCAAAAATAGTTAAAATGGTCATGAAAAAAGCCAGAAAAAAAGCTAAATGCATTTTTTCCCCGCTAAACGTCTTCAAAAAAAAGCCAAATCTAGCGGGAAAAAAGCTAAATTGGCAACGCTGCCCCCATATAAACCGATCCCCAGATTTGACCTCCGGAGCCCTTGGAACAGCTAAATTCACCCGATCCGGTTAAAATTTGGTACGTGGTGTTAGTATAGGGTCCATATCGGTCCATAATCCTATGCAGCCCCCATTTAAACCGATCCCCAGATTTGACCTCCGGAGCTCTAGGAGGAGCAAAATTCATCCGATCCGGTTGAAATTTGGTACAGTGCGCTAGTATATGGCCGCTAACAACCATGCCTAAATTGGTCCATATCGGTCTATAGTTATATATAGCCGATTCCCAAAAATAATCTACCAAAATTTTATTTCTATAGAAAATTTTGTCAAAATTTTAGTACTATACAAAATTTTGTCAAGATTTTATTTCTATAGAAAATTTTGTCAAAATTTTATTTCTATAGAAAATTTTGTCAAAATTTTATTGCTATAGAAAATTTTGTCAAAATTTTATTAATATATACCCGTATGGACTAACTTACAATTGAGAAGACGATGTTAAAAAGTTTTAAGATACCTTGCCAATTGTTACCGCAACACAAATAATTCGATTGTGGATGACAGTCTTTAGTGCAATCCATAGCGGAGGGTACATAAGATTCGGCCTGGCCGAACTTACGGCCGTATATACTTGTTCTTTCCCATTTTTAGTTCACGTTATTAAAGTAAGCAAACAATACTTAAAATAAGAAACATTTTTCTCACAAATTGAACTAAAATCAATAAATTTTCAAGAACTAACTGTAAGGAAGCTTATTTGGAAGAAAAGTATATTCTTTTTGTGATAAACGTTTATTCTTTTCCAGGATGTAAAAACAATTTCATAAAGACTAACTCAAAAAACAATATTTGCTGGCTTATTGCATTTTCCCTCACATCTTTCTCACTTCCACGAGGTGTTTTTTTAGCTTTTGGCACCTTTTTCTGTACTACAAAAAATTTAGAAGAAATTATTCGATTTTTGTTGTTTTTGATCTCAGCTTAAAACCATGCTTTGACTAAACTACAAGTGTAGCTTAACCAACAGAGGAAAAGTATGCTTGTCAAATTTATTTGGGCAAAGCCCTATAGACTGCAAGATGGTTGGATGTACAGCTGTTTCGGAATTACCACATTCCTCATCAGCATCCTCTACTTGCAGCAAAACTATCAACCAATTATCAGAATAAGTTCGGGTAATTCACTCAACCCAAAGTGAACTACACTTGAACCTTCCGAAAAAAGGTTTTATAGTCGGCTACTGCCTAAACAAATTATTATTCGATGTTATAATTATACCCTGCTCCACACTGTGGAACAGGGTATTATAAGTTAGTGCATATGTTTGCAACACCCAGAAGGAGACGAGATAGACACATGGTGTCTTTGGCAAAAATGCTCAGGGTGGGTTCCTGAGTCGATATAGCGATGTCCGTCTGTCCGTCTGTCCGTGACCACATTTTTGTAATCAAAGTCTAGGTCGCAGTTTTAGTCCAATCGACTTCAAATTTGGCACAAGTATGTGTTTTGGCTCAGAATAGATCCCTATTGATTTTGGAAGAAATCGGTTCAGATTTAGATATAGCTCCCATATATATATTTCGCCCGATATGGACTTATATGGCCCCAGAAGCCAGAGTTTTACCCTAATTTGCTTAAATTTTGCACAAGAAGAACAATTAGTACTATAGTCAAGTGTGCCAAATTTTATTGAAATCGGTTCAGATTTAGATATAGCTCCCATATATATCTTTCGCCCGATATGCACTAATATGGACCCAGCAGCCAGAGTTTTATACGGATTTGCTTGAAATTTTGTATTAGCATAACACTTAGTCGTATAGTCAAGTGTGCAAAATTTGATTGAAATCGGTTCAGATTTAGATATAGCTCCCATATATCTTTCGCCCGATATGGACTTATATGGCCCCAGAAGCCAGATATTTGGCCGAATTTAGTTGAAATTTTGCACTAGGAGTACAATTAGTAGTATAGTCAAGTGTGCAAAATTTGATTGAAATCGGTTCAGATTTAGATATAGCTCCCATATATATCTTTCACCCGATATGGACTAATACGGTCCCAGAAGCCAGAGTTTTACCCCAATGTGGTTGAAATTTTGCACAGGGAGTAGATTTATCATTCTAGCTATGCGTGCCAAATTTGATTGAAATCGGTTCAGATTTATATATAGCTCCCATATATAGCTTTCGCCCGATTTACACTCATATGACCACAGAGGCCAATTTTTGCTCCGATTTAGTTGAAATTTTGCACAGGGAGTAGAATTAGCATTGTAGCTATGCGTGTTAAATTTGGTTGAAATCGGTTCAGATTTAGATATAGCTCCCATATATATCTTTCGCCCGATATGCACTTATATGGACCCAGAAGCCAGAGTTTTATCCCGATTAGCTTGAAATTTTGCACAAGGAGCACAATTGGTAGTATAGTCATGTGTGCCAAATTTGATTGAAATCGGTTCAGATTTAGATATAGCTTCCATATATATTTTTCGCCCGATATGGACTTATATGGCCCCAGAAGCCCGAGTTTTGGCCCAATTTGGTTGAAATTTTGCACAGGCAGTAGATTTAGCATTCTAGCTATGCCTGCCAAACTTGATTGAAATCGGTTCAGATTTATATATAGCTCCCATATATAGCTTTCGCCCGATTTACACTCATATGACCACAGAGGCCAATTTTTTGCTCCGATTTAGTTGAAATTTTGCACATGGAGTAGAATTAGCATTGTAGCTATGCCTGCCAAATTTGGTTGAAATCGGTTAAGATTTAGATATAGCTCCCATATATATGTTTTTCTGATTTCGACAAAAATGGTCAAAATACCAACATTTTCCTTGTAAAATCGCCACTGCTTAGTCGAAAAGTTGTAAAACTGACTCTAATTTTCCTATCACATCCATCAAATGTGTTGGGGGGCTATATATAAAGGTTTGTCCCAAATACATACATTTAAATACCACTCGATCTGGAAGAATTTAATAGACTTCTACAAAATCTATAGACTCAAAATTTAAGTCGGCTAATGCACTAGGGTGGAACACAATGTTAGTAAAAAACAAGTAAGTAAAGTCTAAAGTCGGGCGGAGCCGACTATATTATACCCTTCACCACTATGTAGACACACATTTGTGTTACCATCTCAACTACTTAGAATTTGCTGGGAGCTATATAAAAGTTTGCACATCCACATACAAATACTTTTAATGGAAACAATTTTTTGTACTTCTACAAAAACTCTAGAATTAAAATTTAAATCGGCTAACGCCCTGGGATGAAACACAATGTTAGTAAAAAAATATGGGAATATGACGCGAGAGAAATTTTAATGCAATTGTACAAAAGAGATTTATGATTTTTCAGGCGATACATATGTATTGGAGATATAGGACAATTAGAGTAATATTTACAATTTTTGCTACTCAGCAGTGGCGATTTTAGAAGGATATTGGTTAGATCTCGCCAAGATATGTGGTCAAGTGTGGGTTGTGATATATTATTTGGTCTAGTCGGGCGACTTGGATCCTTATTTAAAACTCATCGGTTCTGTGGAAATTTTGGCATTGCAGTGTGTAGGATATGGCTAAGATATGGGGAAATCATCACAGAATTTTGTGTAAAGTGTGAGAATTTTGGCCGTATTTGTATTCTCTGTGGAAAGTATCCAGTCAATTGGAGGAAAATCCCATTAAAAATGGGTCTAAAATATGGAACAGTCTACCATATTTTCCCAACTCTGGTGTAAGTATATATGGGAGCTATATGTAATCTGAATCGATTTTGACTTAATTTGACATGCATAGTTAGAATAATAATTCTGCAATCTCTGCAAAATTTCACGTAAATGGGAGTATAACTTTGGCTCCCCCTGGTCATATGAGTTCAAATCGGACGGGAGATATATATGGGAGCCATATCTAAATCTGAACCGATGTCAACCAAATTTGCCACAATTACCTATACTACCAAACGTACTCCTTGTGCGAAATCACGGCAAAACCCTGGATTTTGAAGTCATATAAGTTCAAATCGGACGAAATATATATATATGGAAGCTATATCTAAATCTGAATCGATTTTGACCATATTTGGCACATACAATAGTGTAGTAAAAAGTACCGCTTTTGCAAAATTTGAAGTAAGTCAGGGCAAAACGAGACCATATAAGTCCAAATCGGGCGAAAGATATATATGTGAGCTATATCTAAATCTGAACCGATTTTAACAAAATTTGACACACTTAACAATTCTATTAAACGCACAACTTGTGCAAAATTTGAAGCAAATCACGGCAAAACTCTGGCTTTTGTGGCCATATAAGTTCAAATCGGACGAAAGATATATATGGGAGCTATATCTAAATTTGAACCGATTACAATCAAATTTACCAAGCATTGGTATAATGTCAATTCTACCCTCTCTGCAAAATTTCACGAAGATGGGTAGTAAACTTTGGCCTCTGTGGTCATATGAGTCTAAATCGGACGAAAGATATATATGGGAGCTATATCTAAATCTGAACCGATTTGGCTGATATTTTGCAAGATTTTCGAGATTCATAAAATATTTGGATGTACGGTATTTCAAGAAAATCGGTTGATAAACACGCTATATCTAAATCTGAACCGATTGTTTCCAAAACCAATAGCGATTGTCTCTGTCCGAAGAAACGGCCCTATGCCAAATTTGAGGACGATCGGACTTAAATTGCGAGTTGTACTTTGTGCACAAAATTACATATATAGACAGACGGACGGACAGACAGACAGACAGACGGACATCGCTAAATCGACTTAGAATTTAATTCTAAGCCGATCGGTATACTAAAAGATGGGTCTATGACCACTATTTCTTGGCGTTACATACAAATGCACAAACTTATTATACCCTGTACCACAGTAGTGGTGAAGGGTATAAATATGGGAAACGTTTAAATCTGAAGCAATTTTAAGAAAACTTCGAAAAAGTTTATTTATGATTTATCGCTCGATATAAAGGGTGATTTGTTAATAGCTTGATAACTTTTTTAAAAAAAAAAACGCATAAAATTTGCAAAATCTCATCGGTTCTTTATTTGAAACGTTAGATTGGTCCATGACATTTACTTTTTGAAGATAATTTCATTTAAATGTTGACCGCGGCTGCGTCTTAGGTGGTCCATTCGGAAAGTCCAATTTTGGGCAACTTTTTCGAGCATTTCGGCCGGAATAGCCCGAATTTCTTCGGAAATGTTGTCTTCCAAAGCTGGAATAGTTGCTGGCTTATTTCTGTAGACTTTAGACTTGACGTAGCCCCACAAAAAATAGTCTAAAGGCGTCAAATCGCATGATCTTGGTGGCCAACTTACCGGTCCATTTCTTGAGATGAATTGTTCTCCGAAGTTTTCCCTCAAAATGGCCATAGAATCGCGAGCTGTGTGGCATGTAGCGCCATCTTGTTGAAACCACATGTCAACCAAGTTCAGTTCTTCCATTTTTGGCAACAAAAAGTTTGTTAGCATCGAACGATAGCGATCGCCATTCACCGTAACGTTGCGTCCAACAGCATCTTTGAAAAAATACGGTCCAATGATTCCACCAGCGTACAAACCACACCAAACAGTGCATTTTTCGGGATGCATGGGCAGTTCTTGAACGGCTTCTGGTTGCTCTTCACTCCAAATGCGGCAATTTTGCTTATTTACGTAGCCATTCAACCAGAAATGAGCCTCATCGCTGAACAAAATTTGTCGATAAAAAAGCGGATTTTCTGCCAACTTTTCTAGGGCCCATTCACTGAAATTCGACGTTGTGGCTCGTTAGTAAGTCTATTCATGATGAAATGTCAAAGCATACTGAGCATCTTTCTCTTTGACACCATGTCTGAAATCCCACGTGATCTGTCAAATACTAATGCATGAAAATCCTAACCTCAAAAGAATCACCCTTTATATGTATTAGAAGTTTAGGAAAATTAGAGTAATTTTTACAACTTTTCGACTAAGCAGCGGCGATTTTACAAGGAAAATGTTGGTATTTTGACCATTTTTGTCGAAATTAAAAAAAAACATATATATGGGAGCTATATCTAAATCTGAACCGTTTTCAACCAAATTTGTCACGCATAGCAGCAATGCTAATTCTACTCCCTGTGCAAAATTTCAACTAAATCAGAGTTAAAAATTGGCCTCTGTGGTCATATGAGTGTAAATCGGGCGAAAGCTATATATGGGAGCTATATCTAAATCTGAACCGATTTCAACCAAATTTGGCACGCATAGCAACAATGCTAATTCTACTCCCTGTGCAAAATTTCAACTAAATCGGAGTTAAAAATTGGCCTCTGTGGTCATATGAGTGTAAATCGGGCGAAAGCTATATATGGGAGATATATCTAAATCTGAACTGATTTCAACCAAATTTGGCACGCAAAGCTACAATGCTAATTCTACTCCCTGTGCAAAATTTCAACTAAATCGGACCAAAAAATTGGCCTCTGTGGTCATATGAGTGTAAATCGGCCGAAAGCTATATATTGGAGCTATGTCTAAATCTGAACCGATTTCAACCAAATTTGGCACGCATAGCTACAATGCTAATTCTACTCCCTGTGCAAAATTTCAACCAAATTGGGGTAAAACTCTGGCTTCTGGGACCGTATTAGTCCATATCGGGCGAAAGATATATATGGGAGCTATATCTAAATCTGAACCGATTTCGATAAAATTTGGCACACTTGACTATAGTACTAATTGTTCTTCTTGTACAAAATTTTAAGCAAAGTAGGGTAAAACTCTGGCTTCTGGGGCCATATAAGTCCATATCGGGCGAAATATATATATATATATATATATATATATATATATATATATATATATATATATATATATATATATATATATATATATATATATATATATATATATATATATATATATATATATATATATATATATATATATATATATATATATATATATATATATATATATATATATATATATATATATATATATATATATATATATATATATATATATATATATATATATATATATATATATATATATATATATATATATATATATATATATATATATATATATATATATATATATATATATATGGGAGCTATATCTAAATCTGAACCGATTTCTTCCAAAATCAATAGGGATCTATTCTGAGCCAAAACACATACTTGTTCCAAGTTTGAAGTCGATTGGACTAAAACTGCGACCTAGACTTTGATTACAAAAATGTGTTCACGGACAGACGGGCAGACGGACATCGCTATATCGACTCAGGAGCCCACCCTGAGCATTTTTGCCAAAGACACCATGTGTCTATCTCGTCTCCTTCTGGGTGTTGCAAACATATGCACTAACTTATAATACCCTGTTCCACAGTGTGGAGCAGGGTATAATTATGTATGGAACAAAACATCGGCCAAATGGGCGCCGCGACCTCGGTGGCACACCTTCATCCGATGGTCCAAATTTTCGATGAAGCTAAGACATAATGGAGGTTCTATGCCGTTAATGTGCCGAATTATCTCATCCTTTAGCTCTTGAATTGTTGCTGGCTTATCGACGTACACAAATAACCCCAAAGAAAAAAGTCCAACGGTGTCAAATCACATGATCTTGGCGGCCAATTGACATCGCCATTACCTGAGATAACACGGCCATTGAATTTGTTGCGCAAAAGAGCCATTGTTGTTTCGTTAGCTGTGTGGCAAGTGGCACCGTCCTGCTGAAACCACATATCGTCCTCATTTTGGAAAAAATACGGCCCGATGATGCCGTCAGCCCATAAACCGCACCAAACAGTCACTATTTGTGGGTCCATTGGTTTTTCGACAATCACTCTTGGATTCTCATTCGCCCAAATTCGGCAATTCTGTTTATTGACGAATCCACTGAGGTGAAAATGTGCCTCATCACTGAAGATGATTTTCTTCGAAAATTGATC
The DNA here is from genome assembly GCF_050003625.1 of Haematobia irritans. NCBI lineage: Eukaryota > Metazoa > Arthropoda > Insecta > Diptera > Muscidae > Haematobia > Haematobia irritans. The sequence goes on from NC_134400.1 coordinate 123,152,808, forward strand.
ATCCACTGTTGTCATTTCTTGGAACCATTCTGCCCATTCACGACGTCCATGGTTCAAATTGAGTAAGTCTGAAATAGAGAAATGTCAAATAAAATTCGGAAAAAAAACTTGGCGTTTAGATGTGGTTCACATTCAACATAGGCCCTTACAATTTAACCACCCTTTATATTAAATGTTTACTATGAAACTGTAAAATGTGTCGTATTGAAGGCTTAAAGTCAGAAAAGAATAGTGCTTGATATAAACGAAATGGACTGTGTTTTTGATTCAAAAATATTTTTTTTTTTGTATTGAAAAAATAAACAAACGATTTTTTTTTGTGATAAAAGTTTAAAATTTTCGAAGAAATTCAAAAACCTCTAACCAAAAACCTCTAAACTTTTTGTGTTTTTGTTTTGTGTTGCTTTGGGTGTAGTTACAAAAATATGAAGTGTCTTAAAATTTTTGGTTTGGTCGTAATCGAGAAAAATTTTGACAAGTCCGATTTAAGGAAAATCTTCAGACACCGAATTCAGCAAAACCCTGAGTCCTTTCGACGCCTACACTGCAACCCTTTACTTCTGCGATAAACTTTTCGGTAATAGTATTTTTTTTTTTTGGTAATTTATCTTTGGCTAGTCAACTCTTGGCGGCCTCTAAGTGATGACCAAGTAATACAAGAAAGTATTCTTAAAGCACAGCCTCATTAGTTGCTGATATGAAATGAAGACAGTGTCTTACTCACTAATTTCACCACCAACCACCCTTAAAATCATTACAAAGAACACGCACAAGATGCCTTTGTTCATCATCATCATCGGCGACAATGAAAGCATGGACCCTGTCTTTGAAAAGCAAAAACGTGGACTCTACGCATTTTTTGGGCTCAATTTAATAATTCTGTATTCACAGCGACAACCATGTGACCCTCGCAACCCCGTTTCTTGCTTTAACTAGAATACTTCCACATGGATAAATGGAGATGGAATGGAATTAGAAAAAAGGGTGAGAAAAGAATGGACCAAAAATGATTGAGTTAAAGCGTTGGCGAGAAGGTTACTATGAATGTGGCGTGGTGTGGGTTTGGATTGGATTGGGGTGGCGGTACGCTGTCATTTCCTCGCTGTTGGTGATGTCGATGATGAAAGTGTTAATGGCCATTGTTTATCGTGGTTGCCCTTACTGCTGTCTGTTCTGTGTGCTTGTCTGACTGTCTGCCTGCCAGGCTGTCATCGATGCTGTGAAATTGATGTGTGTTCGGTTCAAATTGCAATATCATTGTCAAATGTTTGACACAATTGGTGTGCCTTTTCTATTTTGACAATGACAGTTGTTAGCAATGTGAGTTTTATTACCCAAAAGCGATTTATGTGTTGGATAAGAAGAAAAGAAAACCAAAACAAGGCATAGGCTTTGGTTTTTTTTTTTTTTTGCTAATCTAAATTGTCATTTATTGATTTTATATGCTCGCATAAAATGTTTACCTTGTAATGGTTTATAAAGCAACTATAGCCACAATCTCTATACGATTTGCTTGACATTTGGATTCTGGAACTTTTTTGGTGAAACAAATGATATGAGACCCATATTTAGGGGTTGCCAGATGGACTGGAATGGGCTGGAATTTCCAGATTTTCTATGTCATATCCAGTTACAAGCCGTTCAATAATATTTCCAGCTAAACACTGAAAAAACAGTGTACCCACCAGGAAGAAAACTTTTGATTAATTTTAGAAAATTTTGAATAGTTTTAGAAATTTTTAACTAAACAGTATTACAAGCGCTGGCATCACGCCGATATCACAAAAATAAGTAAATATTTTTCGACAAATTCAAGAAAATTTATTAGCCATAAATAATTTTTTTCACTTTTTAAAGAAAATTTTGTAGTTTGAAGGAAAAAATTGGAGTTAAAAATTGCAAGAATGTCTTTAGTGACATACGAAGTTCATGATGGACGCTGTTGCAGTAAAATTTACAAATTTAAAGAAATAATGAACTATTTTGTGAGAAGTACGAATTTAGTAAAACTTTTCACTTCATTTGTGTATAATTTTTTCCCGTCTTTTAGTTCATTTAACTAACGTCCGCAAAAAATTATTAGAGTAAATGAAACTTTCTCCAAATATAATAATTTCATGAACTAAAATATAGTTAAATTGGCTTTAGTGAAATAGTGAGTTCACTTTTTTTTGAGTGAATATACTTTTGAAATAATATTTCAATAGAAAAGACAATACGTTTAGTTATTTATCTGTTTCATTCTCAATAAGGTGACTTTTGAGTGTTACTTTTAACCACCACTCAATTACACCCAGAGAGAAAGCGTAGTAACTCAAAATTTGTAAATTTTCACTTTTCATTAAAAAAAAAGATACATACTGTAAAATTCTCCCCTTTTTTTCAATTATTTCATTAAAAAATGTCGTTATGTCTCATTTTGCCTTCAGAGTTAATACTTTTTTACTAGTTTATTGTCTCTACTGAAAAATAAAAAAAACAAGTAAGGAAAGTCTAAAGTCGGGCGGGGCCGACTATATTATACCCTGCACCACTTTGTAGATCTAAATTTTCGATACCATATCACATCCGTCAAATATAAACCTAAACCGATATATAAAGGTTTGTCCCAAATACATACATTTAAATATCACTCGATTTGGACAGAATTTGATAGACTTTCACAAAATCTATAGACTCAAAATTTAAGTTGGCTAATGCACGAGGGTGGAACACAATGTTAGTAAAAAAATATGGGAAACATTTAAATCTGAAGCAATTTTAAGGAAACTTCGCAAAAGTTAATTTATGATTTATCGCTCGATATATATGTATTAGAAGTTTAGGAAAATTAGAGTCATTTTTACAACTTTTCGACGAAGCAGTGGCGATTTTACAAGGAAAATGTTGGTATTTTGAACATTTTTGTCGAAATCAGAAAAACATATATATGGGAGCTATATCTAATTTTGAACCGATTTCAACCAAATTTGGCACGCATAGCTACAATGCTAATTCTACTCCCTGTGCAAAATTTCAACTAAATCGGAGTTAAAAATTGGCCTCTGTGGTCATATGAGTGTAAATCGGGCAAAAGCTATATGTGGAAGATATAGCTAAATCTGAACCGATTTCAACCAAATTTGGCACGCATAGCTACAATGCTAATTCTACTCCCTGTGCAAAATTTTAACTAAATCGGAGCAAAAAATTGGCCTCTGTGGTCATATGAGTGTAAATCGGGCGAAAGCTATATGTGGGAGCTATATCTAAATCTGAACCGATTTCAATAAAATTTGGCACGCATAGCTAATATGCTAATTCTACTCCCTTTGCAAAATTTCAACTAAATCGGAGTTAAAAATTGGACTCTGTGGTCATATGAGTGTAAATCGGGCGAAAGCTATATGTGGGAGCTATATCTAAATCTGAACCGATTTCAATAAAATTTGGCACGCACAGCTAATATGCTAATTCTACTCCCTTTGCAAAATTTCAACTAAATCGGAGTTAAAAATTGGACTCTGTGGTCATATGAATAAATCGGACGAAATATATATATGGGAGCTATATCTAAATCTGAACCGATTTAGTTGATATTTTGCAAGTTTTTCGAGACTCATACAATAGGATGTACTGATTTTGAAGAACATCGGTTGATAAACCAGATCGGGGATAAATAGCGATTGTCTTTGTTCCAAAAAACGACCTTATGCCAAATTTGAGGACGATCGGACTTAAACTGCGACCTGTACTTTGCGCACAAAAATACATGAACAGACAGACGGACAGACAGACAGACAGACGGACATCGCTAAATCGACTCAGAATTTAATTCTAAGACGATCGGTATACTAAACAATGGATCTGAGACTTTTCCTTCTTGGCGTTACATACAAATGCACAAACTTATTATACCCTGTACCACAGTAGTGGTGAAGGGTATACTAATAAGTGTAAATAATAATAATAATAATACTTATGTAGTTCTATTTACCAAATCAGCAGTTCTTTTATGGAGAAAAATTGCACCAAGACGCAAGAAACTTAGCGGAATTCAACTATTGCAGGCCTTCTTATGTTACCTTATACAGTAAGTTTGCCTCCTCTTTGTTCAAGCTCTCTTTAAAGCTGAGGGAACAGTATTGTCAATTTCTAAGATTTCTGATGATTCATTTGTTGAACTTTTGGAGGGGCCGCGTTGTCATATTTCCGCAGAGATTTCCATTTCAATCATTGTAAATTGGAAGAAATAAAAATATATTTATTGACAAATAAACATTTTCAAATATTAAACTTTACTTACCTTCTAAATATTTGTAGGCTGCCTCCACTTTTTGTATATTTACAATTTATGGTTCTCCTGACTTTCATGTGAGGAGGCAAACCTACTTCACTGTCACATAGGTCCACGCATACAATAATACTAAATTCATTTCGCAACCAAAATGCAAGCCAAGCCAAACAACACAAAAATTGAAATCAAAATGTACACACATAACAGGTTGGCTGATAAGTCCCCGGTTTGACACATCGATGGTGTCGCTAGGATTAAATGCATATTGTTTTTATACCCTCCATCATAGGATGGGGGTATATTAACTTTGTCATTCCGTTTGTAACACATCGAAATATTGCTCTAAGACCCCATAAAGTATATATATTCTGGGTCGTGGTGAAATTCTGAGTCGATCTAAGCATGTCCGTCCGTCCGTCCGTCTGTTGAAATCACGCTAACTTCCGAACGAAACAAGCTATCGACTTGAAACTTGGCAACAACTTGTTGTTATCGATGTAGGTCGGATGGTATTGAAAATGGGCCATATCGCTCCACTTTTACGTATAGCCCCCATATAAAGGGACCCTCAGATTTGGCTTGGGGAGCCTCTAAAAGAAGCATATTTCATGCGATCCGGCTGAAATTTGGTATATGGTGTTGGTATATGGTCTCTAACAACCATGCAAAAATTGGTCCACATCGGTCCATAATTATATATAGCCCCCATATAAACCGATCCCCAGATTTGGCTTTAGGAGCCTCTAACAGAAGCATATTTCATCCGATCCGGCTGAAATTTGGTACATGGTGTTGGTATATGGTCTCTAACAACCATGCAAAAATTGGTTCCCATCGGTCCATAATTATATATAGCCCCCATATAAACCGATCCCCAGATTTGGTTTGCGGAGCCTCAAAGAGAAGAAAATTTCATCCGATCCGGCTGAAATTTGATACATGATGTTGGTATATGGTCTCTAACAACCATGCAAAAATTGGTCCATATCGGTCCATAATTATATATAGCCCCCATATAAACCGATCCCCAGATTTGGCTTGCGGAGCCTCAAAGAGAAGAAAATTTCATCCGATCCGGCTGAAATTTGATACATGATGTTGGTATATGGTCTCTAACAACCATGCAAAAATTGGTCCACATCGGTTCATAATTATATATAGCCCCATATAAACCGATCCCCAGATTTGGCTTGCGAAGTCTCCAAGAGAAGCAAATTTCATCCAATCCGGTTATAATTTGGAACATGGTGTTAGTATATGATCTTTAACAACCGTGCCAGAATTGGTCCATATCGGTCCATAATTATATATAGCCTCCATATAAAACATTCTCCAGATTTGACATCCGGAGCCTCTTGGAGGAGCAAAATTTATCCGATCTGGTTCAAATTAGGAACGTGGTGTTCGCTAACAACCATACCAAAATTGGTCCAATCACACAAAAATTGGTCCATATCGGTTCATAATCATGGTTGTCACTAGAGCCAAAAATAATCTACCAAAATTTTATTTCTATACAAAATTTTGTCAAAATTTTATTTATATAGAAAATTTTGTCAAAATTTTATTTCTAGAGAAAATTTTGTTAAAATTTTATTCGGTTCATAATAAAATTTTTATCATTGTCAAAATTTTATTTCTATAGAAAATTTGGTCAAAATTTTATTTCTATAGAAAATTTTGTTCAAATTTTATTCGGTTCATAATCATGGTTGCCACTCGAGCCAAAAATAATCTACCAAGATTTTATTTCTATAGAAAATTTTGTCAATAGTTTATTTCTATAGAAAATTTTGATAAAATTTTACTTCTGTAGAAATTTTTGTCAAAAATTTCTTTCTATAGAAAATTTTGTCAACATTTTTATTTCTATAGAAAATTTTGTGAAAATTTTATTTCTGTAGAAAATTTTGTTAAGATTTTATGTATTATTGTCAAACTGAATTATATACGTATGGGATCGATCTTTTTTGATTTAATATATACCACGTATGGACTTACATACAATTTAGAAGATGGTGTTAGGAGATTTTAAGATACCTTGCCATCGGCAAGCGTTACCGCAACTTAAGTAATTCGATTGTGGATGGCAGGGTTTAGATGAAGTTTCTACGCAATCCATGATGGAGGGTACATAAGCTTCGGCCTGGCCGAACTTACGGCCGTATATACTTGTTATATTTTAATTCGTAATTTTTTGTTTTCTTTTTTCAAATAAAGGGTGATTCTTTTGAGGTTAGGATTTTCATGCATTAGTATTTGACAGATCACGTGGGATTTCAGACATGGTGTCAAAGAGAAAGATGCTCAGTATGCTTTGACATTTCATCATGAATAGACTTACGATCTGCCACAACGTCGAATTTTCAGTGAATGGGCCCTAGAAAAGTTGGCAGAAAATCCGCTTTTTTATCGACAAATTTTGTTCAGCGATGAGGCTCATTTCTGGTTGAATGGCTACGTAAATAAGCAAAATTGCCGCATTTGGAGTGAAGAGCAACCAGAAGCCGTTCAAGAACTGCCCATGCATCCCGAAAAATGCACTGTTTGGTGTGGTTTGTACGCTGGTGGAATCATTGGACCGTATTTTTTCAAAGATGCTGTTGGACGCAACGTTACGGTGAATGGCGATCGCTATCGTTCGATGCTAACAAACTTTTTGTTGCCAAAAATGGAAGAACTGAACTTGGTTGACATGTGGTTTCAACAAGATGGCGCTACATGCCACACAGCTCGCGATTCTATGGCCATTTTGAGGGAAAACTTCGGAGAACAATTCATCTCAAGAAATGGACCGGTAAGTTGGCCACCAAGATCAGGCGATTTGACGCCTTTAGACTATTTTTTGTGGGGCTACGTCAAGTCTAAAGTCTACAGAAATAAGCCAGCAACTATTCCAGCTTTGGAAGACATTTCCGAAGAAATTCGGGCTATTCCGGCCGAAATGCTCGAAAAAGTTGCCCAAAATTGGACTTTCCGAATGGACCACCTAAGACGCAGCCGCGGTCAACATTTAAATGAAATTATCTTCAAAAAGTAAATGTCATGGACCAATCTAACGTTTCAAATAAAGAACCGATGAGATTTTGCAAATTTTATGCGTTTTTTTTTAAAAAAAAGTTATCAAGCTCTTAACAAATCACCCTTTAGTTTAAAAAAAGAGTAAGAATAAATAAAATGGTACAAATTATTCAAATTTTGCCACAAAAATGCTAAATTAATTATTGAAAAATCGATTATATTTGAAAATATTCGAAAACGTTTCAAACAAGCGTTAGAATGCATTAAAAAGCATAAAAAAAATTATTTATTTGGAAAATATGACAAATATGAAACGGTGGACATTCGTTCTATGACAAGTTCATATTACATTCATCGCTTCTCCGCCAATTTTGTACCAATTCCAGACCCAAAAAGAACAATTTCACTTCTTTTTTGGCGACGCTTTTTTGCAGCATTATTAAGATATTAATTTATGAAAGAATAGTTTCAATATCAATTACTATTTTTTATTCAACTAAATCATAAGTTCAACCACAGCTTTATTTCATAAATATCAGACTTCTACCACAACCCAACTTTGTGCGTTGTACGAGTATATACTTGTTTAATTTTTATAAAAATGTAAAATCGTAAATAGGTTTTCAAATTCTGGGGGGGGGGCTAAAATTTTTCTGGGGGGGTCTAAGCCCCCTCCCCAGAGGCCTTCCTACGCTTATGTGCGCATCCCAAAAAACAGAGCCCATTACTTTGCCAGCGGACTTTTGAGTCTTTCCACGCTTCGGAGACGGTTCACCGGTCGCTGTCCACTCAGCCGACAGGAGTGTAGTGATGGAGCCATGTTTCATCCATTGCACAATGGGCCAAATGACAGGTTTTTGACGCATTAAATCAACGGAAGCACCCAGAGCTCTGAAATATTGTACATCTACCACTGGGGATGAGAATAAAGTATGATTAAAATTTTGGACCGATCCGCCCACTGCCACGCCCACTTTAAAATGAAGGCTTATTTCAACCCAAAGGAAGCGCCTAGAGCTCTGAAATTTTGTACATCTACCACTGGGGATGAGAATAAAGTATGATAAAAAATTTGGACCGATCCGCCCATTGCCACGCCCACTTTAAAATGAAGGGCGTATTTCAACCCATAGGAAGCGCTTAGAGCTCTAAAATTTTGTACATGTACCACGCCCACTTTCTAATGGAGGATGTATCTCAACCACTTTTATCATACATCAAATCAAATATTTCAATATGTAGTAACATTGGAAACTGAAAATCTAGATTAGAACTGATGCTCACTGTTACTCCATCTTGATCACTGCCTTAGAGTGTATATGATTTCAGCAATTTTAGTTTAATTCAATCTCTTACACTCTAAAAGTTTTAAATACCATTATTTCTGCAACACTATATTGAAATGGGAACATATTCGTTAAAAAAATTTCAGATACCGTTTTTGCGTTATCAGTCCAAAAATAACATTTTGTTCTTGAAACATGTTTGAAGTGATCATATTACTTCAGTACGTGTCACTACCTTGACACTCTGCTATATGTAAGTCTATATGTAAATATTAGCTTTGTGATTAACCAAATTTTGTAACGGAACTTGTGTCGACGAATCAGTTACAGTAAGATACCCAGGACGACATTTTATTTTATATACCTATTATTAATGATATGGTAGATATTGCAGATTTACCTAAATTTCTCATTCGTTATCATTGTTTTGTCCAAACGTTTCTACTAAACAAAGTAACGCTACTTCATTCTAATTCCCTGCACAATTATTTTTATTTTTTCTTCAAGTTATCATGGTAGACTTATCTCTTTTTAATGTTTCTGCATCATTATTACAGCACTGGGAATTGTTTTCTATCCAATATTTAATAATTTCTGCGTTTTGATTGTAACACCATAATTATAATAGGGTAGCTTCATTAGCACTTATAAGCAGACAAATTTATGTTTGTAAGAAAGACAACATCTCAACCTTTCTAACGCAGTATAAAACTCTACAAATACGTTCCAATATAGTAAGTTCTACTCCAGACAACATGGGACATACATTATATTTAGCAAAGAAAAAATATGTTTTTTGTCACACATTTTTTCTTAAACAACCAAACAATATTTACCATCGCTGTTAATTTTTACTAAAAGTACATTCTTTGACTTAAATTTTACATTTTAAATTAAGTTTATAACTTTAAAAACTTTTTTTTACCAGCAAAATCTCTAAAGCACCTTGCTACACTATGAATTCACGAAAAAAATCAATAGCAAAGAGTTGTCACTTCGTCGGCCTGAGACGGCCAAACGGGTTGCCATATTGTTTTACCATTTTGGATTTGTTTTTGGTAATGTGTTGTCAAATTTTTCGTACCACCAAATATTTAATTTTCACAAGTTCAAAATTTGATTTTATGCGTGAGATTTCGGTCATTTGGCCCAATGTTCATTGTCACATATCGACGGAAAAACTCGGGTGTATTACGAGTTAACAGCTGCAAACACCGCTCACAATCATCAAGACGTTGTTGTTTTTGGTCAAATGTGAGCTCGCGCGGCACCCATTTTGCACAGAGCTGCCGCATATCCAAATATTGATGAATGATATGACCAATACGTTCCTTTGATATCTTTAAGGCCTCCGCTATCTCGATCAACTTCATTTTACGGTCATTCAAAATCATTTTGTGGATTTTTTTGATGTTTTCGTCCACCTCCACCACCTCTTTCGGGCTTCCACTGCGTTCACCGTCCTCCGTGCTCATTTCACCACGCTTGAATTTTGCATACCAATCAATTATTGTTGATTTCCCTGGGGCAGAGTCCGGAAACTCATTATCAAGCCAAGTTTTTGCTTCCACCGTATTTTTTCCCTTCAGAAAACAGTATTTTATCAAAACACGAAATTCCTTTTTTTCCATTTTTTCACAATAACAAAAGTTGCTTCACAAAAGACGCTCTATCTCACAAACTAATTGACTTACAGACGTCAAATGTTGACACGAATCATTTGAAGGTTGGTACTATATAAAAATAATATGCATTTAATAGTAGCGACGCCATCTATGTGTCAGACCGCGGACTTATCAGCCAACCTGTTACCTATAAATCATAAATGAAGATTTGCGAAATTTTATGTAATATTTTTTTTTACTAATGGGAAAATAAACCTTTATATCGATCCTAACAAATTTGAAGGTGTTAAGATGGTATCAAAAATGTTGGTATACATAGTGGTGAAGGGTATAATATAGTCGGCCCCGCCTGACTTTAGACTTTCCTTACTTGTTTTTAGTTCATGTAGCTAGAGTTATTAAAAAATTATTAAAGTGTATTAAACTTTCTTATTTTGGAGAAATTAACTAAACCATAATTATTTCAATGGGCAAAAAAAAAATTAAATTGCCTTTAGTTCCCCCTTTTTTGTTGAGTGTTGATAATTTAATGGATTCACCGTGAAATCACTATCACAGAAACTGGATGAATAAATGGATATTTGTTGTAATACCATGCCATGCTATCGTTGCAGTGATATTTCTGAATGTAATTTCACTTTCTTCCCATTGCTGCCGGTGAAATGATGTTGGTATTCACTGACATTTTTTTAGCATTTGTAGCCATGAGCATTTCCGCAGAACCAGAAACACATGAAAAGTCACAGTATGGAATATTGCTGCAGTTACTTACATTGAAGGGTTCGCTGGATAATAAAAACCAACACTATACTGACTCTAAATTGGAGATGAAAATGTGAGTACATTTTTGTGAATCAAAATTCGTACTATTCATAAGGGAGAGTCAGTTTTAGTGGGCTCTTTTCAAGCCCTAAATGTAGATTTACCACTTTCGAAAGTTGGAGGTCCGGAAGCTCTCGCCACATATCAGCGCTTCCACACTAAACAAAATATTGTCCTGAGGCCAAAGATTTCCTGTCCTTAATATTGGAAATCGAATTTTGCTTAGCATAGAAGACGCATTTTTCTGATATAAAGTTTTTTCTTGGCCAAAAGTCGATAAAATTTTCAATGAAGTCGTTTTTTTCTTATAATTAAGTGACTCAATTTAATAATTGGTACCATAATATGAATGAAGATTTTTTTGGACTAAGGCATTAGCGTAGCTAGATAATCTTCGTAGGGGGGGCTATAGCCCCCCTAGCTAAAAATTTATAGACTGAACTTATAACTTCAATTAATGTTTTATTTCATAAAAATTAATAAAAAAAATAGACATCAAAATAACTCGACAATTAATTTATAATAAAGCAACTAAAAGTAGTTCCACACTTTTCCCAGCATGGGAGTTGTTCTAAAGGCACAACTTTAAAAGCACTTCCACAAAGAAGTTAATTATTTTAACTTCACAGGAAGTTTTTTAACTTCATTTTTTTCATATTTTAATGCGTAATTTTTTGTTTTATTTAGCTGGGAAAATATCACACAATTTTTGAATTCACATTCAAAACACTGAATTCGGATCACACCTTAAGAAGTGGTGCAAATCAATTGCAACGGCTGTTCGATGGACATCCGTTCTATGACAAATTCATATTACATTCATCGCTTCTCCGCCAATTTTGCACCACTCCCGGACCCAAAAAGAGCATTTTCGCTTCTTTTTTGGCAACGCTTTTTTGCAGCATTATTAAGATATTAATTTATGAAAGAATAGTTTTAATATCAATTACTATTTTTTTAATTAAATTGACTAAATCAGACTAAACAAAATAATAAATAATAAACTAAATCACAACCACAGCTTTATTTCATAAATATCAGACTTCAAACATTGCCATCGGCAACTGCTACCACAACCCAAGTAATTCGATTGTGCATGAAAGTCTTTAGCGGGACTTTGTGCAGTTGTATATACTTGTTTAATTTTTATAAAAATGGAAAATCGTAACTAGGTTTTCAAGTTCTGGGGGGGCAAAACTTTTTCTGGGGGGGTCTAAGCCCCCTCCCCAGAGGCCTTCCTACGCTTATGGACTAAGGTCAACCTGACTTTAATAATTCAGAACTATTCTTGAAAATCTATGAAATTTTGTTTAAATTTGTTGTGTTTTTGCATCTGGACAACAAAGCGAAAAAGTGTTTAAAAATAGGAAATGTTTTTCAACACTTCACTTCAAGACGTTTTTACTTGAAACTAAGCATAATATTTACTGAATTGTGAAATTAAAGTTGTGGTTAACACGGTTTTAACGGGCTTTGGAGCAAAAAAGCTGGAAAAACGTACAATTAAAATTTGCTTCCCAGAATCTTAAAAGTATCCTCACTTTAATTCTTCGCTTCTTTGGCTTTGAATCAATATCAAAATCATTAGAGGAAAGAAAAAATCTTTGGAACCGGACATGCTTTTTTTTGTCTACCAGTTTTACACGTCAAAATCTAGCACAAATTCAAATATTTGCTGTTATGACTTCCATCCCTATCGTGTGAGTTTTCATAGGCATTCGTGAGCACAAGAGCAATTCAGAGATACATCACGCACATCTCTATTCTAATTATTCAGTACACATTCATAAGGATACTGAATAGATGGCCTTAAGCCTATTCATCGCTCTGGCGTTATTTCATTATGAAATATTTCATTGTATCCGTATCTGGATTGAGAATTCCTTACCATCATCCATCGAAAGGGTTAGTGTCGTTTTTAGGAGTGGGTTGTAATGTGGGTTACTGCAAGGTCATAGCAAAATCGGTAATCCGGCTTTCGCTTATTCCTTGTCGTTGAATTCTCTTACTTACTTACAGTCACCACATCGAGGGTAATATCAACTATGTCATTCAGTTGGTAATGCAGTGACGTGTTGGTCTGATAATATTATTTTACAAAAATTTCTTTAACATATTATACAAAAATTTCTTTAACATAAATAAATTTTATTTAAAGGGGAATCTGCGTTTTGATTTTTATTATTGAATTTAGTACAAGTATACTCGTTTTTGTATTTTGCATCCTTCTCTTAAAGTCCTATGTCTTTGAAGTGGGGAAAATTGCAATTACACAAAAGAAAGAACAACATTTTGATGTAATGAAATACTCGTAAACTTTAATCGTACAGAGAAATTGAATATTTTAATTAAAGATAAGGAAGAATCATCCTTGATTTAAGTTTTTGTACCCTCCACCATAGGATGGGGGGTATATTAACTTTGTCATTCCGTTTGTAACACATCGAAATATTGCTCTAAGACCCCATAAAGTATATATATTCTAGGTCGTGGTGAAATTCTGAGTCGGTCTAAGCATGTCCGTCCATCTGTCCTTCTGTTGAAATCACGCTAACTTCCGAACGCAACAAGCTAACGTCTTGAAACTTGGGACAAGTTGTTGTTATTGATGTAGGTCGGATGGTATTGCAAATGGGCCATATCGGTTCACTTTTACGTATAGCCCTCATATAAACGGACCCCCAATATTGGCTTGCGGAGCCTCAAAGAGAAGCTAACTTCATCCGATCCGGCCATGCAAAAATTGGTCCACATCGGTCAACAATTATATATAGCCCCCATATAAACCGATCCACCGATTTGGCTTGCGGAGCCTGTTGAAGGAGCAAAATTCATCCGATCCGGTTGAAATTTGGTATGTGGTGTTAGTATATGGTCTCTAACAACCATGGAAAAATTGGTCCATATAGGTCGATAATTATATACACTGAAAAAAATATTGTCGTGAGGTCAAAGATTTCATGTCTTTAAAATACGAATACAAATTTTGCTTAGCATAGAAGACGCATTTCTCTAAAATAAAGTTATTTTCCTTGTCCAAAAGTCGATAAACTTTTCAATGAAGTCGTATTGTCCTTATAATTAATTGATTTGACTTAAAAATGGGTATCTTAACATGAAAGAAAAAATTTATAGGCTAAGGTCAACTTTACTTTAATAATTCACAAAAATTCTTTAAATTTAATGAAATTGTCTTTAAATTTTTTGTCTTTTTGCATCTTCACTACAAAGCAAAAAATCGTTCAAATATAGGACATGCTTTTCAAAACTTTATTTTAAAGAAGTTTTTTACTTCAAACATAGCATAATTTTTTACTGGAAGTCGAGTCCTAATTTGGAAAATAAAGTTGCCGTTAACTCGTTTTTAAAGGACTTTGATAGCATATGCAGATAAAAAGTTGAGAAAGCGAAAATTTAAAATTTGCTTCCTAGAAGCAAGTACACAAAACCTATATTTAAAAGAGAATTGTGTCTTAAAAGTATCCTTACTTGTATTCTCCGCTTCTTTGGCTCGGAATCAATACCAAATTTTTTAAAGTAAAGACAAAATCTTTGGAACTAAGTATACTTTTTTTCAGTGTATAGCCCCCCCAGTTTTGGCTTGCGGAGCCTCAACGAGAAGCTAACTTCATCCGATCCGGCTGGTACATGGTGTTGGTGTATGGTCTCTAACAACCATGCCAGCATTGGTCCATATCGGTCCATAATTATATATAGCCCCCATAGAACTGATCCCCAGATTTGGCTTGCGGATCCTTTAAGTGAAGCAAATTTCATCCGAGCCGGCTGAAATTTGGTACATGATGTTGGTATAAGGTACTAACAACCATGCAAAAATTGGTTCACATCGGTCCATAATTATATGTAGCCCCCATATAAACCTATCCCCAGATTTGACCTCCGGAGCCTCTTGAAGGAGCAAAAATCATCCGATCCGGTTGAAATTTGTTACATTTCGCTAGTATATGGCCGATAACAACCATGCCAAAATGAGTCCGTATCGATCTATCTATATAGCCCCCAAATAAACCGATCCCCAATCATAGAAAAATCACGATTGCCACTCGAGCCAAAAATAATCTACCAAAATTTTATTTCTATAGAACATTTCATGTCTTTAGGAAATTTTGTCAAAATATAATTTCTATACAAAATTTTGTCAAAAATTTATTTCTATAGAAAATTTTGTCATGGTGTTGGTGTATGGGCTCTAACAACCATGCAAAAATTGGTCCACATCGGTCCATAATTATATATAGCCCCCATATAAACCGATCCCCAGATTTGGCTTGCGGAGCCTCTAAGAGAAGCAAGTTTCATGCGATCCGGTTGAAATTTGGTACGTGGTGTTAGTATATGGTCTCTATCAACCATGCCTGAATTGGAGGAGACTCTTGGAGGAGCAAAATTCATCCGATCCGGTTGAAATTTGGTACATTTCGCTAGTGTATGGCCGATAACAACCATGCCAGAATTGGTCCGTATCGATCTATATTATATATATAAACCCGATACCCAATCACAGAAAAATTACGATTGCCACTCGAACCAAAAATAATCTACCAAAATTTTATTACCATAAAAAATTTTGTCAAAATTTTATTTCTATAGAAAATGTTGTCAACATTTGATGTCTTTAGGAAATTTTGTCAAAATATAATTTCTATACAAACATTTTCCAAATTTTATTTCTATAGAAAATTTTGTCAGAATTTTATTTCTGTAGAAAATTTTGTCAAAATGTTATTTCTATAGAAAATTTATGAAGCATTTGATAGTTGGAGAGGAATATTTTGCAAAATCTTCCAGAACATCAAGAATTCTACCAACCTACCAAACAGTAAAAAATCTGCCATTTTTGGTAGACTCGTGTTCATAATTGTGTATAGCCCCCATATTTAAATTCTGGATCTATAATTACCGCACAAAAGTTCATATCGGTTCGTAATTATTTCTTCCTCATTTATACCCGTCAAGAACTCAATATATACGTATTTAATCGGCCTTTCTGTTGTCTACTATATATCCCGCATGGACTAACTTACAATTTGGAGGATGATGTTAAGAAGTTTTAAGATGCCTTGCCATCGGCCGCAACCCAAGTAATTTAATTGTGGATGACCGTCTTTAGTAGAAGTTTCTACGCAACCCATAGTGGAGGGTACATAAGATTCGGCCTGGCCGAACTTGATCATACACATAGCCGTGCTTACAGTCTAGTCCACACTGAACACAATATTATCGTGAGTGCAAATATTTCCTGTCTTTAAAATACGAATGCATAGCATAGTAGGCGTATTTCTATGATATAAAGATTTTTTCCTTGTCCAAAAGTCGATAAACTTTTAAATGATGTCGTTTTGTCCTTATAGTTAAGTGATTCGCATTAAAATTGGGTATCCTAACATGAAAGAAAATGTTGTTTTACTAAGGTCTACTGAATGAAAAACTAATTTGGAAATTTAAGTTGTCGTTAACACGTTTTTAATGGACTTTGATAGCACACCAAGATAAAAGCTGAGAAACAAATAAATTAACCAGTAAGGAAAGTCCAAAATCGGGCGGGGTACCACATTGTAGATCCACATTGTCGATACCATATCAAGTCCGTTAAATCTGACTCGATCTGGACAAAATTTGTTAGACTTCTACAAAATCTATAGACCTGGGGTGGAACACAATGTACACCCATAGAAAAAATCATGCGTTCATGATCTGAAAACGTAATGGTTACGAATTTATAAACAAAATTAAAAAAAAGATTTCCCCTACCGTGACTCGAACCTGTGTTGCCTGCACGATACACGTTAACAGTCGCCTTAGCACAATGCACCAACGGCGGAGTTGACATAACAACGTCTAACGATTATTTTAAGACATTTCATGACCAAAGAAAAACGAATGCCGTTCATGAAATCGTGAACGCCCGTGGACGAAATCGTGAACATTCCGTTTTGATTTTTTGTGAACGTTTCCGTTTCATTTTGACAACGTCCGTTCACGATTGTGAAACACAATTTTTTCTATTATGAATTCATTTACAATTTTAGTGACACATGGGGTCTTCAGAGTTTAGTAACGCTCTCGATTTCAATCATGCTCATACTTTCGAACAAGCCCCGAAAATCTCATAGATTTTCGGGGTTTGAAAATCTATGAGAGTATCGAAGAGAGCAATCTTTATTTTGCGCTCTCATTAGCTAACTCTCACAGACGAATTAAGTAAAAATTTTCTTATTTTTACTCAAAACAAGCTTAAATCAAACTTTAAGCACTTGAATTGCACAAATAAGCGCACTTTGTACTTAATATGAGTATAACTTAGTATTTGCGTACTTAAAATTTTAAGTGCGGATTCAGGCTAGAAATAAGAATTTGAAACTTGATTTTAGAAGTCTTCTTTTCTTTGGATGTATGCTAGATTAGTCATAAAATTATTCGTGAGTCTCGGTATTTTTCGTGAGTCATGACATTTCGTGCGTGAGTGCGAGTTTTCTTTTCGTGAGTGTTCGTGATCTTGAGTAAAATATTATTCACGTGCACACCTCTATTTCAAATTTGGCGCAAATATGTTTTTTTTGGGTCGGAATAGAACCCTATTGATTTTGGTAGAAGCCTGCTCAGTTTCAGATTTAGCTCCCACACACAAAAAAATTTTTTCTGGTTCAATCACGAAATTAATTGATCCGATTAATTTTTTAATTGAAATGTCTGCAATCACAGAAATGATAGTATCAATTAAAAAGTTAATTGATCCAATTAAAAAATTAATTGGTACTATTAATTTTTGTGATTGATTTTTGTTTCAATTAAAAAATTTGTTGAATCAATAAAATTTTTAATTGAATATTTTTGAAAACTCAATTACAATTTTAATTGGAAAAATTTTCGTGAAATTTTTTCTGTGTATATATATCTTTCGCCCGATATCTAATTATATGGCCCCAAAAACCAGAATTTCAGCCAGATTGTAAAAATTTTTATTTAATATTTTTTTATACTTCTAATGCATCTATCGACTGATAAATCATAAATACACTTTTGCGAAGTTGCCTAAAAATTGCTTCAGATTTAAATCTTTCCCATATTTATACCCTGCGTCACACTGTGGAACAGGGTATTATAAGTTAGTGCATATGTTTGTAACACCCAGAAGGAGACGAGATAGACACATGTTGTCTTTGGCAATAACGCTCAGGGTGGGTCCATGAGTCGATATAACCATGTCCGTCTGTCCGTCCGTCCGTCTATCTGTGAACACATTTTTGTGATCAAAGTCTAGGTCGCAATTTAAGTCTAATCGCCTTCAAATTTGGCACATGTTCCTAATTTGGGTCAGAATAGAACCCTATTGATTTTCGAAGAAATCGGTTCAGATTTAGATATATCTTTCGCCCGATATGCACTAATATGGACCCAGCAGCCAGAGTTTTATACTGATGTGCTTGAAATTTTGTACACACATAATACTTAGTCGTATAGTCAAGTGTGCAAAATTTGATTGAAATCGGTTCAGATTTAGATATAGCTCCCATATATATCTTTCGCCCGATATGGACTTATATGGCCCCAGAAGCCAGATTTTTTGCCGAATTTGGTTGAAATTTTGCACTAGGAGTACAATTAGTAGTATAGTCAAGTGTGCCAAATTTGATTGAAATCGGTTCAGATTTAGATATAGCTCCCATATATATCTTTCGCCCGATATGGACTAATATGGTCCTAAAAGCCAGAGTTTTGGCCCAATTTGGGCCAATTTTGCACAGGGAGTAGATTTAGCATTGTAGCTATACGTGCCAAATTTGGTTGAAATCGATTCAAATTTAGATATAGCTCCCATATATATCTTTCGCCCGATATGCACTTATATGGACCCAGAAGCCGGAGTTTTATCCTGATTAGCTTGCAATTTTGCACAAGGAGTACAATTAGTAATATAGTTATGTGTGCCAAATTTGGTTGAAATCGGTTCAAATTTAGATGTAGCTCCCATATATATGTTTTTCTGATTTCGACAAAAATGGTCAAAATACCAACATTTTCCTTCTAAAATCGCCACTGCTTAGTCGAAAAGTTGTAAAAATGACTCTAATTTTCCTAA
Source organism: Haematobia irritans (assembly GCF_050003625.1). Taxonomy (NCBI): domain Eukaryota; kingdom Metazoa; phylum Arthropoda; class Insecta; order Diptera; family Muscidae; genus Haematobia; species Haematobia irritans. Next base: position 123,171,939 of record NC_134400.1, read on the forward strand.
ACTTCTAATACATATATATCGAGCGATAAATCATAAATAAACTTTTGCGAAGTTTCCTTAAAATTGCTTGAGATTTAAATGTTTCCCATATTTTTTTACTAAAATTGTGTTCCACCCTAGTGCATTAGCTAACTTAAATTTTGAGTCTATAGATTTTGTAAAAGTCTATCAAATTCTGTCCAAATCGAGTGATATTTAAATGTATGTATTTGGGACTAACCTTTATATATAGCACCCAACACATTTGACGGATGTGATATGGTATCGAAAATTTAGATCTACAAAGTGGTGGGTATAATATAGTCGGCCCCGCCCGACTTTAGACTTTCCTTACTTGTTTTTTACTAACATTGAGTTACACCCCAAGGCATTACCCGAGTGAGGGGCGCAAAGCAAGTTGGGTTGGGAAGCTCTGATTTAGAAGAACAAAATATTATGTAAAGGTCATTTATGTTATGGAAAAATTCTTACATTTCTAAAATTAAAAAAAAAACGTATTACTTTTCATGTTCTCATGTTAGCCCGATAAACGTTGATTACAAATAAATAACTTATCTACAAATGCATATTTTATGTATGTTTTTTTTTTGTAATGTCAAGGTTGATCAAGGTTGTGTTCCATTTTATCAGCTTGTAGGTATGTTATATGGATCCCAAATGGTTTGTATTATCATACGACCAGCGTCTGCCAATTGTTCGTTGTTATCCTATAGTCAACAGATTTCTCCGATATTATTCTTCCTCCCTACAATTATTTGAAATGACCTCTTATCGCCTTTTTGTTGCCTTTATATATTTTTTTGTTGTTTTTGCTAAATTATTGTTTAACGATGACGTGGGTGGGGGGGAGGGGAAAGAAATGATTGCCTTCGACTAAGATAAGCAATGCCATACAAATATTTTTAGAAATATGCGCATACATTTTGTTGACGTCTGTTCTTAATGCCATCCAAATCCATTCATCCTTCATGATATGAACGCTGGAGATAACAAAACTCAATTTTGCTCTAATGTTAAAACATCGATAATTAGTTGGCATTTCTTTGCAGTATTGAAATTCGATATGAACCATCATTGATTGCTTGGCGATTTAATTGATGTCATTCATTTTATATCCACACCGAAAGTAGACAATGATCACAAATGGAACACATCCATAAGGAGTAGCAAAAATTGCCCCATAGGCCAGTTCTCCGATGGAGGTGCAGAGTAAAAGAGGAACAATAACAACATATCCCATTTGTGAGTACTTATCAAACTTAACACGGGTACTAACACAGAAAAAAAATAAACTGTAGGAAAAATTAACTACACTGAAAAAAATATTTACGCGGTACTATAGATTACCCAACCTAAATTTTAGGATGCGCAATTTACACAATGTTTAGTACAATTTTTTTTAGTAATTAAATTTTAATTGGATTAGAGGTTAAAATTTTTGCTTCAAAATTTCTTTATTAAATTTTGGACACAATCAATCAAAATCATTAGTCTAAAAACAAAATCTTTGGAACCGGCCAAATTTTTTTTCATTGTAGATGATCGACACATTCCCAGCGTAAAAAATTGGAAGTTGTTCCAAAAACATTTCTTTTAAAGCACACCCAGGAATCACCATCAATTTTTTTCCACTTCAGATGCAGTCCTTTTGGACAAGTCCACAAACATTTCTTCTAAAGTGCATCCCGAGATCCCCTATCGTTTTTTCCACTTCCGATGCAGTCCTTTTGGACAAATTTTAGAAAGTACGAAATTAGGCATTTTAAGTGACAATTTAATTTTTTTCTACCCTCCATCATAGGATGGGGGTATATTAACTTTGTCATTCCGTTTGTAACACATCGAAATATTGCTCTAAGACCCCATAAAGTATATATTCTGGGTCGTGGTGAAATTCTGAGTCGATCTAAGCATGTCCGTCCGTCCGTCCGTCCGTCCGTCCGTCCGTCTGTTGAAATCACGCTAACTTCCGAACGAAACAAGCTATCGACTTGAAACTTGGCAACTACTTGTTGTTATCGATGTAGGTCGGATGGTATTGAAAATGGGCCATATCGGTCCACTTTTACGTATAGCTCCCTTATAAAGGGACCCTCAGATTTGGCTTGTGGAGCCTCTAACAGAAGCAAATTTCATCCGATCCGGCTGAAATTTGGTACATGGTGTTGGTATATGGTCTCTAACAACCATGCAAAAATTGGTTCACATCGGTCCATAATTATATATAGGCCCCATATAAACCGATCCCCAGATTTGGCTTGCGGAGCCTCAAAGAGAAGAAAACTTCATCCGATCCGGCTGAAATTGGGTACATGGTGTTGGTATATGGTCTCTAACAATCATGCAAAAATTAGTCCACATCGGTCCATAATTATATATAGCCCCCATATAAACCGATCTCCAGATTTGGCTTGCGAAGCCTCAAAGAGAAGCAAATTTCATCCGATCCACCTGAAGAAATTTTGTTAAAATTTTATTTCTGTAGAAATTTTTGTCAAAATTTTCTTTCTATAGAAAATTTTGTCAAAATTTTTATTTCTATAGAAAATGTTGTGAAAATTTTATTTCTATAGAAAATTTTGTTAAAATTTTATATCTGTAGAAAATTTTGTCAAAATTTTATGTCTACTTTGTCAAACTGAATTATATACGTATCGGATCGATCTTTTTTGATTTAATATATACCACGTATGGACTTACATACAATTTAGAAGATGATGTTAGGAGGTTTTAAGATACCTTGTCATCGGCAAGCGTTACCGCAACTTAAGTGGATGGCAGTGTTTAGATGAAGTTTCTACGCAATCCATGATGGAGGGTACATAAGCTTCGGCCTGGCCGAACTTACGGCCGTATATACTTGTTTTTTTTTTTATTTTTTATTAAGTCTATAGATACAAAAATCCCTACAGACTAAAATGTACATATATACAATTTTTAAAACAATATTATGTGTTTAGCAACATTATAATTATTCATTTTAGTGAATCTTTAATTTCTGACAGATCAATGACGTGATAGTGCTTATCAATAAATTTGGCAGAAAAGAATAGAAAATCAATAAAAAAGAAAGAAAATCAATGATTTTTAATGGAAAAATATAAAAACGATGTATAACATAAAAAAAATGAATTTTTTTTAGAAAAATATTTAAAAAAAATCTCCGCTGGTGAGATTTGAACCAGCCAGCTTTACCGTTGGAAATTTTCAAAAAGTGGCAAACGTCAAAAAAGTGGCACAATTATTTTTAAAAAGTGGCACAAAAAGTGGCACAAAAAGTGGCACGTTCTTTTTATTAACTTATACAAAAAAAAAAGAACTTAATAATTTTGTATTATTCCATTTTTTGTTATTATGTCAATTCATAATAAATTTTGACAATTTTAGGGTAAAATTTTAAAATATAACTTTTTACTGTAGTAGTTTCAGTTTCAGGGTTGCTTTCTGAAATAATTTCTGATTTGGCTTCATGGCCTATGTATATTTTTGTAATTTCTTTATTATAAAAAGAATTTTTATAGTCGATATCTGCTAAATCACTAACTATAATATAGAATAGAATAATTTTTGTTAAATATATTTTATCAGTACTATAGTCTGCCGAACTAGAACAATCAGTCTCCAAGAGTGATTGCAAACTTTTTTAACTGAGGTCTCATGGGATCCATCATCAATTATTCTTTGCGGTCGCACTACAAACCTTAAACATTTGCATAATTATCATATCATCATAGAAACGATATTTAACTCCACAATAAATTTGACATAACATAAATTGAATCATAGCCTCTCACATATTTTAAGAATTAACGGACGACATTCGTTTATGGTTGGTACACAATATCCAATTTTCTGAATAACGCATCTATTTATGATGTTAACTTCCCATAAATTTTAAACTTTTGAAAAATTGACATAAATTATTGGAAAAGTGGCACAAAATCGTAAAAAGTATCAAATTTAGTGGGACAAAAGTGGCACCGGCCAAAAAAAGTGGCAAATTTGCTACTAAAATGGCACAACGGTAACGCTGGAACCAGCGTTCCTTATTTTTTCATTCATAATAATAAAGAACATTTCAGGAAGTAGTTAGAATGTCATGCCGTGATGTCATAGTAGGTTCTTATCACAAACATTTGAATAGACGGTTTGATGCATCGTGTTCAATGGCGTTTGCGGCTGAGTGTGTGTGTGTGTTCTGTATGGTGTCAACAGACCCAGGTTCAACCCCCGGTGGAAGCGAAGAAGTTTTCAATTTGTAAAAATTGAAAATAAATGTGTAACTAAACTACTGATAGAAACAAGTATATACGGCCGTAAGTTCGGCCAGGCCGAATCTTATGGATTGCTTAGAAACTTCTACTAAAGACGGTCAACCACAATTGAAATGAAATGCTTCATAAATTTTCTATACAAATAACATTTTGACAAAATTTTCTACAGAAATTAAATTCTGATAAAGTGTTCCATAGAAATAAAATTCTGACAAAATTTTCTATAGAAATAAAATTTTGATAAAAGTTTCTATAAAAATAAAATTTTGACAAAATTTTCTATAGAAAAATAAAAAATTTTGACAAAATTTCCTATGGCAAAAAATTTTTGGTAGATTATTTTTGACTAGAGTGGCAATCGTGATTTTTCTGTGATTGGGGATCGATTTATTTGGGTCTATATATAAAATTTTGGCCAACCAATTTTTTGGTTGTTATCGGCCATACACTAGCGAAATGTACCAAACTTCATCCGGATTGGATGAATTTTGCTCCTTCAAGAGGCTCCTGAGGTCAAATCTATGGATCGGTTTATATGGGGGCTAGATATAATCATGGACCGATATGGCGTGGTTGTTAGAAACCATATATTAACACCACGTACCAAATTTCAACTGGATCGGATCGGATGAAATTTGCTTTTGTTTGAGGCTCCGCAAGTCAAATCTGGGGATCGGTTTATATGGGGGCTATATATAATTATGGACCGATGTGGACCAATTTTTGCATGGTTGTTAGAGACCATATACCAACATCATGTACCAAATTTCCGACAGATCGGATGAAATATGCTTCTCTTTTAGGCTCCGCAAGCCAAATCTGGGGATCGATTTATATGGGGGCTATATATAATTATGGACCGATGTGGATCAATTTTTGCATGGTTGTTAGAGACCGTATACCAACACCATGTACCAAATTTCAGCCGGATATGATGAAATTTTCTTCTCTTTGAGGCTCCGCAAACCAAATCTGAGCGTCGGTACGTAAAAGTGGTCCGATATGGCCCATCTGCAATACCATCTGACCTACATCAATAACAACTCCTTGTGCCAAGTTTCAAGTCGATTGCTTGTTTCGTTCGGAAGTTAGCGTGATTTCAGATGGACGGACGACTCAGAATTTCACCACGACCCAGAATATATATACTTTATGGGGTCTTAGAGCAATATTTCGATCTGTTACAAACGGAATGACAAAGTTAATATACCCCCCACCCTATGATGGAGGATATAAAAAGAAATGTTCCTACACGGAACGGAAAAAATTATTTGGACAATTAACCAGCCTGCATTGATATCAGGCTAACATAAAAATAGGAAAAATAATTTTATTTGATAAAAAAATACGAAGATCCAAATGAAATATTATTAAGTTTTCCTGCGATAAACTTTTTTAAAGATTCAACGTCCAGAGTTGTATATAAAATAAAAAATCCACTATTCAACAAAAATATCGTAGGCTTTTTATCACTTACAAAACCGTTCAAGAAATTCACTATTCAACAATTATGTCGTAGTAGATTTATAAATTTAATATCGATAAAACAAATCCACAATTTGAAAAAAAATATCGTAAGCGATTTATCAACATTAAGTTAATAAAAAATTCCACTATTTGATAAAAATATCGTACGGTATTTGTGATTTTTCCTTGCCCTTAAATCGTTATAAAAAAAACCTGTGTCGATAAAAAAATGTCGTTAGCTTTTTATCCACTTTTCTTAATTGTAATCAATGAATATATCTGCCATTTTCATCAAAATTTAGCAATGCGTATTTTTTCTGTGTATAATAAAACTCTCAGCGTCACATGAGCTTTTTAAAAATGATCACAGAAAAAATTTTTTCCAATTAAAATCTTAATTGAGTTTTAAAAAATAATCAAATAAAAATTTAATTGATTAAACAAATTTTTTAATTGAAACAAAAATCAATCAGAAAAATTAATAGTATCAATTAATTTTTTAATTGTATCAATTAACTTTTAATTTGACTTTCAATTAATTTTTTAATTTATACTATCATTTTTGCGATTGAAGACATTTCAATTAAAAAATTAATTAGATCAATTAATTTCGTGATTGAATCAGAAAAATTTTTTTTTGTGTGATAGCAACCTGAAGTTGGTTGCAATACATATCAGTCACACTGTAGTATATATACGAAATTTTAAATCACTTGCCATATTTCTCCATTAAAACTTGTTTATTATATTTAGTTTCCGTCATTCCATTTCTAAGGCTTTATTTTTAATTAGAAAATATCTTTTTTTCAGCAAATCCTTGAAAATATATGCAAAAAATAATATTTCGTCGAGTGGAAAATGGTGTGGGGTGGGGGGTAAAGAAAGCAAAAACCTTCCCATATCGCTTCTTTTCATCATTCTCTACATAAGGCTCTACACCTACGTTTGACTCTTTTAACCGCGTTATGTTATGTTGCAGGATATCTGGTTGGAACTTTTAATTTATAGCGCAAAACTAATTTTGAGCTTCAGCATCAGAATATTACCCTGTTTGTCCTTTGGCCTTTTTTGGTTTTTTGTTGCTTCGCCTGCATTATTTAATTGTGTTGGTGTAGAATTTCGTTGGACTCCATTGAAAAATACCATGCACCCACATCAATAATTAGACACTCTACGTGAAAATGCCATGCATCCATTCATGGAAATTTATCTGGAAATTTCAACCAAAAAGGCAAAAACGAGATAACAATTGTGGATGGTTTTTAGGGGCGGATAAATGTAATGTACAGACTTTGTATGTATGAGGCTTTTTTCTGTTTATGCCATATGAGAGTATTCATATTTTCTCCATATGGGCCCATTCAATGTGGTCATTGGATAAATACCGCAAAGGACAAGGTATTAAACGATGGCCACTGTCTAGGAGTCTATCACACGCAGAGAAGGAATATCAGATTATCATAGAGCTAGAGCAAAAAAAAATTTTTTTTTGGTTGAGGAAAAATTTCTCGTCAAACATAAAATTTTGTGACGAAATCAGATACATAATGTCCAAGAAAATAAAATGAGTGCGACAAAAATTTTACATTTTCATCATCCAAAAATAACATTTTGCTCTACGAGGCGATCATATTCCTTTTCTAGGTTCCGGGTCCACGCAGCTTACACGGAAAAATATTATTATTAAACATTTCAAATCTTAATTGAATTTGCAAATAAATTTAATTAAAATATTCATTAACTGAAATATCTTTTTTTATATCAAAATAGCCACTGATCTACATAGCTGTTATTATAATCAACAGACGACTATCGCTATAGCCATCAACGCACAAGCAACGCAAGCATATATGAATATGGCATAATTATGGGCTCCCACGAGCCGATGCAAAGAAACTTTATTTAACAGAAACATACATTTAGTTGGCCACCATGGATGCCCGCTTTGCATACACAGGATCGTGGGTGCAATCCATGCTTCGACTGAACACCATATATTTTTACATATATTCCAAAAATGTTCGGAAGATTCCGAAAAGATGACAAAGATGTTCAAAATGTGTATTATTGAAGACTTAAAGTCAGAAAAAAACAGTGCTTGATATAAAAAAAAGGTCCGTGTGTTTGGATCAAAAAAATTTTTTTTTTTTGCAAAATAAAAATTTTGTAACAAAAAAAAATTCTGTTAATAAAAGTTTGAAATTCAAAAAACTCTAACAAAATAAAAACGTTCCGGTACACGTTTTCCCAACGTTTTTTGTTTTCTTTGCCAAGTAATTCTTTAGTACAACATTGTACGCAATTCTTTGTGGAGGGTTATAGGTTTGCCAGACGGGGTTGATTTGGCTTGATTGTCAAGTTTTTTAATGCGTGTCAAGTGAAAAAGTGATTCTAGCTACATATGTAATAATAATTAAAAATGGAAGTTTATATTTCTTAAAAAAACACTATCAACAAAACTATAGTTGTACACGCAGAGAAGCAATATGATCACCCCAACCATGTTTGAAGAGCAAAATGTAACTTTTTCACGGAAAACATGTAACATGTTTGTCGACACCATGTTATTTTCTAGCAAATTATGTATATGATTTCGGAAAGCATGTTATGTTTGACGAGAATACACCACTTTGTAAATCCACATTTTCGATACCATATCAAATCCGTCCAATGTGTTGGATGCTATATGCACCCATACACATATATTCTGTATATCTGACCAGATCTGGACAGAGTTCTACAATACTTAAAGATTTTACATTTAAGTCGGCTAATGCGCTGAGGTAGAACACAATGTTAGTAAAAACAAGTATATACAGCACTAAGTTCGGCCGGGCCGAATCTTATATACCCACCACCATGGCTGAATAAGGAGGTTGAATCACGATAACAAAAACAAAAATTTCAATATGTTGTTTACAATTTTAAGAAGTCAAAATCGGCTGATAAAAGAATCGTATGGCATTGGTAAAAGTGGCAATTATTTATTCTTTCAATTGTCCTGAAAAATAATTCAAATCCAGAGAAAAATAAAGGTTCAAATTTAATTGCGTCACCTATGAGTGATTGTGAAGTGGATAATTCATCCGAGGAACGCCGATATGAGACAAATAAGACTATAATACCCACCAAAGTTAAGAATTGAAGTCAGTCAAATGGCTCTTCGACAGCTATTAACAAAAACAGTTCATGATGCAGTTTAAAAACTGATGTGCGTGGTATTTTGGGTCTGGAATATGTTATCAAGATACTCAAGTCATCTTCGAATAATTCTCCAGCTATGTGTGATTTTGTTTGAGATGCATTTGCTATGCAGTGTTATTTGGAGAGCTGCAACCACCATAAACATATAATTTTGACATCTTAAAGTTTTGTCGAAATAAAAAAATTGTAATCATATGGGCCCATGATTTAACCTTCTTGTTCAGCCGTGGTGGGCATGGCTGAACAAGAAGGATGAACCAAATATTAGGGTTTCCTTTGAAATTTCAGGAGGGCTTGAGGACTTGAGGACACTTCCCGAAGATAAATTTAAAGATTTCACCTATGAGGACTAGATCAGATTCTGAATTTATAAGAACCATTTTTGTTTGAGTTTTAGAGGAATCGTTAACATCTCTTGTAAGTGTGCAAGAAAATTATAAAATAACGTCTTGATTTGAAATCTTAAATCTGTAGAAGTAAAATCTGGAAATTTTACATTGAGTTTCAAGCAATTTTCATGGTCAGTGCGCCTTCTACACCCTCAAGAAGTGAAGTCGGTCTATATGGAGGCATTACCAAATGGGCCGATAAAAACTTAATCCGATACAAGTTTTTGTGAGCCTACAATACCAGAATATTTACAATTTCAGGCAAATCAGATAAAAACTACGGTTTCTAGAAACCCAAGGAGTTAAATCGGGAGATCGTTCTTATGGGGGCTATACTAAAATATGGACCGATACTCACCGTTTTCGGCACACCTCTTTATGACCCGAAAATACCTCCAGATTTCCAATTTCAGGCAAATAGGATAAAAACTTCGGATTCTAGAAGCCCAAGAAGTAAAATCGGGAAATCGGTCTATATGGGGGCTATTCCAAAATATGCAAATATGCCCGCATATGCAGAACCTTAATTCTACTCCCTGTGCAAAGTTTCAAGTTCAATTCTACTCCCTCTGCAAAATTTCACGTAAATCAGAGTAACACTTTTGCCTCTGTGGTCATATTAGTCCAAATCGGGCGAATGACATATATGGGAGCTATATCTAAATCGTAACCGATTTTAACCAAATTAGCACACTTAACGATACTATTAAACGTACTCGTTGTGCAAAATTTGAAGCAAATCAGGGCAAAACTCTGGCTTTTGGGGCCATATAAGTCCAAATCGGACGAAAGATATATAACAAATGGGAGCTATATATAAATCTGAACCGATTTAGCTGATATTTTGAAGATTTTACGGGACTGACAAAACATTCAGATGTACGAAATTTGAAGAACATCGGTTCATAAATACGTGAATTATGCTCAAATCGGTGATAAATATATATGGCAGCTATATCTAAATCTGAACCGATTTTTTTGCAAAATCAATATCGATTGTCTTCGACACGAAGAAAGACGTTATGTCAAATTTGATGACGATCGGACTTAAACTGCGACCTGTACTTTGTGCACAAAATTACATAAACAGACAGACAGACGGACATCGCTAAATCGACACAGAATTTAATTCTATGACAATTATTTCTTGGCATTACATACAAATGCACAAACTTATTATACCCTGTACCACAGTAGTGGTGAAGGGTACAATTAATTTAAACCCAATAGTTTGAGTGTTTTTATTTGTCAAGTTTTTTTTTGAATCGATTTTTTTGGTCAATGTCAAGCTTTTTGACAAATTGAATCTGGTATTTTGTCAAAAAGCTTGACAACCTTACTTAGGGTTGCCAGATGACATTGCGCCGAACATTCCGCGATATGTCGGGACAAGCTAAAACAGTCACATTTTTCGAAAATAGTTGCTAATATTTTATCACTTGGTATTTCTTTTGGTAAATTTGCATAAACGCCATGTCTTAGTCAAGATGGCTGCGATGATTTTAGATCAAACGACGAAATTTTTGGAAAGGTTGTTTCTTAAAAGTTGCGTATATTTTTTTACATTTACTGCTCAAGTGACAGCTGATGATTCGAAAGACAGTGGTGGTAATTTAATTTGTTTGGTTAGGTTAGGTTAGGTTAGGTTAGGTTAGATGACAGTCCGATATATCAGGCACACTTGGACTATTCAGCCCATTGCGATACCACAGTGGTGAACTTCTCTCTTATCACTGAGTGCTGCCCGATTCCAATGTTAAGCTCAATGACAAGGGACCTCTTTTTTATAGCCGAGTCCGTACGGCGTTCCACATTGCAGTGAAACCACTTAGAGAAGCTTTGAAACACTCAGAAATGTCACCAGTATTACTGAGGTGGGATATCCACCGCTGAAAAACTTTTTGGTGTTCGGTCGAAGCAGAAATCGAACCCACGACGTTGTGTAGGCAAGGCGGGCATGCTAACCATTGCACCACGGTGGCTCTGTTAGTGATGAGTGTGCATGAAATGGTACAAAATCTGACAGACAAATGTACACTTAAAAATTATGAAAATCCAAAACCAAAAATATTTTTGAAAGTGATTTAAGTTTAAATCGTTTTATTTTCTAAGAAACGGGAAAATTTAAAACACATGCCTTGAGTAATTGAAATTCTGGGAGTTTTGGCAATTTTTGTGAAAGATTCGGAGACGAAATTCCGGGCGAATCCCGGCCATCTGGCAAGACTACCCGTTACTCCGGGAGAAAACCAAATTTCGTCCTAACATGTTTCTCGCAACCATGTTATGTTCTCGAAACTTATGCATCTGATTTTAGCAACCATGTATATGTTTGCCGAGAAAACAACATTTTTGTCACAAAAATTTTCTATGTTCACTCTCCAAAAATAACATTTTGCTCTTGAAACATGTGTGGGATAATCATATTCCTTCTCAGCGTGCATTCATTTATTTGCCAGTTATCTTCCAAGAAATTAGGAAAATCAACCGCCGTAAATAGAACAGTCTTCGTCACGACAAAGCGAGCTCAAACAACTGCCTTTTTATACCCTCCACCATAGGATGGGGGTATATTAACTTTGTCATTCCGTTTGTAATACATCGAAATATAGCCAAGATCCCATAAAGTATATACATTCTGGGTCGTGGTGAAATTCTGAGTCGATCTAAGCATGTCCGTCTGTTGAAATCACGAAAACTTCCGACCCAAAAAAACTAGCGACTTTAAACTTGGCACAAGTAGTTGTTATTGATATAGGTCGGATGGTATTGCAAATGGGACATATCGCACCACTTTTACGTATAGCCCCCATATAAACCGACGCTCAGATTTAGCTTGCGGAGCTTCTTGGAGGAGCAAAATTCATCCGATCCGATTGAAATTTGGTACATGGTGTTAGTATATGATATCTAACAACTACGCAAAAATTGGTCCACATCAGTCCATAATTTTATATAGCCCCCCATATAAACCGATCCCCAAATTTGACCACCGAAGCTCCTTGGAAGAGCAAAATTCACCCGATCCGGTTGAAATTTGGTACGTGGTGTTAATATATGGTCTCTAACAACAATGCATTGGTCCATACCGGTCTTAATTATATATAACCCAATTTAAACCGATCCCCAGATTTGACCTCCGAAGCTCATCCGCTCCGGTTGAAATTTGGTACGTGGTGAAATTTGGTACATTGCGCTAGTATATGGCCACTAACAACCATGCCAAAATTGGTCCATATCGGTCTATAGTTATACATAGCCGATCCCCAAAAATAATCTACCAAAATTGTATTTCTATAGAAAATGTTCTCAAAATTTTATTACTAAAGAAAATTTTGTCAAAATTTTATTTCTATAGAAAATTTTGTCAAAATTTTATTACTATACAAAATTTTGTCAACATTTTATTTCTATAGAAAATGTTGCCAAAATTTTATTTCTGTAGAAAATGTTGTCAAAATTGTATTTCTATAGAAAGTTTCGTCAAAATTTTATTTTTATAGACAATTTTGTTAATATTTTATTTCTATAGCAAATTTTGTCAAAATTTTATTTGTATAGAAAATTTTATAAAAATTTTAAATATTTGTCAAAATTTTATTTCTATAGAAAATTTTGTCAAAATTTTTATTTCTATAGAAAATTTTGTCAACATTTTATTTCTATAGAAAATTTTGTCAAAATTTTATTTCTATAGAAAATTTTTTCAAAATTTTATTTCTATAGAAAATTTTGTAAAAATTTTATTTCTATAGAAAATGTTGTCAAAATTTTATTTTAATTTTGTCAAACTGAGTTTAATCGGCCTTTTTTTTATTTAATATATACCCGTATGGACTAACTTACAATTGAGAAGACGGTGTTAAGAAGTTTTAAGATACCTTGCCATCGGCAAGTGTTACCGCAACCCAAGTAATTCAATTGTGGATGACAGTCTTTAGTACAAGTTTCTATGCAATCCATGGTGGAGGGTACATAAGATTCGGCCTGGCTGAACTTACGGCCTTATATACTTGTTGAGCTCTCAAAACATCGATTTGAAGCGTCATCCAACGTATAGTCCTGACTTGACACTAAATAACTTCATTCTATTCCCGTACGTAAAAAATAAGATGAGAGGTAAACGTTTTTCGACACCTAAAGCGCTTGATGCATTCAGAATGCGTGCAAAAGTGTTTAGATGATTTCGTTGATTAATATTCGTTTTTTTTTCTTTAATCCCGAAATATAAAAGACAATCCTCGTATATGAGTTTTTCAGCTTAATGATGATGTTCATAAGTGATGCAAAATCGAAAAACTGTGACAACAACTACAATTTATTTTATTATTCCATTTGATAATATAAATAGTTAAATATTTAATTGCTTAGCATTCTATAACCATTGTATTAGAGAAATGAACCGGCCGGCATTGTGTACTGTATTGTGGCTGCAAACTCCATTTATCATTGTTGAGTGCATGATCAATAGTCGTGGTTGAATTAAATTGGCGGGGGGGGGGGGGGGGGGGGGGTGGTTCTCACTCTCTGTAATGTTTTATTTGCAAAAGAGATGCACACGTGACACCACATTGTTTTCACTAACGAAATATTTCGTGACTCATGAACATAAAATTAATTTAGTTTAATTTGTTGTAATGTATTGAACACATTTGTTTTTAATACACACATTGATCAATCTCTAGTCCAAACTTCATCAAATTGTCATTAGACAGGCGTTTGCTTTGGTGTCGTCTTGTTTTGTTTATAACCATATTTAGTATGTTGTGTGTTTTTAAACGTATTTATCTTTTATAAGTGCATTTGATTTGTTATTTGTTTTTTTTTTTAGATATATATTTATTATTATATTATTATTGTTTGTATTCTATTATTATTGTTGTTGAGTATTTCTAGTACCAGTCTGCGATGGTGTAGAGTTGCTCTATTGTTTACTTTAGCTTGCAGTCTATTGCCCCGCTATGCGACATTCGTATGGGAGACATATTGGTATTTTCTCTTGATTATACCCTCCACCATAGGATGGGGGTATATTAACTTTGTCATTCCGTTTGTAACACATCGAAATATTGTTCTAAGACCCCATAAATTTTATATATTTTGGGTGGTGGTGAAATTCTGAGTCAATCTAAGCATGTCCGTCCGTCCGTCTGTTGAAATCACGTTAACTTTCGAACGAAACGAGCTATCGACTTGAAACTTCACACAAGTAGTTGTTATTGATGTAGGTCAGATGGTATTGCATATGGGTCATATTGGGCCACTTTTACGTATAGCCCCCATATAAACCAACCCCCAGATTTGGTTTGCGGGGCCTCTTAGAGAAGCAGATTTCATCCGATCGGGTTGAAATTTGGTACGTGGTGTTGGAATAACATATGGTCTCCAGCAATTAAGGATTAAGGATTACTCCATAGATGATTAATAAAAAAAACCGGTCCCCAGATTTGGCCTCCGGAGCCTCTTGGAAGAGCAAAATTCATCTGATCCGGTTGAAATTTGGTACGTTGTGTAAGTGTATATGATCTCTAACAACCATGCAAAAATTGATCCATAATTATATATAGCCCCCACACAAACCGATCCCCAGATTTGGCCTCCGGATACTCTTGGGGGAGCAAATTCATCCGATCTGATTGAAATTTGGTACGTGGTGTACGTATATAGTCTTTAACAACCATTCAAAAATTGGTCCATATCGGTCCATAATTATATAGCCCCCATATAAACCGATCCCCAGATTTGAACTCCGGAGCAAAATTCATCCGATCCGGTTGAAATTTGGAACGTGGTGTTAGTATATGGTCTCTAACAACCAATTTGGTTCATGATCATGGTTGCCACTCGAGCCAAAACTAATCTACCAAAATTTTATTTTTATAGCAAATTTTTTCAAAATTTTATTTCTATAGAAAATTTTGTCAATATTTTATTTCCATATAAAATTTTGTCAAAATTTTATTTCTATAGAAAATTTTGTCATAATTTTATTTCTATAGAAAATTTTGTCAAAATTTTATTTCTATAGATCTCAGCTTAAAACCATGCATTGAGTAAACTACAAGTGTAGCTTAACAAACAGAGGAAAAGTATGCTTGTCAAATTTATTTGGGCAAAGCCCTATAGACTGCATTTAAATCGATGATTTGAATTTGGCAAAGGAAAAGAGATATGCTTGCAAATTTGTTTAGGCAGTAGCCGACTATCAAACCTTTTTTCGGAAGGTTCAAGTGTAGTTCACTTTAGGTTGAGTGAATTACCCTAACTTATTCTGATAATTGGTTGATAGTTTTGCTGCAAGTAGAGGATGCTGATGAGGAATGTGGTTATTCCGAAACAGCTGTACATCCAACCATCTGCAGTCTATACGGCTTTGCGCAAATAAATTTGACAAGCATACTTTTCCTCTGTTGGTTAAGCTACACTTGTAGTTTAGTCAATGCATGGTTTTAAGCTGAGATCAAAAACAACAATAATGATTGAAGAGAAACCAACAATAACAAACAAAATTTTGTCAAAATTTTATTTCCATATAAAATTTTGTCAAAATTTTATTTCTATAGAAAATTTTGTCAAAATTTTATTTCTATAGAAAATTTTGTCAAAATTTTATTTCTATAGAAAATTTTGTCAAAATTTTATTTTTATAGAAAATTTTGTTAAAATTTTATTTCTATAGAAAATGTTGTCAAAGCTTTATTTCTATAGAAAATTTTGTCAAAATTGTATTTCTATAAAAAATTTTGTCATAATTTTATTTCTATAGAAAATTTTGTTAAAATTTTATTTCTATAGAAAATTTTGTCAAAATTTTATTTCTAGAGAAAATTTTTTTTTTTTAATTTTATTTCTATAGAAAATTTTGTCAAAATTTTATTTCTATAGAAAATTTTGTCAAAATTTTATTTTTAAAGAAAATTTTGTTAAAATTTTATTTCTATAGAAAATGTTGTCAAAATTTTATTTCTATAGAAAATTTTGTCAAAATTGTATTTCTATAAAAAATTTTGTCATAATTTTATTTCTATAAAAAATTTTGTTAAAATTTTATTTCTATAGAAAATTTTGTCAAAATTTTATTTCTATAGATTTTTTTTTTTAAATTTTGTTTCTATCGAAAATTTTGTCAAAATTTTATTTCTACAGAATTTTTTTTTTAATTTTATTTCTATAGAAAATTTTGTCAAAATTTTATTTCTATAGAAAATTTTGTCAACATTTTATTTCTATAGAAAATTTTGTTAACATTTTATTTCCATATAAAATTTTGTCAAAATTTTATTTCTATAGAAAATTTTGTCAAAATTTTATTTCTCTTGAAAATTTTGTCAAAATTTTATTTTTATAGAAAATTTTGATAAAATGTTATTTATTTTATATTATTTCTATAGAAAATTTTGTCAAAATTTTATTTCCATATAAAATTTTGTCAAAATTTTATTTCTATAGAAAATGTTGTCAAAATTTTATTTCTATAGAAAATTTCGTCAAAATTTTATTTCTATTGCAAATGTTGTAAAAATTTTATTTCTATAGAAAATTTTGTCAAAATTTTATTTCTATAGAAAATTTTGTTAAAATTTTATTCCTATAGAAAATTTTGTCAAAATTTTATTTCTATAGAAAATTTTGTTAAAATTTTATTTCTATAGAAAAATTTGTCAAAATTTTATTTCTATAGAAAATTTTGTTAAAATTTTATTTCTATAGAAAATTTTGTTAAAATTTTATTTCTATAGAAAATTTTGTCAAAATTGTATTTCTATAGAAATTTTTTTTTTTAATTTTATTTCTATAGAAAATTTTGTCAAAATTTTATTTCTATAGAAAATTTTGTCAAAATTTTATTTCGATAGAAAATTTTGTCAAAATTTAAATTATATACGTATTTATACCACGTATGGACTAACTTACAATTTACAAGACCTTGACATCGGTAAGTGTTGCCGCAACCCAAGTAAGTCGATTGTGGATGACAGTCTTTAGTAGAAGTTTCTACGCAATCCATGGTGGAGGGTACATAAGCTTCGGCCTGGCCGAACTCACGGTCGTATATACTTGTTTTCCTTTATTACTGTTGCCACTGACATCGCTGTCGACGTTACCGTTACTTAGCATTGTATTATAATCAGGGAATTTAAAATTTTCTGGTATCGTTTTATTTTTTCGCACATCTTCGAACAATGTTTGGTGTTGGTTTTCTTATTCATTCTCAATTCGATAACAATGACGACATTTTAATAATTTTATCATTTATAATTCTCTGGTCTAATGTATTCGGAACTCTTGTGAGATGCAGAGTATAACACATATTTCAATTTGGATTTATTTGATAAAAGAAAAATTTTAACAGCCATAAGGGGTATCTAAAGCCAACAAGTTTGTGTTTTTAAGAAGATCTGTTTTCGGATGTCTTCACTGAGAGAATTCCTTGCGTTATTTTTAGGAAACATCCTTCATTGACTATTCTTCCTACATTCTTTGTTATAGACACATGGTGTCTCTTGGAATGTTGCTCAGGACCGGTCCCTGAGTTGATATAGCCAAGTCCGTCCGTGTATGAACACATTTTTGTAATCAGGTCGCAGTTTAACACCAATCGACTTCAAAATTGGCACAAGTTTTTGTTTTGGGTCATAATAGAACCCTATTAGAAGAAATCTGTTCTGATTTACATATAACTCCCATTTATATCTTTCGCCCGATATGCACTTATATGCCCCCAGAAGCAAAAGTTTTACACTAATTTTATTGAAATTTTACACAAGGAGGACACTTGGTAGTATAGTCAAGTGTGCTAAATTTCCTTGAAATCGGTCCAGATTTACATATAGCTCCCATATATATCTAGAAGCTAGATTTTAGTACAATTAGTACTATCGTCAAGTGTGCTAAATTTGATTGAAATCATTTCAAATTTTGATACACGCAAAAAAATAATTCTTTCCTCCCAAACGAAATTTTAGACAAACAAAGTTCGTTTCTCAATTTCTTTTCGCTGTAAGGATGTCTATTTGGAAGAAAAGTAGATACTTTTTGTGATAAACGCTTATTCTTTTCCAGGGTGTAAAAACAATTTCATAAAGACAAACTAAAAAAAAAACATTGTTTTCTTGCTAATTGCATTTTCCCTCACATCTTTCTCACATCCACGAGGTTTTTTAGATCTTAACACCTTTTCCTGTAATACCAACAATGTAGAAGAAATTATACGATTTTAGAAATTTTTAAAATTTTTTTTACCTTTCGCCTGGACCGAGAATCGACCCGCGGACCATGCACTTTGTAAGCCAATACACTAACCACTGAGCTATGTACCTGTTATGGTCATCAATAGATAGATATTCATATAAGTTATATTTATATAGCATAGCTTGCGGCGCTCACGAACCGAATAAACAAAGTTTATTTAACAGAAACAAACATTTAGTTTGGCACCGTGGAGCAGTGGTTGCTACGTCCGACTTGCTTGCCAAGGGTCGTGGGTTCGATTCCTGCTTCGACCAAAGTTTTGTTTTTTGTTTTTTACATTATTTCCAGATATGTTCGGAAGATTCCGAAAAAATGTTCAACATTATATTGTACTATATTAAATTTTGAACTGTAAAATGTGTCTTATTAAAGACCTAAAGTAAGAAAAGAACAGTGTTTGATATAAACGAAATTGGCTGTGTTGTTGTTTCAAAAATAACTGTTTTTATTGAACAAATAAAAATTTTGTAACAAACGATTTTTTTTTTGGTGATAAAAGTTTAAAATTTTCGAAGCAATTCAAAAAACTCTAATAAAAGAAAAACGTTTTCGGTACACGTTTTCCAAACGTTTTTTTTCTTTGCGTGTATAGCTCCCATAGTTATGTTCTTCCGAACTGGGCTAATATAGCAAACATAGGCATTTAATGCACATCCGGAGAAGGAATATGATCATCCTAAACATGTTTCAAGAGCAAAATGTTATTTTTAGACGGTGAAAAAGTTGTCTACAACTGCGTTGTGGATTTTTGGCCTTTAATTTTTCGATCAGTTTTGGTGTCGTTACCACTAAAAATGAAGAAAACATTTTAGGCACTAGATCATTATCATTTTTTAACACGTAGTTCATTCTTACTATTTTTGAGAAGTGTACGAAAAACTTATTCTGCTTTAGTTAGCATTGAGCTTATTTGCAAGTTATTGAAATGTTACTGGCATTTCGTTCTTAAAATTTTTGTGAAACACTTGGAATAGAGAAAAAATCATTGTTTGGTTTAAATATTTACAACAAACTAATTTTTTTGCAATAAATATAATTTAATTATACCATCAATTTTACAATGGATTTTTTTCTGTGTACAAAACTGTTTTTATCATGAAAACCAAGCACAATCCACAAAAGGAATTGAGTTTCGTTTTCGTTTGCAAATGGGCCCTAAAATAAAATGAAGTTACTCGCCCAAATACATAAACATTTGGTGTTGTTGTTTTTCACATATATAATTTTTTAGGGGTCCTACTTCGTTCTGGTTTTGAACCAAATTTTCATGGGGCCCATATTCATAGCCATTATTCCCAGTAAGCAAAAGTAGACCCCACTTAAAAACGTAACACGATACCAAAAAGGAAATTGGAGTTCAATTTCATTTAATATATTGGGGTTTAGTGTCATAATTAGGCTTGCCAGATCCAATTTGTCAAAAAGCTTGACATTGACCAAAAAACTTGATTAAAAAAAAAACTTGACAAATAAAAACACTCATACTATTGGATTTAATTTTTTTATTCTTATTTTTGTTTTTCATAAAAATTATTAGAATAAAGGCAAAAATATCATAAAAAGTAGAAATAACAGAAACAAATACAATATAACAATAAAAAAATCAGTCTTTATATATTTTAAAGAAAACTTATTTTGCCACATATTCTTCATATATGTTAAGTGCACGATATAAATTTCCATAAAGGGGAAATGTAATTTTTTTCGTGTTGCCTAAAATTTAACATTGTTTCTATAAGAAAATTAAGTTTTTCATTTAAAAAATAAAAACAAAACACAAATAAAAAATTACAAACATGTATGGAACTAACATGGTAAATGCAACATTTGGTATGACGCAAGCCAATTTCCTATCTTCCTAAAGTTTATTGTCTTTGCTTAGCACCTTTTTCTGTAATACAAACAATGTAGAAGAAATTATTTGATTTTATAATTTTTTTTTTTTAATTTTACCTTTCACCTGGACGGAGAATCGAACCGCGGCCCATGCAATTTGTAAGCCAACACACTATCCACTGAGCTATGCGGCTGTTATTGTCATCAATAGACAATTATCCATATAAGTTATATTTATATAGCATAGCTTGCGGCGCCCACCAGCCGATTAAACAAACTTTATTTAACAGAAACATACATTTAGTTGGGCACCGTGGATCAGTGGTTGCTACGTCCGCCTTGCATGCCAAGGATTGTGGGTTCGAGCCCTGCTTCGACCGAACACCAAAAATTTTTTTTTCAATAATTTGGCAGAGATTCGTTCTTTATTTGCAGGCAGGTCAATTGGGCTATATCGGTTCAGGTTTTGATATAGCTTCCATAAAAACCGATCCCCGATTTGGGGTCTTGAGGTTCTAGAACCCCTATTTTATATGCTTTTGGCCTGAAATTGGAAATCTAGAGGTATTCTAGAGCCATAAATAGGTGTGCTGAAAATGGTGTGGGACGGTCCATGGTTTGGTATAGCCCCCATATAACAGGTTGGCTGATAAGTCCCCGGTCTAACAAAGAAAAGCACATTTTTTTTTTGTCAAAATTCGTTTTTATTATTCAACATAGTTTCCTTCAAGAGCGATACAATGATTATAACGACCTTCCAATTTTTTGATACCATTTTGGTAGTACTCCTTCGGTTTTGCCTCAAAATAGGCCTCAGT
The DNA here is from genome assembly GCF_050003625.1 of Haematobia irritans. NCBI lineage: Eukaryota > Metazoa > Arthropoda > Insecta > Diptera > Muscidae > Haematobia > Haematobia irritans. Next base: position 123,193,179 of record NC_134400.1, read on the forward strand.
TTCGGCGATCACCTCTTCATTTCAGCGAGCATCCTTTTGAGGTCTGAGAACAAGAAAAAGTCGCCGGGTGCCAGATCTGGAGAATACGGTGGGTGGGGAAGCAATTCGAAGCCCAATTCATGAATTTTTGCCATCGTTCTCAATGACTTGTGGCACGGTGCGTTGTCTTGGTGGAACAACACTTTTTTCTTCTTCATATGGGGCCGTTTAGCCGTGATTTCGACCTTCAAACGCTCCAATAACGCCATATAATAGTCACTGTTGATGGGTTTTCCCTTCTCAAGATAATCGATAAAAATTATTCCATGTGCATCCCAAAAAACAGAGGCCATTACTTTGCCAGCGGACTTTTGAGTCTTTCCACGCCTCGGAGACGGTTCACCGGTCGCTGTCCACTCAGCCGACTGTCGACTCTGGAGTGTAGTGATGGAGCCATGTTTCATCCATTGTCACATATCGACGGAAAAACTCGGGTGTATTACGAGTTAGCAGCTGCAAACACCGCTCAGAATCATCAACACGTTGTTGTTTTTGGTCAAATGTGATCTCGCGCGGCACCCATTTTGCACAGAGCTTCCGCATATCCAAATATTGATGAAGGATATGGCCAACACGTTCCTTTGATATCTTTAAGGCCTCAGCTATCTCGATCAACTTCATTTTACGGTCATTCAAAACCATTTTGTGGATTTTTTTGATGTTTTCGTCGGTAACCACCTCTTTCGGGCGTCCATTGCGTTCAGCGTCCTCCGTGCTCATTTCACCACGCTTGAATTTTGCATACCAATCAATTATTGTTGATTTCCCTGGGGCAGAGTCCGGAAAATCATTATCAAGCCAAGTTTTTGCTTCCACCGTGTTTTTCCCTTCAGAAAACAGTATTTTATCAAAACACGAAATTCCTTTTTTTCCATTTTTTTTCACAATAACAAAAGTTGCTTTACAAAGAACGCTCTATCTCATAAACTAATTGACTTACAGACGTCAAATTTTGACACGAATCATTTGAAGGATGGTACTATATAAAAATAATATGCATTTAATACTAGCGACGCCATCTATGTGTCTGACCGGGGACTTATCAGCCAACCTGATAAGGGTGATACGGTCAAAATTTGGTCAATATAAACTTGGTGTATTTCTTTCAATTTTGCATTTAAAAACCCTTAACACCCCTCATTTTGAAGGTGTGTGTGTGTAGAATGTTGTTCCTATTTTGATTTTGCAATTCACTCTTCAGTTGTCAAAATGCCGTCCAAGCAAGAGGAGCAGCGTATCAAAATTTGGTTGGCGCATCGCGAAAATCCGAGCTACTCGCACACAAAGCTGGCAAAATCGCTAAAAGTTACCAAATCAACCGTTACAAATGTAATTAAAGTGTTTGGGGAACGTTTGTCGACAGCCAGGAAGTCTGGATCGGGGGGAAATCGTGGGAAAGGTGGCTGTACAAAATCTGATGGCAGGTGTCAAGCGTGAGGCCCGGCAATTCGGATTTGGAAAAGCGAAAGCCTAACTGAATATTTTTCCTGAATTTTATACTAATTGAACTTGAAAAAGAAATTTAATTTGATTTTTTAAATAAACGATTTCACCGTTTTACACGCGTTTTCCCTTGACCAAATTTTGACCGTATCACCCTTTAGATACATAATTAATTAATTGTTAAAAAAATTTTAAAGTTTTTGCAATCCTCATTAAAATGTATTCTTACTAACAATTCAGCTTTTATTAGATCAAATTCCATTCTATTCCTATCTTTGGTATATATATTTTTATTGTACTATTTTCTTCTATTCCTTTATCTGTTATTATAAATTTTATTTTAATTTTTTCATCTTTTTACTATCTTCAAATTTAAATCTTAATATTTTTCAGTCTGTGTTTTTTATATTGTTTATATTGTTATTCTAAACTTCTCTCAATTTAATATATCAATGTTATTGTGCTTATAGATTTATTTTGATTAAATAATTTAAGTTAAACTTACATTGTAATTATATTAATTAATAATGTAATTATTTATTTAATTGTATATTATGATCTTAAAATTCCCATTCTGGAATATGGGACATGGGAAAGCAAATAAATAAATAAATATAAAATATAAATATAAATCAAGCCTGTCTGACAACCCTAGTCGTACTGCAAGTGGACCTCATAATAAGATGAAGTTACTCCCCAATAAACATAAAAATGTTCTCTTGGGGTCCCACTTCACTTATGTTTTGTGTCCCATATTCACAGCGCCGGTTATTCCATTACACCTTGCCAGTCTAGTTCTGGGTAATATTTTTACAAAATTAATCTCATTCCCGGACACATAGACATCTGTACTAGAACTAAATGCATATAATTTTTAGTTAACCCTCACGGTGTACCCACCAAGAAGGAAATTATTGGTTAATGTAAGATCATTTTAATTAATCCGTATTACAAACACCGATGAAAAGCTGATTTCACAAAAATAAGTAAATATTTATCGAAAAATTCAAGAAAATTTATTAGACATAATTTTTTGGCTTGTTTCATATCAGAACAAGTTTGAAGGAAAAAATTGGATTTCAAAAATGTCTTTAGGGCCATACGAAATTCAAGATGGACGCATTATTGGTAAAATTTACAAATTTTAAGAAATTCTGAACTATTTTGTGGGAGACACGAATTTAGTAAATATGACAAAGAGGATTCACTTTTCTTTGAGTGCATATAAACTTCTAGTCTAATAAGAGTATATTGTGAACTTCGAAATTTTAGCTCTTGTAGGATTTTTTTATCTCTGAATTTTATTCAAAACCAACCCATTGTGGCATCCACTAAAACTGGGTGGTGCTGGGCTGACTCAGTCCCAGTATACAACAGAATACTCATAGTGAGTATTGATATGGAAAGCAAAAGAAAAGAGAACGAAAATTCCATTGCTTTCATATTCATTTAAAAAAAGAAAATCCATATAAAAGGTTAGAATGCCTATTTAAGCATAGCAAAAAGAGATAGCTTTCCGTAGATAATGAAATCATAAGAGTTGCGAGAAGAAATCAATTAGAAGAAATAGGAAACATACCATCATTGAATTGTTTTCATATCAGAGAAAGTTTCTTAAAGAGCAAACGAATGTGTTTATCTTTGAAAGCAATCATATGCCGGTTAAGAGTTTTTTGTTATAGAGAGAGGGCGAGAGAGAGAGAGAGAAATTTAATCATATGATTGTAGTCATGCGTCTTGAAACCTCAGTAGCAGAATTAGCTGCAGAGTTTGTTTATGCATTGATGATGCCATTGCTGTTGCTTTTAGCCCCCCAATACCCAAAAGAGGCTATGGAACCGGCTGTTTTTGTTGTATTGGTCGACCTTTGCAATTGTTGTCGCTGCTTACATTTCCCCAGAAACTGTAGACAACGACGTTAATGTTGTCGCCGTCGTCGCTGTCATAGTCGATGTTATTGCCATGTTTTGATGTGTTTCGGTGAGACTTTGGCGAAAATGAAATTCAGTCTTTACTGAGTTGAACTACAAGTAGGGTTGCTGTTTAAGCATAGTAAAAAGTGTTGCTCGCTCGCTCGTTTGTTTGTTATATTATCGGAAAGTGTTGTAAAGTGAAATAAAAAAAAAATTAAAAACAATCTCTCACATACACTCACGCGCGCTACTCTGAACCAGCACAAGATATTTTTAAAGGTCGTTGTTGTCATCGCAGTTCGTTCGTTCGTTTGTCGTCGCCGTTAGTATTCTTCTTCTATATGAATTTCTCGTATGCTACCATCATAGTTTAGTCTTTACTGTTTTTGTGTCTCGTCAAGTGGTTTCCATGCAAGCAAACAGTGAAAACAAATAAATGGCCCATAATGAAATTGTTTAGAAGTTAACAGAATAAAATTGCAGAAAAAAATTAAACAAATTTATAAAAAAAATATATGTACGAAAAATACTATAAATGTAAAAGAATTGATATTTAAAGTTAAAAAATTAACAAAACGGGTTTTAGTGTGCCAGCTGGAATGATTTTTGTTATTCGAATTATTTGATTCGTTGTTTTTTTATAAAATACTAAAAAATTTTAAAATTTTGGAAATTTTCTATTCTTATGAAGATACGTTTTTTTTTGTTTTGCCAAAATAGAAAGTAATTGTTGTGTATTTTCGCTATATTGTTGACGTGTTTATTTTTTGCAATTCCGTTTAAATCACTTTCTTGTGTCAAAGCCATAGCCACCTACCTTTCTCTTATTTGTTTGTTCCATATGCTCTTTACGATTCTCTCGTGTTTGCATGTGTTTTTTTTTTTGTTATTATTTTTGCATTACCCATGGATTTGGTACACATATATACATGCAAGTGCATGTGTGTGGGAAGTTTCGATTGTGTTTATACGATTTATTGTCTGTGCGGAATTTATTATTATTTTTTTTTATAAATTTACGGTGCGGATTTGTGGAGAAATTGCAATACCCACAAAATCTATAGAAAACAAAGAAAATACCATGAAAACTAAAGCAAAGTCGAATGAAACCACAAAGTCAACATTTTTGTTAAATTTATTTTTGTGCAATTAATTTTTAAAAATGGTTTTTGTTTCTCCACAGTTTTGTCCATAGTGTAGTAAAGTAAAAAATTATCAATTTTCAAAAGTCTTAAAAAAAATTGTGAAAATATTAGTGTGAAAACAAAGAGAACATACATATAATCAAAATAATAAACGTCATCCCACCCAACCCACTCACCACCTAACCATAAACAAGTGTAGTGCAAATAACAGTATCAGAGCCAGCAGTAACAGTATCCAAACCAAAGCAGTAATCAAAGTATTCACCTCTCCTTCCCTAATTTATCTACGAAAGTGCCAAAAGAAAAAAACAACATTTGCAAACTTGTATTTTTGCTGCTGCCATCATCATCATCCAAGTTTTGTGGTGTTGATAAACCCCTGTCAGTCCTCTCTCTCTCTCTTTCTGCAACATACCAAACAAGCCAAGTAACCAAACCAGCAAGCAATCATTCAACTTCAATAAGGAATTTATCTAGTTTTGGTTTTTCTTTAAACAACTTCCCTAGATCACAATAGAAAGAAATACAACAACAACATCTACGTCTTGGGCCTTTGCTCTTTAAAATAAAATAAAAACGCCTTTGTGAATATCATCAAACTTTAGCATTAAACAACAAACCCAGAGTCTTTGGTATCTTTTGTTGTTTTCGTGAAAATAGTTTTATTTTAATATTAAAACGAATCGTGGCATACGGCATATTAAAAGAATTAAAGTTAAAGAGTAACCGTAAAAATATATAGCTCCCAGATTCCCCAAGAGTAAAGACAAAAGAAAATATTGCTCCCTCTCTCTCTTTCACATTTTCTACAAAAGCCATAAAGTCAGTCATTAGAAAAGATTAGCTCCAAGGTTTGCTCTTAACATTGTCCAATAAAAGTGAAAAGAGAGTATCTTCGTAATATAAGAGAATAAAATACTCTGTGCTGTTTATTCAGTCAAAGTCAACGTTGCAGTCGCTGCCTTCTTTATCTCTGTTGCCGTTAAAATCACCAACATTTAAGTGAGATAAGAGGTAAATAACTTGAAAATATAAAATTTTGATATTTTTCTTTATGGAATTTTTGTGTGTTTCTATATAAACAATATGTTTGCAAATAATTAAAAAAATAATCCAAATGTTTTTATTTATTTTCGAACGCCTCGCCCCCTCTACGATAATTAATTTATTTCTGTTTCTTTGTTTTCCACTGTTTGTCAATAACTGCTCTGTGTTCTTTGTGTTTTTACTTTACTGATAAAGAAATATGGAACTGAATCATCATCAATTAGAAGGGATTCTAGATGATAAGGGCCATTTTCTATATACTCGAAATATGGGAATATATTTCTAACCATATGGTTAGGAAAAAAAATTTTTTGTGCCTGCTTTTTGTTATAAGAATTTGAGCAGAGTTTGTTGGGAGAGTGTATTCGAACAGACAGACATTCAACCATTTAAATTTCCTCATAAACACTGGCTATATATTTGAGAAAATTTCAGTCTTATTATAACTTTTTTTACCACCATTGGATCATAGGGCATTTTAAATTGAGCACGATATAACTGCATGGCTTGATTACACTAGTTTACACTGAAAATGTACATGTGATGATAAACAAATTATATCTCGAGTTAGAAATGTCCGATTATATCGCTGTTGAGATGGCGAAAATGAAAGATATTGAGATGGCGAATAATCGTGTTTGTAATTTTACGGCGGAAAATGGCCACTGTAAAACACGATTTTTTTTGTGAAAATTTGACCTTTTTACATCAATATTTTTTGAACCATTTAACTTATCACAAATCCAATAATACACGATTATTCGTCATTTCAATTTCAATACCTTTCATTTAAGTATCACCAACAATATAATTGGACATTTCTAACTCGAGATATAATTTGTTTAGTAAAAACGAGCGAAAACCTAAAAATAACGGATTTGAGATATCCCGTTCCATAAAAAAAAATTTTAAAAAAATGTTCGAATTCAGCAGATCAAAATACATCAAATGTACATGAAAAAAAATATTTTGTAAACTAGTGTTACTTATCAAAGATTAGTCGAAATGTACTATAGACACGGTTACCACAGTTTGTAGAATTCTACCAAAACTGGTAGATTTTTTACTGTTTGGTAGTTTAGTAGAATTCTTAATGTTTTGGTGGATTTTGCAGAATATTCCTCCCCAAGTAATAGGTACTTCACAAATTGCCTCTAGAAATAAAGTTTTGACAAAATTTTCTATAATTTCAAAATTTTCTATAGAAATAAAATTTTGACAAAATTTCAAAATTTTCTATAGAAATAAAATTTTGTCAAACTTTCACAATTTTCTGTAGAAACAAAATTTTGCCAAAATTTAAAAATTTTCTATGGAAATAAAACTTTGACTTAATTTTCTATAGAAACAAAAATGTTAACAACATTTTCTATAGAAATAAAATTTTGACAAAATTTTCTATAGAAATAAAATTGTGAGAAATTTTTTTATAGAAATAAAATTGTGAAAAAATTTTTTATAGAAATAAAATTTTGACAAAATTTTTCTATAGCAATAACATTTTGACAAAATATTCTATAGAAATAAAATATTGACAAAATTTTCTATAGAAATAAAATATTGACAACATTTTCTACAGAAATAAAATTTTGACAAAATTTTCTATAGAAATAAAATTTTGATAAACTTTTTTATAGAAATAAAATTTTTAGAAAATTGTCTATAGAAACAAAATTTTTACAAAATTTTCTGTAGAAACAACATTTTGACAAAATTTTCTATAGAAACAAAATTTTGAAAAAATTTTCTATAGAAATAAAATTTTTACAACATTTGCTATAGAAATAAAATTTTCATACAATTTTTTATAGAAATAAAATTTTTAGAAAATTTTCTATAGAAATAAAATTTCGATAAAATTCTGTATAGAAATAAAATTTTGACAAAATTTTCTATAGAAATAACATTTTGACAAAATCTTCTATAGAAATAAAATTTTTTATAGAAATAAAATTTTCGATAGCAATAACATTTTGACAAAATTTTCTATAGAAATAAAAGTTTGACAAAATTTCCTATAGAAATAAAAGTTTGACAAAATTTCCTATAGAAATAAAATTTTTATAAAATTTTTTATAGAAATACAATTTTGACAAAATTTTCTATAGAAATAAAATTTTAATAAAATTTTTTATAGAAATAAAATTTTTAGAAAATTTTCTATAGAAATAAAATTTTGACAAAATTTTCTATAGAAATAAAATTTTGAAAAAATTTTCTATAGAAATAAAATTTTGACAAGATTTGCTATAGAAATGAAATGTTGATAAACTTTCTAGAAAATTTTCTATAGAAATAGAATATTGACAACATTTTCTATAGAAATAACATTTTGACAAAATTTTCTACAGAAATAACATTTTAATAAAATTTTTTATAGAAATAAAATTTTGACAAAGTTTTATATAGCAATAAAATTTTGACAAAATTTTATATAGCAATAAAATTTTGACAAAATTTTCTATAGAAATAACATATTGACAAAATTTTCTATAGAAATAAAATTTTGATAAAATTTTCTGTAGAAATAACATTTTGACAAAATTTTCTATAGAAATAATTTTTTTTTTATAGAAATAAAATTGTGAGAAAAACTTTTATAGAAATAAAATTTTCGATATCAATAACATTTTGACAAAATTTTCAATAAAATAAAAGTTTGACAAAATTTTCTTTAGAAATAAAATGTTTGTAAAATTTTTTATAGAAATAAACTTTTTAGAAATTTTTTATAGAAATAAAATTTTTAGAAAATTTTCTATAGAAATAAAATTTTGACAAAATTTTCTATAGAAATAAAATTTTGAAAAAATTTTCTATAGAAGTAAAATTTTGACAAAATTTTCTATAGAAATAAAATTGTGAGAAATTTTTTTATTGAAATAAAATTTTTACACAATTTACTATAGCAATAACATTTTAACAAAATTTTCTACAGAAATAAAATTTTGAAAAAATTTTTTATAGAAATAAAATTGTGAGAAAATTTTTTATAGAAATAAAATTTTGACAATATTTTCTATAGCAATAACATTTTGACAAAATTTTCTATAGAAATAAAATTTTGACAAAATTCTCTATAGAAATAAAATTTTGACAAAATTTTCTATAGAAATAACATTTTGACAAAATTTTCTATAGAAATAAAATTTTTTGTAGAAATAAAATTGTGAGAAAATTTTTTATAGAAATAAAATTTTCTATAGCAATGACATTTTGACAAAATTTTCTATAAAAATAAAAGTTTGACAAAATTTTCTATAGAAATAAAATTGTGAGAAAATTTTTTATAGAAATAAAATTTTCTATAGCAATAAAATTTTGACAAAATTCACTGTAGAAATAACATTTTGACAAAATTTTCTACAGAAATAAAATTTTGATAACATTTTTTATAGAAATAAAATTGTGAGAACATATTTTATAGAAATAAAATTTTGTCAAAATTTTCTATAGTAATAACATTTTGACAAAATTTTCTATAGAAATAAAATTTTGACAAAATTCTCTATAGAAATAAAATTTTGACAAAATTTCTATAGAAATAATATTTTGACAAAATTTTCTATAGAAATAAAATTTTTTATAGAAATAAAATTTTGACAAAATTTTCTATAGCAATAAAATTTTGACAAAATTTTCTATAGAAATAACATATTGACAAAATTTTCTATAGAAATAAAAGTTTGATAAAATTTGCTATAGAAATAACATTTTGACAAAATTTTCTATAGTAATGAAAGTTTGAAAAAATTTCTATAGAAATAAAATTTTGACAAAATTTTCTTTGGAAAAAAATTTGACAAAATTTTCTTTAGAAACAAACTTTTAAAATAAAATTATAAACCATTTCTTTTGAAGAAAAGTAATTTTATTACTAATAATTCAAAAATTTGCATTTTGGATATGCTTCGACCACAATGACTATTTATGCTAAATCATTTCGGTTTTCATTAAAAAAAAACTTAAAAGTTAATTAATAAGTAACTAAAAGTATAACTAAATTTAAAATTTATGAAACTAATAAGTATTTTCTTGGGCGACACAAAGGATCCGAAAATTTGCGTTATTGGACAGATCAATGTTAACCCTCTAATGCCCCAATTTTTTTGCCAGCTGATTACATTTTCAATGTTAACGACGCTAAAGCAAGAAAAGTAAACAAGAAAAATTTATATGGTAAAATTCAGTATATGCTGCAAAGCCTCTTGAACAGTTTTAACTAAGTTTTCTTTTTATTTTACCCATTTTTGTTGTCTTAAGGTGTGTTTCACTAAAAGCATCCATATTAAATGAAGGCCGCCTAAAGGCGGGCTTGGGCATTAGAGGGTTAAGTTCATTGCAGATTATACATACTTACACTACATCCAGATCATAAGTTGGGAATCTGAACTACTTTGTTTTGAAGCTCTTTTTTTGCTTCGTGTGAGAGTTATGTTATACTCGGTGTGTGTAACTACTGCACCCTCAAACAAAAATCGCTTCTGTAACATATACCCCAAACACATTTTGCTTCCAGCATATATATTTTTAGGATTGTATTGTTCAAACATATTATGTTTCACCTTAGGGCATACACTGGTAGAAAAAAAAATTTAATGAAATTTTCTTTGTGTGGATATATTTTTAAGGCGCCAATTAGTTACTTCCATTATTTTAATTGCAGCATACTCTCTAGGCCTCTCTTTCTAAACACATATATGTTTATAGGCTATTTCTAAATTAATATATGTTTGCATCTAAGCATATTATATTTACAAACAATTATGTCCCAAACATAATAACATATTAAGATATATGTCCCAAACATGTTATGCTAGTTTATGAACATCATATGCTTCCACTTAAAAATATTATGTTAAAAAATTTGAGTTCCAAACATATAATTTTTCCACCCAAACATTGAAAAACAGTATTTTTCGTCCCGGTGTGTCACCACTGTGTAAACCACTTGGAACCACAAATGACTGCCATTGTGTTTTGACTACAATAGAAATTGTAAATTTCTTTCCATATCACATTAATTAAGCATGAATAAAAGTGATTTTTACATTTCCATTCAACATAGTGAGGTGTAAATTGGTTTGAAGTTTCATTCATATCACGCAGCATAAATCAGATGATTTCTTTCCCATAACTTTCGTTCGAAAAAAAAGCCACAGCTACTCAAAAATAAACATAATAATGCTATGTAAATAATAAACTTATCAATTAGCATAAATTAAGTTGTTAAATTTCATATTTTTGTTATATTTGACGATTCAACAAGTCCACATTCACACACACACTTGATTATGGATGAAGATGGAGAATCCCTCTAAAAAGTGAGACTAGTCCCGAACCTGTACACTCAAAAAACAGTGAGGAAAGCAGGAAGGAATATTTTGGTCAATTTTAGAAAAAATATTTTTTTTTTTTGCAAAATGTTAACTAAACTATATTGCAAAAACGCGGATGTCACGCCGATTTCACAAAAATAAGTAACTATTTTTCGATTACTTCAGGAAAATTTATTGGACATAATTATTTTTGTTTTTCGCTTGTTAAAGAAAAATTCGTAGTTTGAAGGAAAAAATTTGAGTTGAACATTGTAAAAATGTCTTTAGTGCCATACGAAGTTCAAGATGAGCGCAATATTGGTAAAATCTACAAATTTTAAGAAATATTGAACTATTTTGTGGGAGACACGAATTTAGTACATCTTAATTTGTGTATAATTTTCCCACTTTTTAGTTCTTTTAACTGACACACACAAGAAATTATTAAAGTCATTGAAACTTTCTCAAAACATTATAATTACATGAACTAAACTAGAACTAAATTGGTATTTAGTGTCATATAGGGTTAATTTTTTTTTTTTTTGAGTGCAAAAACGCCAATTCCAAAATAAACAAAAAATGCAAATCAAGTATATACGGCCGTAAGTTCAGCTAGGCATAATCTTATGTACTCTCCACCATGATTGTGTAGAATGTTCTACAAAAGACTGTCGTCCACAATCTAATTGCCTGGGTTGTGGTAACACTTGCCGATAGCAAGGTATATTAAAACTTCTAGAAATTGTCTTTAAAATTTTAAGCTACTCCAAAAATGAGTCTATATTAGACAAATGAAATACCACTATAAGTCAATTCAATTCTTGATCAGTTTATATAGAGGAGTCTATTAATAATAACGAACCAATATATATAAATTTTCAAATTTCAAACAATCGGATGAAATTTATTCCTCACGGGGTGCAATGGTTAGCATGCCCGCCTTGGGTTCAAACACAGTTTCGACCAAACACCAAAAAGCTGCCGCTATACCTAACCTAACCTATTCCTCTTGAGGCCAAATTTGGGGGTTTATATGGAACCCATATATACGAGGGCGGTTCGGAAACTTCTTAGCCTATCAATGAAAGAGAATAGTTAGTTTTTCAAAAATATTTTTATTTTTCATTATAATCTCCTGAAACTTCAATACACTTTCTAGCTTTTCTATCCCTTGAATAAAATAGTTTTCCTAAAGGTCTTCAAAATAGTGGTTTACAACTGTAATTGCATCTTCATTTGAGGTAAAACGCTTGCCAGCAAGGAATTTTTTTAGATTTGGGAACAAGTAAAAGTCACTGGGAGCTAAATCAGTAGAATAAGGTGGGTGGTCAAGCAACTCGTACTTTAATTCGTTGATTTTAGCCATTGTTAAAACACTCTTGTGCGCTGGTACGTTGTCTTGATGAAAAATTATTTTTTTTTTGTGTTGTAAGCCAGGACGTTTTTCTCGAATTTGTACATTTAATTGTTCCAAAAGGTTGCAATACTACTTCGAATTTATTGTTTTACCCTTTTGCAGATAGTCAATCAATAAAATACCTTTGAAGTCCCAAAAAACCGTTGCCATAACCTTATCAGCCGATTTAATTGTTTTTGCCTTCTTTGGGGCACATCCTCCAGCTTCAGTCCATTCTTTGGATTGTTATTTTGTCTCTGGAGTATAGTGGTGGATCCATGGCTCATCAATAGTTATGAAACGGCGCTTAACATCTATTTTATTTCGCTTAAAACGATCCAAACAAGCTTGAGAAATGTTCATTCTTATGCGTTTTTGATCGACTGTTAACAATTGCGGCACCCATCTTGCCGAAAACTTTTTCATCTGTAGTTCTTCATGCAATATTAAATGGACTCGAAATTTTGATATGCCCATGATATTAGCAATTTCACGCAATTGTATTCGCCGATCATTTAATACCATATCATGCACTTTGGCTACAATTTCTGTTGTTGTTGCTGTTTTTGGACGTCCACTACGTGGTTCATCTTCAATGCTTGTACGACCACGTTTAAATTCAGCAAACCCAATTGTTTACTGTTGCATATGAAGGAGCACTTTCACCTAACACACTCACCATATCATTGAGAATTTCTTGTCCCGATAAACATTTTTTATGTAAATATTTAATGACAGCACGCATTTCTAATTTTTCCATTGTAAAAAAAAATGCGGATGCGTCTTTTTTGAACACTTGTTTCTATATGAAGGAGTTGCCAGATCGAAACAAAATTTAACATGTGTTCATAACAGAGATGGAAGTTTCCAAAACACTTTCTGTTTATATCGCGCTTTTTCTGCTAGGCTAAGAAGTTTCCGAACTGCCCTCGTATTTGTGTTATTTATTAATTTTAATGCAACCATACTATATGTCAATGCTACATATAGACTGTCCACCCACTCCAACTTGTGTTTGTGTTAGTCCATTTCAAACTCTGTCCACAGGAGAAAGTCCTGACCCAGGCCGTAGGCCGTCCTTGTCTCTATTTCGCGTTAGCCCACTTGTAATTTTGTCCGTAGAAGAAAGTCTTAAACCCCCACCGTAGGCCGGTCACCTGTTTCACTTTATCTTCACGTTAGCTCACTTGGTGCAATGGTTAGCATGCCCGCCTTGCATACACAAGGTCGTGGGTTCGTTTCCTGGTACGGCCGAACACCAAAAAGTTTTTCAGCGGTGGATTATCCCAACTCAGTAGTGCTGGTGACATTTCAGAGGGTTTAAAGGCTTCTCTAAGTGGTTTCACTGTAATGTGGAACGCCGTTCGGACTCGGCTATAAAAAGGAGGTCCCTTGTCATTGAGCTTAACATAGAATCGAAGAAGAGAGAAGTTCACCACTGTGGTATCGCAATGGACTGAATAGTCTAAGGCTCACACATCGGGCTGCCACATAACCTAACCTAACCTAACTCACTTCTGATTCTGTCTGGAGAAGAAAGTCTTAAACCCCGACCATGGCACCGGGCACCTGTTTCAATTTATCTTCGTGTTAGGTCTCTTTAGATTATGTCCATAGGAGAAAGTCTCAACCCGGGCTGAAGACTGTCCACCCATGTCACTACATTCTCATTAGCTCAATTTGGATTAAGTCCGTAGTAGAAAGTCTGCGTTGTTGTACAATATTATTTTGTTTTTTTTTTTCGGCATAGATAAAGCCAAACAATGTATTTACTACATTTAATAACAAAGAATACTTGAATGGTCAATTAAAATAGCAACAATGGCAAAATCATTTAACTCTACCCACATGCCCTGCCCACCATGTGAGCAATCTTCAACAAAAAAAAAAAAAACAAATCCCCTTTTCTTTCCTCTTAAAAAGGCTACAAAAAACATTCGTCACTAAGCAACAATGCAATGAAATCGAATTTCTTATGAAATTCAAAATCAAAACAAAGGAGAAAGATAACACCACACTACCACCATCACAGCTGCCATCATAACGGGCAACCACTACATTGACAAAGCATTATCAATGGGGTAGCTGCCCCTTTTCGGTTTTGTTATTGGGTTATAGTAGCCGAGAAGGAAGATGATACTTGACCACAATGATGATTATTCGAGCTGATTCACTTTCGATAACCACTAATTGAGGTGAACGTGCCCGCATCATTTTTAGAAAAGCATAGACCCCAATAACCGCAATGACGAGGACCTTTACTCAAAGAAAATTGTACCTCATACTTTGGTTGCTATTTATATTTTGGGAAAAAAACAAACCAAACAATTATTCATCAGTGGATTTGTTTCATCTTTTTTTTAACATTTCAACTATTGGAAGTAAGTACGATGGTTGCCTTTTATATTTCGGGATTAGAGAACAAATACGAATACTAGTCATCAAAAATCGCTTTATTCCCCATTAAGATCAATATATTTTTGCATGTGTTTGAACCAATTGTCGAAGCACTTTTACCATTCTGATTTGAAAATTTTGTTGTCAAACTGCTGGGAATTTCCATAAATTTGGGAATTTTTTAGTAATCGGTTCGGTTCGTTATAATAATTCTGTTTATTTCTCCACTATTAAAACAGCAGCACAGCGAATCGTCAAAATTTAAAAGGAAAACATTGCTCCTCTTTATTCCACGGGCATATAACTTCATTTTGAAATGACGAAAATGGTTCACTTTGATATGGATCTACCACACAATTTTATTACTTAAGCATTTTGTAGTAAATTTTCATTCATAAATACATGTTGGTTGAACTCCTATTTTTATTTCTCGAGCATGTTGACAAAATAGAAATAAAATTTGGACAAATTTCTATATAGCAATAAAATTTTGACAAAATTTTCTATATTTTGACAAAATTTTTTATAGGAATAACATTTTGAAAAATTTTCTATAGAAATAAAATTTTGACAAAATTTTTTTATAGAAATAAAATAATGACAAAATTTTCTATATACAGAAAATTTTCTATAGAAATAATTTTTTCTATAGAAATAAAGTTTGGACAAGTTTTTTCTATAGAAATAAAATTTTGACAAAAAATTTATAGGAATAAAATTTTCAAAAATTTTCTATAGGAATAACATTTTCAAAAATTTTCTATAGGAATAAAATTTTGACAAAATATTTTATAGAATGAAATTTTGAAAATTATTTTATAGAAATAACATTTGGATAGAACTAATTTTTCTATGGAAATAAAATTTTGACAACATTTTCTATAGAAATAAAATGTTGACAAAATGTTCTTTAGAAAAAAATTTTGACAAAATTCTTTATAGAAATAAAATTTTGTCAAAATTTTTTATAGAATTAAATTTTTCTATAGAAATAAAATCTTGACAAAATTTTCTATAGAAATAAAATTTTGACAACATTTTCTATAATAATACAGTTTTGCCAAAATTTTCTATAGAAATAAAATTTTGATAAAATTTTCGATAGAAATAAAATTTGGACAAAATTTTCTATAGAAATAAAATTTTGATAAAATTTTCGATAGAAATAAAATTTGGGCAAAATTTTCTATAGAAATAAAAGTTTTTTTGGTAATATTTTCATAAAATTTTGGTAGATTATTTTTAGCACGAGTGGCAACCGTACGTCGAAAGCGTTAACGTTTGGGGATAATAGCCAGAAAACTTCTGGCAACACTGGTCATAGAAGTGTTTTGAAGTACCATGAGCATTTCTTTCGAGCCTCTTTTTCTCACGATAGCACTATGGGGCCAGCGATCGGATTTTGAGGCAAAAACTACAAAAATGCACTTATCGGTTTAAAATTTTGAACACATGTTGTGCATAACGTCAGAAGAGCTCATAGAAATTTTCAGATCGATCCGCCCACAGACACGCCCTCTGAAACCTTTAATATTTATACCCTGCACTAGACTGTGGTTTTGTCTAGGTCGCAATTTTAGACCAATTGACTTTAAATTTTGCACATGTATGTCAGGATAGAGTCCTATTAATTTTGGAGGATATCGGTTAAGATTTAGCTATAGCTCCCATATATATCTTACGCCCGATACGCACATATAAAGCCCAAGAAGCCTAGTTTCCTCCCAATTTTCTTCAAATTTTGCACAAAGGGTAAAATTGATAGTATTTTCAAGTGTGCTAAATTTGGTTGAAATCGGTGCAGATCTAGATAACATATAGCTCCCATATATATGCTTCGTCCGTTTTACACAAATGTGACCACAGAGACCAAAGTTTTACTCCGATTTACGTGAAGGGAACACAGTAGAGGTGTGTACGTGAGTAATATTTTACTCATGCACACTCATGACGGAAAAATCTTACTCACGCACGATATTGTTTATTAGGACTCACGCACACTCACGAGGTGTGCACGTGACAATTTCGTGTCACGTGCACACCTCTAGAACACAGGGAGCAGAATTAACATTCTAGCAATACATGCCAAATTTGGTGGAAATCGGTTCATATTTAGATATAGCTTTCATATATATCATTCACCTTATATGCACTTTATTGGTCCCGGAGGCCAGAGTTTCACCTTAATTTGTTTCAAATTGCACACAAAGATGGCTCTTTTGAAAAGACCTCTTATTCTGTGAATCCTCAAGTCCTTTGCATGATCAAGTCTTTATTATAACATTTATTTCTATTTAGGTTAGGTGGGATGATCCACCGTTGAAAAACTTTTTGGTGTTCGGTCGAAGCGGGAATCGAACCCACGACCTTGTGTATGCAAGGCGGGCATGCTAACCATTGCACCACGGTGGCTCCCTTATTTCTATTTAGTGAAGCATTTCCCGCAAACAGCCAATGAAACGCATCTGATATTTTTGTTTCTTCCATTTTTGTTTGGCTCGAGCAAAAATATATTACATGTTTTCTTAATTATTGATGCCATGCAAGCTTACTTTCCATTCCTTGAAAATTTGGAATACGACACGAAAGGAATTCCCACCTTTTTGCAGTCAAAATGTTACGAGTTCAATTTTTTTTTATTTTTAGAAACACCGAATTTTTTAAATTTTTTCATTATAAGCCGGACTCTGCCGGAATTAAACTTAAAACCACATGAAAGTACACACAATAACCTTTCTTCCCATACCGAAATGTCGGTGAATACTCGTGAATACAGAATGTACCATTCCACGAAACACAAACATTACATGAAAATTATAAAACAAAAAATTACCACTTTAACACAACACATTTCATTTCGCACAAACACAAACGAATTTTTTATATTTTTGTAATATTTTACGTACTTGTAGTACTATTTTCCATTTTACACAATGTAGATTCGCATATTAGTTTATTTTTTACAGCCAATTTTCTACAATGTGTTTCTTTGACTAGCGATTCAAAAAGTAAACTATCTAAAAACAGCCAACTTTGCCAGCTTGTTTTAAAAGCAATGAGTTGCCATATGTTTCCAATATTTTGTATTTCGAGCTACTGGGATGACTGAAACAGAATGACGTTATCAGTTTTTCCAATTTAAACTACCGAAAAACTGACTTTTTGCCGCAGAATCCGGTCATTTGCCCCATAGTGGATAGGTCAAATGACGATCTTGCAATATCAGTTGGCGCACAAGATCAATGGCTTCCGGAACAACAATTGATTTTCATAGACCTGCAGGAAATTCGTCTTGGAGTGAACTACGACATGGGTTGACAAACACTGGTCCTTAACGGAGCTTCATCACCAATAATACTAGTTTACACTGAAAATGTACACTTGATGACAGTCAACTTTTCTGATGTATTTTTATCTGCTGAATTCGAAAAAAATGTTTAAAATTTTTTATGGAACAGTTTTTGAGATATCCCGTTATTTTTAGTTTTTCGCTCATTTTTCACTAAACAAATTATATCTCGAGTTAGAAATGTCCGGTTATATCGTTGTTGGTATTTAAATGGAAGGTATTAAGATGACGAATAATCGCGCATAATTGGATCTATGATAAGTAAAGTAGTTCAAAATTTATCGAAGCGAAAAAGCCAAATTTTCAAAAAAATAGTATTTTACAATGGACCTTTTCCGCCAGAAAAGTATAAACCATTGAAAAAATGTCGGGTTTCTCTTCATGGTCGTATACGTAAGTAATAAGACTAACTAGAAGAAAAACGACCGAAAAATGACAAAGTTCTAAGCACGTCGTAAGTTGTCGATTCGGTATCACAATTAACTGATTGTCTAAGCGAGACTGAAATAACTTGGTGCCACTATGGCATAACCTAATAATATAAGAAAATTGAAAATATGTATATTATACTAACAAAATAAACAACTTTCCAATGTCTTTACCCTAAAGATATTTTCCCAATGGAAAAAATATCATGTCGTAGTAAACAATTCCGGCTACGCAAAACCCCCAAGATTCACTGTACTCTTCTAGCAAATGATGTTTTGGCCATTACTGTAATTTTCGTTGCTTCCACTTATTAACCTCTGTTCTCTTACATTAGTCATTGCTCATTGGGTATTTTATTGTATTATTTTCTTTTTGTTTTTTTTTTTTGTATCTCAACTACTTTGTTATATTTTTGCCATAAATTTATTCTTTGTACTTGACTGCATTCTCAGCAACAACACTTCTTGGTCTAGTTCTTGACATTTCCCAAGTTCTTTTGAATGAATGTTTTCCTTTCACATAGTATTCCAAATTGTGAATTGTATAAAAATGCAATGTTTCGATATAGTAACACTGAAACGAGTTCGTTGTAAAAGTAAAGCTAAACACAAACTATTTGCCGCGTACGCATCAAAATAGTTTTTCACAAAGTTTTTCCAATAATGGGATTCATAAATTATATGATATTATATATAGAGATTTTTTTTCAAATTGTTATTTCTATAGAAAATTTTTAACAGACAGAAAATATTGTAAAAAAAAATTTCTATAGCAAATTTTGTCAGCCTCTTTTTTTTATTTTTTTAGCATTAGCATTTTTTCTAAAGACATTTCATGTAAAATTTTGTCAATTTTTTAGAAAATTATGTCAAAATTTTATTTCTATAGAAAATTTTGTCAAAATTTTGTTTCTATAGATAATTTTGTCAAAATTTTATTTCTATAAAATTTTTGTCAAAATTTTATTTCTATAGAATATTTTGTCCACATTTTATTTCTATAGAAAATTTGGTCAAAATTTTATTTCTATAGAAAATCTTATTTCTCTAGAAAATTTTGTCAAAATTTTTTTTCTATAGAAAATTTTGTCAAAATTTCATTTCTATAGAAAATTTTGTCAAAATTTTATTTCTATCGAATATTTTGGCCACATTTTATTTCTATAGAAAATTTTGTCAACATTTTATTTCAAACTTGTTTTTATTGTATTCGACCTGTGTTTGATTTTTCCAATTAATGAATTGTTGATTGAAACGAGCTCGAGGTCTGTATTTTTTAATTTATTTTTTTATTCAATATTTCGTCTTTTCATTGAAAGACTTCATCGGGAAAATTATTCTGAGTGTATAAAAAGAAAAGAAAATATATACAAAAACATTGAAATACGTACAAATTTGATGTTACATTAAAAACACTTACGAAAACAACAAAAATATTACACCCACTATTGAGTAGAACCTAACGACACAGCGTCTGTTGTCATACTAACTATTGTTCTTCCGCCCTTTTGTTTTTCTGATCAGATTCCTGTAGCTTTGCGCCAAATTGTCTATGTTTATTTCTATAGAAAATTTTATTTCTCTAGAAAATTTTGTCAAAATTTTATTTCTATAGAAACTTTTGTCAAAATTTCATTTCTATAGAAAATTTTGTCAAAATTTTATTTCTATAGAATATTTTGTCCAATTGTGTCAAAATTTTATTTCTATAGAAAATTTTGTCAAAATTTTATTTCTATAGATAATTATGTCAAAATTTTATTTCTATAGAAAATTTTGTCAAAATTTTATTTCTATCGATAATTTTGTCAAAATTTTATTTCTACAGATAATTTTGTCAAAAATTTATTTCTATAAAAATTTAGTCAAAATGTTTCTATAGAAAATTTTGTCAAAATTTCATTTCTATAGAAAATTTTGTCAAAATTTTATTTCTATAGAATATTTTGTCCAAATTTTATTGTTATAGAAAATTTTGTTAAAATATTTCTATAGAAAATTTTATTTCTCTAGAAAATTTTGTCAAAATTTTATTTCTATCGATAATTTTGTCAAAATTTTATTTCTACAGATAATTTTGTCAAAATTTCATTTCTATAGAAAATTTTGTCAAAATTTCATTTCTATAGAAAATTTTGTCAAAATTTTATTTCTATATAATATTTTGTCCAAATTTTATTTCTATGGAATATTTTGTCCAAATTTTATTTCTATAGAAAATTTTATTTCTCTAGAAAATTTTGTCAAAATTTTATTTCTATAGAACATTTTGTCAACATTTTATTTGTAAAGAAATTTTTAACAATTTTTTTTAATTCTACAGACAGCTTTTAACAAAATTTTCTATTCATAGATTTTTTCTATAGAAAATTTTGGCAATTTGTTTTTTTGAAGTAAATTTTGGCAACATTTTTTTTTCTATGGAAAATTTTGTCAAATTTTATTTCTATATAAAATTTTATCAAAATTTTATTTCTATAAAAAACTTTTAACTTTTAAAAAAAAAATCTTTCCATAGATTTTCTTTCTATAGAAAATTTTGTCAAACATTTATTTCTACAGGAAATTTATGTCAATCTTTTATTTCTCTAGAAAATTTTTAACAAAATTTGTTAATTCTACAGAAAATTTTTATCAACATTTTATTTCTATAAAAAATGTTGTGACAATTTTATATCTATAGAAAATTTGGTCAAAATTTTATTTCTATAGAAAGTTTTGTCAAAATTTTATTTCGATAAAAAAGTTTGTCAAAATTTTATTTCTATAGAATCCCAGCAAAAAAAGCGTCGCCAAAAGAGTAGTGAAAATGTTCTTTTTGGATCCGGAAGTGGTGCAAAATTGACGCAGAAGCGATGAATTTAACATGGGCTTGTCATAGGACGGATATCCACCATTTCAACAGCCGCTGCACTGAATTTGCATCATTTCTTGGGTGTGATACGAATCCAGTGTTTTGGATGTGAATTAAGAAATTTTGTGATTTTTTCACGAATAAATTATTTTTACATTTTGTATGATTTTTATTGTCTGGAACGTTTGACATCAAATATTTTCAAAAATTCGCAATTTTTCTAGAAAGAATTTAGCATTTAAATAAAAATTTAAATAATTTGTACTATTTTATTAATTCTTAATTTGTTTTTAACCTATTTGAAACAATAAAGTTTTTAATTTCCCATTAAAAATATAAAAAAGCGAGTTATAAAAAAATTGACTCAAATGAACTTCCTGTGCAGTTAAAATAAAGAACATCTTTGGGAGGACATTTTTGGAAGTGCTTTTAAAGTTGTGCCTTTAGAAGAACTTCCAAATTTTTTGCTGGGATATATTAATTTACCAGCAAAAAAAAACGTCGCAAAAAAAGTAATGAAAATGTTCTTTTTGGATCCGCAGGCGGTGCAAAATTGACGCCGAAGCGATGAATTTAACTCGGGCTTGTCATAGGACGGAAGTCCTCCATTTCAACAGCTGTTGCACTGAGTTTGCGATCCGATTTCACTGTTTTGGATGTAAATTAAAAAAATTCTGTAATATTTTGTCAAATAAATTATTTTTATAATTTTTTGTAATATTTAATGGATTCTCTAACGCTTGTCGGAAGCGTTTGACCTCAAATATTTTCAAAAATTCACGATTTTTTCAGATTGGATTTAGCATGTTTTTCGACAAAATTTAAATAATTTTTACCATTTTATGAATTCGTACTCTGTTTTTAACCTATTTGAAACAAAATAAGTTAAAATTACCCATTAAAAGTATGAAAAAACCAAATTATAAAAATTTGAATTAAAATAACTTCCTGGGTAGTTAAAATAAAACAAAAAAATCATTGGAAGTGCATCTTCTGGAAGCGCTTTTAAAGTTGTGCCTTTAGAAGAACTTCCAATTTTTTTTGTTTTCTTATCTATAAAAAAAATTTAACAAAATATTTTTTATTATATATTATTTTTAACAAATTTTTTAAAACATTTTTAACAAAGTTTTTTTTAATTCTGTAGAATATTTTTTACAGAAAAAACTTCGACCAGAATAAACCCAACATGGTCTTTTGTAGTACCGCCCATTTTTGCCCAATGTGAAATCAAAGTATACTTTGTTGGCTCTGAATAAATAAAATCGAGAAATCTGCAAAACAAAACTTCTCCATAAATAATGGCAATCGCGACTCGGTCATTAAAGGAAACGTTGATATCAAATGTGATTCGGTCTCCAGGAAGTTTCACATGGTCCATCATGAAAAACGGAATTAAGCCCGTGGACGTATATTCTATGCAATGTGTAGCTTGTCCATTTTTTCCTATTGTTGGCTTAAGCGTATTTATTGTTTTCGGAAAAAGATTAGTTCCTTTTGTAGATACTCTTTCTACGTTTTTTTTTTGTTATTTTCCCCTTTTGTTGGAAAGGCGTTATTTCTTTGACGGTCATTGTCAGAATTCCACACCCCAATACCACTTCCTCACAACCAATCGTATAGCCTGTAGCGATAGTTGCCATAAAAGCATTTCTCTTTTGTAATTTTCCACTTTAGTTTATGTTCCCCGTGGTCCTATTAATGTCCTTTTTTACGTTGTGTTTTCTTTGCTATCTAGCCGGAGGATCTCTAGAAGTTTGCTTGCTAGGTAAATTGGTTGCTTTAATTCATGGTTGCTTGGTTCTGGCGCAAAAAAAACACAGAACATTTTCGTTTTCATATTAATGCCCATTCTCATTTACGATAGTTACAATTTTCCTCACAGTCCAAACTTACAATGCAGGCACAGTGGAATTCATAAAAGAGGGAAGAAAGAAATAAAATCTCACCCACACAGACAAAAAAAAACTGGCTGCAGTTGTTGGAAACCTTTGAGACAACTGGCAGGATATTTGGCAGTGGTTAAAGTTCACCAAAACTTTATGTCATACCCTTGTCATGCGTTTATCCAAGCAACCAATGCCAACATATACGGCGACATGATCGAAATCGAAATGCAAAAATTGTCTTTCTCTTTAGCCTTTTAAGGACTTTTTCTCGTCTTTGGGGATTAAATGTGTGCGGTGAATAGATAAGAGTAGATTTAAATCAACAGAGCTGTTAAATTTAAATTTTAATTTCCATATTCCATTTGGGATTTAAATCTACAGAGGAAGTAGTGGCAGGTGTGGGCTTTTAGTGCGTGCGTATATGCGAAGTACCCAGATAGCCACAATCGACCGGATGTTAATTTATATTCGCACATTTTGCAAACTATAGTGAGTTTTGTAATCACACAATGCCATATGTCCCACTTCCAAGTTGGTTTCCATTTTTATTTGCTAATGCAAAACATTTCCATGTTCCGTGTTAATACGCATGGAGTAAGTAATATCATTAGAAAGAGGCACTTAACCCAGAGCAACACATGCCAGCAAAGCAAAAAATGCAACTTGTTCTACTAACAACAAATCCATACAGATAACATTTTTCCCGAATCAATCACGAAATTAATTGATCCAATTAATTCTTTAATTGAAATTGTTTTAATCACGAAAATGACATAATTTCCATCATGGAATTAATTAGACACACAAACATTTCAATTCATTTTTTTTTTAAATTGGGACATCAATTATTTAGTTCAACTTCACCTACTGGGAGCAGGCAGCCGGAATTTCGTTGATTTGTAACTAATCGGGAACTGGTATCTTCGTTTAGATGAAGGTGATTGCTAGTTGAGGGTCGGAATTCGGTGGTTGATGGTGGCAGGGAATTTGGGGAATTTGATTCGTAGATAATCGGAAGGTTATGAGAATTTCGGTTTGTCCGTTCGTTGATGAAAAATTCGCTTCTTTGATGATCGTGAAATGTTGTACTGGTCGATTTCTCGATATACGGAACTGTAGATGATGCCTTCTGATTTCGCACGTCTTTGTGTTGCTACAGTTGATTGTTGTAGGAGCTGTATGGTATCAGCTTCGGTATCGGCAGTGTTGTGATAGTCATTCCGGGGTCGGTAATCGGTTACTGTCGATTTTAGTATTACTGATGACTACCATGCAATATTTTTTACTAGAAAATTTACGTGGTCCCCCAAAGATCCCAGTGATGGAACTGTAGTCCCAAAGTTTTCATTGGTGGAATAGTGGACGCGGTCTGAATTGTGGGACATTAGACCCAAAGGTTTCAATAGTGGAACTGTGGATCCATAAATCTCAGTGGTTGAACTGTTGGTCCGAAAGTCTTAGTGGCTGAACTATAGGTCCGAAGGTCTCCGTGGTGGAACTGTAGGCCCGAAGGTCACAGTGATCGTATAGTTGATCCGAAGATCTTAGGGGTTGATCTGTGGTCCGAAAGTCTTAGTGGCTGAACTATAGGTCCGAAGGTCGCCGTGGTGGAACTGTAGGCCCGAAGGTCACAGTGATCGTATAGTTGATCCGAAGATCTTAGGGGTTGATCTGTAGGCCCCAAGATTTCAGTGAGTGAACTGTAGGTTCAAAGGTATCAGTAGGTTCAAAGGAACTGTAGGCCCGAAGTTTTTGTAGTTGGACTGTAGACCCAAAGGTCTCATTCATAGAACAGTAGATCTGAAGATCTCAGATAAACTGTTAGCCTAACGGTATCACGGGTTGACTTGTAGGCCCGAAGGTTTTATTTCTGGAACTGTAGATCCGAAGATCTCTGTGGTCCGAAGGCTTCAGTGGTGGAGATGTATATCCGAAGATCTCAGTGGTTGAACTATAGACCTAAAAGTGTAAATTTTGGAACAGTAAGGCTGAAAATGCCAGTTCTACTGTAGGCCTGAAGGTCTCAGTGGTTGAACTGTAGGCCTGAAGGTCGCATTGGTGGAACTTTAGATCCGAAGATACAGTGGTGGAACTTGTATCCGAATATTTCAATGGTTGAAGCTATCAATGGGTTAACTGCAAACCCGAATGTCTCATTGATGGAGCTGTAAATCCAAAGATCTCAGTGGAAGAACTGTAGAACCGTAAATGAAACTGTAGATCCGAAGATTTCAGTCGTTGAACTGTAGGCTCGAAGGTCTTAGTGGTTAGACTGTAGGCCCGAAGGTTTTATTTCTGGAACTGTAGATCCAAAGATCTCCGTGGTCCGAAGGTCTCAGTGATGGAGATGTGGATCTGAAGATTTCAGTGGTTGATCTTCAATGTTAGAACTGTAGGTCTGAAAATGCCAGTGGTGAAACTGTAGGCCCGAAGGTCTCAATTGTTGAACTGTAGGCCTGAGGATCTCATTGCTGGAACCTTAGTTCAGGAGATATCAGTGGTTGAAATTAATATCCGAATATCTCAGTAGTTGAAGGTCTTAATGGTTGAACTGTAGGCCGAAAGGTCTGATTTGTAGAACTGTAGATTCGAAGATCTCAGTGGAAGAACTGTGTCCGTGACAGTAAGTCCGAATGTTCCATTGGTGGAACTGTAAATCGGAATATCCCTGTGGTTGAACTGTACATTCGAAGATATCAGTGGTGGAACTATACATCGAAATATCTCCGTTTTTGAACTGTAGGCCCGAAGTTCTCATCAGTTGTAGATCTCAGTAGTTTAACTGAAACCCGAATGTCTCCGTATTAGAACTAAGGTCCGATTGTCTCGGTGGAACAACTGTAACCCAAAGGCCTGCGTTGTGAAACTGTAGGTCAGTGGAACTATGAATAACAAGCCCAGGAATAAATTCCTAAGCACGTCTGAAAAATTATAACAACTATAACAGAACGATAAGCAATGAGTCAACCGTGGAAGGATTAGCATCTAGCTGCAGCCAGGAAGATGCTTTAATAAATACGAAATAACAAACTCAAAACTATGTATTATTTTATAACACAATAATTTTTTTTTGGTTTTTTTTTTAAGTTTTTTACACTGACAGAAAAAAACACTTTTCTCCGGATACAAATTTTACCATGTTAAATTCATTGGAGATGGCCTAAATTTGCCATAATTTCCGTTTTACGAGTTGGATATCAAAATTACTTTAGCTATTTATTTTTTGTTGGGCTTGTTTTTGATGGGAGATTTGAAAATTTCGAAGTAAAGTGTAAAGTGGTTCGTTTCATCAGCCCGAGGGTCTGTTTTAAAAGCAACTTTAACCCTTATACTACGTAGGGGTCATTTGATGACCCATATCGTATTTTTCAACACCGCATATCTTACTGTTCGAATATAATTAACAATTTCTATCACTCGGTGCTGTAATTGGTAACATATGCTCAATTCATGCTGAGTAGTAAGAACTTTTAATCATAATCCAAAAGTAAGAAATTCGGTGATGAAAAATACGACCTAATACCCAACGTAGTATAAGGGTTAAGAAATATATTTGAAGAAATCGTTACAACTTCTTCATAAACTGTCGTTACTGAAAAAAACTGTTCTTATAAAATACTTAAGGAAAGATACTCACTTTTTTCAAATATTGTTTATTGTATTATCATTGGAAAAAAATAATATGTATTTTACATTTTTGAGTAAAATATCAATCAATTTAGCATCTATTGTAACACACATTTTTTTCTCTTTTCTTTATAGGTAAGTCCATATAATTGCCGGCGGAAGGAATGACATAAATTGTAAATGTAAGAAAAGTGAGAACATTTCAAATACACCTGAAGGAATAGATTGAATTTCTAAAGGGGGTAGACCCTTGCTAGAGTTGTGTAGTTCATGGTTAATAATTGGTTAGAGACATTCATTCTGCCTTACTTTCTCATTTTATTATTTATCTAGTTTTTTTTTTTTATTTTAAGTATTTCTAAGAACATAGAATTTATTTGAAAGATATGGATCTCTATTTACATCAACATAATTGAATTAATTTATCAAAAATAGGCAAGTAACGGTTTTGATGTGTAACCATTTTACTTCCATGTATTTTATAACTCATTTTTCTTAGATCAACATGGCTTGTGCCCCGTCCAGAGTATAAGTTTATGCGGAAGACAGTGCTCGTGTCAAACATATCCCAGATATTGGCCACACTATAAGTTATGTTCGAAGACATAATCGATACTGCAACTTGTTAATGGGATTGATAACACATTTATCGATACTTTACTTATCTCCAAAATTGTATTTCTACAGAAAATTTTGTCAAAATTGACAAACATTATTTTCCTCTGTGGGTTAAGCTACACTTGCAGTTTAGTCAATGTATGGTTTTAAGCTGAAATCAAAAGCAACAAAATGATTGAAAACAAAACGAATGAAGTAAGAGGAAGCACGTTAAAAAAACCCCAGCCAATTGCACTCAAATCGATTATTTGACAGTGGCAAAGGAAAAGGAAAAGAGATATGTTTGTACAAATTTATTTCGGCAAAGGCTATCATATGTTACTCGTAAACCTTTTTTCGGAAGGTTAAAGTGCGGTTCACTTTGGGTTTAGTGAACTGACTGATAATTGGTTGATAGTTTTGCTGCAAGTAGAGAGGAATGTGGTAATGATGAGGAACATGATGAGGAATGTGGTAATTCCGAAACAGCTGTACATCCAACCATCTTGCAGTCTACAGGGCTATGCCCAAATAAATTTGACAAACATTCTTTTCCTCTGTTGGTTAATCTAAACTTGCAGTTTAGTCAATGCAGGGTTTAAGCTGAAATCAAAAACAACAAAATGATTGAAGAATAAACAAACAATAACAAAACAAAACGAATGAAGCAAATTTTATTCCTATAGAAAAATTTGTCAAAATTTTATGTCAATAGAAAATTTTGTCAAAATTTTATTTCTATAGAAAATTGTGTCGAAATTTTATTTCTATAGAAAATTTTGTCACAATTTCATTTCTATAGAAAATTTTGTCAAAATTTTATTTCTATAGAAAATTTTGTCAAAATTTTATTTCTATAGAAAATTTTGTTAAAATTTTATTTCTATAAAACATATTGTCACAATTTTATTTCTATAGGAAATTTTGTCAAAATTTCATTTCTATAGAAAATTTTGTCAAAATTTCATTTCTATAGAAAATTTTGTCAACATTTTATTTCTATAGGAAATTTTATAAAAATTTTATTTCTATAAAAAATGTTGTCAAAATTTTATTTCCATAGAAAATTTTGTCAAAATTTTATTTCTATAGAAAATTTTGTCAAAATTTTATTTCTATAGAAAATTTTGTCAAAATTTTATTTCTATAGAAAATTTTGTCAAGCTTTTATTTCTATAGAAAATTTTGTCAAACTTTTATTTCTATAGACAATTTTGTCAAAATTTTATTTCTATACATATTGTCAAAATTTTATTTCCATATAAAATTTTATTAAAATTTTATTTCTATAGAAAATTTTGTCAAAATTTCATTTCTATAGAAAATTTTGTCAAACATTTTATTTCTATAGAAAATTTTTCAACATTTTATTTCTATAGAAAATTTTGTCAAAATTTCATTTCTATAGAAAATTTTGTCAAAAGTTTATTTCTATAGAAAATTTTGTCAAACTTTCATTTCTATAGAAAATTTTTCAACATTTTATTTCTATAGAACATTTTGTCAAAAATTTTATTTCTATAGAGCATTTTGTCAAAATTTCATTTCTATAGAAAATTTTGTCAAACCTTTTATTTCTATAGAAAATTTTGTCAAACTTTTATTTCTATAGAAAATTTTGTCAAAATTTTATTTCCATATAAAATTTTATTAAAATTTTATTTTTATAGAAAATTTTGTCAAAATTTCATTTCTATAGAAAATTTTGTCAAACATTTTATTTCTATAGAAAATTTTTCAACATTTTATTTCTATAGAAAATTTTGTCAAAATTTCATTTCTATAGAAAATTTTGTCAAAAGTTTATTTCTATAGAAAATTTTGTCAAACTTTCATTTCTATAGACAATTTTTCAACATTTTATTTCTATAGAACATTTTGTCAAAAATTTTATTTCTATAGAACATTTTGTCAAAATTTTATTTCCATATAAAATTTTATTAAAATTTCATTTCTATAGAAAATTTTGTCAAAATTTTATTGCTATAGAATTTTGTCAAAATTTTATTTCTATAGAACATTTTGTCAAAATTTTATTTCTGTAGAAAATTTTGTCAAAATTTTATTTCTATAGAAAATTTTGTCAAACTTTTATTTCTATAGAAAATTTTGTCAAACTTTTATTTCTATAGAAAATTTTGTCAAAATTTTATTTCTATAGAACATTTTGTCAAAATTTTATTTCCATATAAAATTTTATTAAAATTTTATTTCTATAGAAAATTTTGTCAAAATTTCATTTCTATAGAAAATTTTGTCAAACCTTTTTAGTTCTATAGAAAATTTTTCAACATTTTTTTTTTCTATAGAAAATTTTGTCAAAATTTCATTTCTATAGAAATTTTGTCAAAATTTTATTTCTATAGAAAATTTTGTCAAAATTTTAGTTCTAAAGAAAGTTTTGTAAAAATTTTATTTGTATAGAACATTTTGTCAAAATATTTGTTTCTATAGAAAATTGTGTCAAAATTTTGTTTCTAATTATACAATTATTTTTCGAGCTTTATGGACAGATATAGATTAAGGAACATGGTTAATAGAGCCATTGAAAAGACAACGCCAGATACAAATCTATACACGCCTGGTCTGTACATGATTCGGTTCGGGCGAACCGAACCTTTCCACAGCCTTTAGTATAGATCTGGCTGGGAGAGATAATTCAATTTTGGGCCCCTTATGCTAACTCCTTATGGAGAAAAAATTTGGGAATTTTTTCCTCTTACAAATTGAATCATCTTTTCTCCCACTGTACATCATCTTTTCATATAACTTACAAGTCCCTTGATCTTATTTTTATTTCGTTTTGTTACATAGTAATGCAACAACACGAAATTTATTTTTAGAAAGCTAATTTGGTAGAATTCACCTAAGTGGTGAACAGTCGAACAATGCTTATTGTTTCTACAGTCAACTAAAATTTTATTTCTATAGAAAATTTTGTCAAAAATGTACGTCTATAGAAAATTTGAGAGGAAATTTTGAACAACCTACCAAAACATCAAGAATTCTATCAATCTACCAAACAGTAAAAAATCCATCTTTGGTAACCTTGAGTGTAATGGTTAGCATGCCCGCTGTTTATACAAAGGGCGAAGATCATGGCAATCATTGCCATTTTAGATTTCTTAAAAATTAAAAAAAAAACTAAAGTAAAACATTAGTTTTTCTCATGTTAAGTTTATTTTTATCACGAGTTTAATTATGGTCTTTTTTTTTGTCTGTGTACTTACATTAGTGTAACCATCCATTTATGCTTTTGTAAATTCAACTTCCGTTTGGTACTTTTGATAAATTAAATTTGTAGCTGTTGGCATAACATATATCTCTGCTTTCACTTGCAATTTCATTAGAATAACTTAAATACCACATGAAACACACATTCATAAATAATTCTAATTTATTTTGCAATTATGTTATTCGTTATTTCATTTGTTTCGAACTATTTGCTACATTAGCATGTGTGTATAGAAGTTTGTGTATGTAAAATTGAAGGGTAAATAGATGGAATGCGTTTTAATCGCAAACATACACACAATTCCAAATTTAGAGGAAACACCAAAAGTATTTTGGAAATTATTTTAAATGTCAGGGCAAATATTATAATAAATTGAACATCGACCGTGCACATTGATATAAATACATGAATGGGTTCCACTTCATGGAAAAAAAACTACTCTCTGTTCTGCGAAATGGAAATTTAAACATACGAAATTGCATTTTCTAGCACGGACTAAAGTGTGGCGAGAGAGGTTGTATAGATTGTGATATGTTATAATTTTCAAAATTATTGAAAACACCTATCGTCCTACATGCTACAAAATAGCATTTGTTTGGATATCTCTACATAAAACCAAAACAAATCCTCTACCTGAATCGAAGTTGTAGAAAAACTAAAATCGATATCGACAAATACACCGAAAAATTTTCACCAACATTATTTCAATTAAAAATTTAATTGCTTTTTAAAAGCCTTTTATTTATGATTTATTTAAAAAAATAATTATTTTTTAATAAAACAAAAATCAATCAATCGTGTTCTTAATTGTATCAATTAATTGTTTACTTAACTTTGAGGATTGATTTCTGTGATTGAAGAAATTGCAATTAAAAATTAATTGAATTTATTAATTATGTGAGGCAAAATAAATCCGTATATGATTATTCATTTCAACTCCACCTATATGTGAAAGAAATGAGTTGTATACGAATACAAAAAAAATTGCGATATAATTTTCTATAGAAATTGACATAATTTTGCCAAATGGATGATATGGAAAAGCCGAATTTTAACCAAAAGTACACTGAAACGATAGCTTTCGATTGGTTTAAAACCGTTTACAAAAAGAGACAATAAATCCGTAAGTGAATACTTGTTTCAGCGCCATCTATATGTGAAAAATAAGTTATATACAAATAAAAACAATTTTGCCATATAATCCTTCATTGAAATCGACATAAATTGATCAAACGCGAAGAGATGGACAAACCAAAGACACACTAAAATTTTCGATTGGTTTAAAACCCATTTGCTGTCCAAAAAACTTTCGAATCACAGTAATAGAGCATACATGAAAACGAGAAAAATTCATCCACTATGGCCAAAGGGTAAAGATGGACGTCCAGATATGTAAATGATGGATCTTTTAGTCCAGTATCCGATGATAAAAACGAATATTGGAAAATCTGTTTGGGAAGCACAATATATATCGCCTACGAAAAAGTGTTCCTCGATAGAAATACGTGCACTATGGCCAAATGTAAAAAGATGGCCATCCAGATTTATATGCGGCTACGTTGAATTTTCGACAGTGTACTGTTGCCTTAAAAATTGTGCCAACGAAACAATCTCGCAAATACATTACAAATGTTCGGCATTTTAAACCGACACCGGATTCAATTACAAAAACCGAACCGGATAGTGGAAAAATTGACATTTTCGATTAATCGCAAATCCCGGTTTTTGGGCCTCGGTTAACCGGTTTTCTGTATTTCAATGGAATTTCCATCTACTTTGTCATATGATCCTTCCGAAGGTCCAACATTTTGTGGAGAGGTACTGAGGATGAGAAACAACTGACTACTAACAACACGTTTTCACTAACTATTGTTTTGATTATTATCTCAAATCCTTTTTATACCCTCCACCATAGGATGGGGGGTATATTAACTTTGTCATTCCGTTTGTAACACATCGAAATATTGCTCTAAGACCCCATAAAGTATATATATTCCGGGTCGTGGTGAAATTCTGAGTCTATCTAAGCATGTCCGTCCGTCCGCCCGTCTGTTGAAATCACGCTAACTTCCGAACGAAACAGGCTATCGACTTGAAACTTGGCACAAATAGTTGTTATTGGTGTAGGTCGGATGGTATTGCAAATGGGCCATATCGGACCACTTTTACGTATAGCCCCCGACGTAAACCGACGCTCAGATTTGGTTTGCGGAGCCTCATGGAGGAGCAAAATTCATCCGATCCGGTTGAAATTTGGTACATAATGTAAGTATATGCTCTCTAACAGCCATGCAAAAATTGGTCCACATCGGTCAATAATTATATAAACCGATCCCCCGATTTGGCTTGCGGAGCCTCTAAGAGAACCAAATTTCATCCGAGTAAGTTGCAATTTGGTACGTGCCTAACTAGGTCCATATCGGTCTATAGTTATATATAGCCCTCAGATAAATCGATCCCCAATCACACAAAAATTGGTCCATATCAAGTTCATAATTCTATATAGCCCCCATATAAGCGACCCCCATATTTCAGTTCTGGCTCTCTACACCCAGAAAAAAGTGACCCCTTCTTTAAGTTAAAATGAACTCATTGTGAAGAAAGTTGTACTTCGTATAGCGCCAAAGACATTTTTATTTATTTGAGCGATGTGATTTTCGTAGGTAGATAAAACAAATATAGGAAAATTTCTTATATTTTAACAAGTGTGTCTCCTTAAGTTTTAAAAGGATTCAATACTTCTTAGTATGCATGAACTAAAATATTTTTCTATGCCAAGTGTTATTCGTATGTATGATAAGCTTTTTATAATAAAGGAAGTCAGAATTATCATTTTATAAGAAATTTTATTAAATTTGAGGAAACTTGGTTTTAGTTCATATTTCTTGTTCAGTAGTAAATTCGTATACCCAGCAAAAAAAACAGTGTTAGTAAAACACCATGCCTTATTCTAGTTAATGAACTATTCCTAACTGCTTTCATTTTAGGATTTTTTTACTGAAGCATTTAAATTTTATTATTTTAAACAAAAATTGAACTTAATGGAAATAAATTGGCTAAACTAAATTGAATCAAGTTTCATAAAAATAAACGAAAATATCATTTGAAAAGGAAACACCCAAACGTCATTTTCACTCTTTTTTTTTTCTTTCGGTTTTAACCGGGTTTGAACAAAATAAAAAACCGAAAACAGGTTTTTAAAAAAAATTGGAATTTTCAGATAAACTGATTTTAAAACAACGGTTATTTGGACACCCTAATTGTAATGAATTTTTGCTATAATGACACTTCATTTCATTTTATTAATGAACAGTTTCATTATTTTAATGAAATAATTTCCAAGCATTAATGCAAAAAAAATTTCTTTGACTCAATTTTAATGAAATTTTCGTTGTGTATGTAACATATTTATGTTTGTTTTATTACATTTTGCTGTATTCATTCATTCAGACAATCATAATTTTTCTTATTTTGTTTACCCTGCTGGAGAGATTCGACGATAGAGAGGCAAACAGTAAAACAATAAATATCATTTTTATTTTTCTGTTTTGTTTGTTGTTTCATGGCTTGCTTGTCTTTCTCTCTCTCTCCTATATGGTAGAATAGAATTTTTTGCCAATAAAGCTTCAGCCTATATGCCACTGATATGAGATAGTATTGAGAGTGCAGGCACGCTATCTAGTGTAAATGGAAATTTATTTTTTTATGAATAATTATTTTTAGAATATGGTTATCGGCTTGACTGCGTGTTAGTGTGTGAGTAGGTTTTTTTTTATGGATTTAGCACATAAAACCAGACTTCCTGTCTTACCCCCCAACCGGCCTCGCCATCATGTCGTCATTGGTTTTTGTGGCAAACGATAATCATTCCTCGCCATCCGGATCATTCATTCCTTACACCACCACACCCACATTAGGTTCATAAATTTTGATCTGACGCTATATAAATATTTCCATAATATCGTTTGTTCTTCTAGCCCATATAAAACAATTATTTATTGATCATTGAATTTAATAACTCCATTGTTTGATGATGAGCAAAAGGAAGAGGCATCATAATTCAATATTTCATTGTTGCTATATCATAACAGGTTACGCGATAGGATACCCAGCGGCGGAAATCGCTCTTCATAAGGCCTTTTAAATGGCATTTATTTGCAGACACAAGGCTTCCCATTACATTGACTTCCCATTACATATTCATTGATTTTTTACACAGGGTGTCATAGTCGACCAAGGGCTCCGACTTCGACTTACAGCATAAGGGCTAATATTAGGTCATCATTTTAAGGCCTTTTAGGAATTGCCTCAAATAAGTTCCTTATAATGTGTGATAAAATAAGGCCTTTTATGTATACATCAAAGGCTTTATGAAGCATATATAAATAGAGGCCTCTTAATAGGAGTTTAAAATAATGCCAATTTAATGCCTTTTTATGAAGGCTGTTTAAAAGGCCTTGTTTACATACCTTATATAGGACCTACTCCAAATTTCATATATAAATAAGAAACCCAAGATTTGTGCAGCATTATTTTTATTTTATTTTGTACTATATAAAATTGTTGTATAAAAAATATTGGACGTCTGATTTCCACATATTGAACAGAACATTGGCTTTCATGGTAGAAGTTGCCGCTAAATAAATAAGTAAAATTATTATAAAATTATTATAATGTAATTCAATATAGTATAATATTCGTCAAAAAATATATACTTACCGCATATTTGACACTTCAGCTACTTAAAAAAAAAAAAAAACACCGCGACTTACTCCAACGAAATCACAAACCCGAATAAAGAAACAAGTGTTGCTTTAAATTGTGCACAATTACTTTTATTCTTAACGTTCGGTTACTTATAAACTTTCGGCATAAGTGCTTATCAAAGGTCTCTTAGATTAAAAAAGTGCGCCTATGAGAACATGTCTTTTTTTAAAGCCGTTATATTGTTTGTGACTCGTTGTCGAAAAACTTATAAATTGGCTTACGGCTAAGAGCTTGCTATGAGAATATGAGTTGCTTTTTAAAAATAGTTTTATTTTGCCTCGTTGCAAGAACACATTATAATTCACAATACCAAACAAGGCCTATTAGGAGTTCTTTAAAATGTGTCTTTAAACACATGTCCCAGATAAGCTATTTCAAAAGGCCTCGACAAGTTATGCTATGAGAAAAGGGATAGCGATCTTAGCAAATAAAAACATTTTTTAAGGCCTGGTTTTTGCAATGAATGATGAATGTGTATCAACTTTTTTTTTGTAAAAAAGGAAGAGATCTTACAAAAGGGATTATTTTATAAGACCTATTCAAAAATAAGGGCTCCGTGAATGCTTTAAATCGAAAGTGCTCTCGATTTACGCCGCTGGGTATGTGTATGACTGTGTGTGTGTGTGTGAACATTTCTTTGTCATATAGGGTATGTACGTAAGTGGCTCTATGCCCAGTTATGCCATAATGTCCAGGTACCCAGTACAGAGTTACATTGTGCTGTTCAGTGAGAACCGCCCAACAAAAAAAGCGTCGCCAAAAAAGTAATGAAAATGTTGGATCCGGAAGTGATGCAAAATTGACGCAGAAGCGATGAATTTAACATGGGTTTGTCATAGGACGGAAGTCCTCCATTTCAACAGCCGTTGCACTGAATTTGCATCACTTCTTTTAGGTGTGATCCCAATTCAATGCTTTGGATGTGAATTAAGAAATTTTGTGATATTTCACAAATAAATAATTTTTAAAATTTTTTATAAGTTTTAATGCATTCTTACGCTTGTGTGGAACGTTTGGCATCAAATATTTTCAAAAATTTTTTCAAAATGGATTTAGCATTTTTTCCGACAAAAGTTAAATGATTTGTACCATTTTATGAATTCTTACTCTGTTTTTAACCTATTTGAAACAAAAAAAGTTTAAATTACCCATTAAAAGTATGAAAAAACCAAGTTATAAAAAATTGAATTAAAAGAACTTCCTGGATAGTTAAAATAAAGAACATCATTGTGAGTGCATCTTCTGGAAGTGCTTTTAATGTTGTGCCTTTGGAAGAACTTCCAAATTTTTTTGCTGGGCGCAAGCTCTCTACGACAGCGGCTGACTACCTTCGACCTTATGTTTGTATTGCCCAGGTCCTTTATAGCTATCTGACTGTCCATGAAAATGCTTATAGAGCATCTAAATAACGGTCTCATCGATAGAAGTTCCGCAGCTTTTGCAATAGCAAATATCTCCGCCTGAAAAATGCTGCATTTCTCGTCCAACTTAAAGGATTCCTTAAGCTCCAACTCCTTGCAGTATATTCCGCTGCCTGTACCCTCGGTCATTTTCGAGCCGTCAGTATATATGTTGCGATTACCAAAGTGTAACCTATTTTCTTCCCAGTCCTCGGGATAATTGAGTCCAGGTTACTCTCATATATATGCCGTGTCGCCATATAGTCAGTTCTCACATGTCGTCCGGCATATTCTATCAGTTCAGTGTGTCTGCAGCCCGTGGTCTCCAATGAATCTAATCCCCTCAGTCTGATCAGTATGACCGCCATGGTCCTCCTAATATGCAGGTCCAGGGGTCATATCCCCATCAATACCTCCAGTGTGGCGGTGACCGTCGTCCTCATCGCCCCGGTCATGCAGATAAGGGCCGTTCTATTTACTCTGCCCAATCTCAGTATATGATTGTGGTGGTTTGTGATGGGCCACCAGACGTATCATCCATACACAGCTACTGGCCTTATCACCGCTGTATAAAGTCATATGCATGTGGCATATGTGCATATGTTAATTTAGTAAAAGTCTAACAAAGTCAGTCCAGATCGGTTCAGATTTAAATATATGTATATGGGAACATAAGCCTTTATATATAGCACCCAACAGAGTTGATGGATTTAGATGGTATTGAAAATGTAGATCTTCAAAGTTATGCAGGGTATATTATAGTCGGCCCAAATATTTGTTTAAGTCGAAACATTATTCAATTTTCACATTCAATTGTGTATTCAGAAACTTAAAAAACTATATACTTAGAATGAAACATAATATGTTTGCACAGTACAAAAAAAGTGTTGTTTGCACAAATTCAGAAAATATATATACTTGAGGTCGATAAACTTTTCAATGAATTTTTTTGAGAATTGTTTTAAACAAAAAAGGCCAAATCTAGCAGAAAAAAAAAACAAATTGAGAATGCTTCTCGAGAATTCAAATCTGGAGATCGGTTTATATGGGGGTGATATATAATTATGGGCCGACATGGACCAATTTTTGGCATGGTTATTAAAAGACGTATACTAAGATTTTTTTTCTTCATACGTGCTCCTCGTGGAAGGTTAGGTTAGGTGGCAGCCCGATGTATCAGGCTCACTTAGACTATTCAGTCCATTGTGATACCACATTGGTGAACTTCTCTCTTATCACTGAGTGCTGCCCGATTCCATGTTAAGCTCAACGACAAGGGACCTCCTTTTTATAGGCGAGTCCGAACGGCGTTCCACATTGCAGTGAAACCACTTAGAGAAGCTTTCAAACCCTCAGAAATGTCACCAGCATTACTGAGGTGGTATAATCCACTGCTGAAAAACTATTTTGGTGTTCGGTCGAAGCAGGAATCGAACCCACGACCTTGTGTATGCAAGGCGGGCATGCTAACCATTGCACCACGGTGGCTCCCGCTCCTCGTGGAAACTCAAGAAGTCAAATCTGGGGATCGGTTTGTAGGATTCAATACCTAAAAGTAGTGCGACATTTTAAAATTTTAATTGTAATTGTATAATGTATGGAATTGTTTATGACATAAAAGGTTTTCACAACAGAATAAACTTATTTTGTTTTGTTCAAAATTCCAAATGTATTGTTTTCATGGCACAAACACTTTCACCCTTTCCTGGCACAAATACCGCAACACAAGCGAATTATTGTATGTGACGATATTTATTTGTCAACAACAACAAATACTAGAATGTCTAATGCACAAAATCCATTTATCAAATCAAATTGACCATTATTTAATTCTCATATTTCCATCAATAAATCTTCCATCATATTTCAATGCATTCCAAAATTGCATGATTTTCAAGTGGTGGTGGGGAAAGAGCAAATCAACGGCATGAAACACAACTAACCAACGAAATATGTGAACAATTGTCCACAGGATAACAATAAGTACAAAAGTAGGCAAGAAATCCTATATAATCGTTGGTTTGTGTACTTCTATTGTTATAGAGAAGCTGTTGGCAAAATAACAGAAATCAATGGATGTTTACATTAGATTTTATTGATGATGCCTTGCATTCAACTTTGCTAACATTTCGCAAGAGCAGAATAATACGTTAGGCGGCAGATTGACCTAACTCGCCGTAATTCGTAATTCTGGTACTTGCTTTAGTAGATTTCATACACGCAGAGAAAGAATATAATCACCCCAATCATGTTATAGGAGAAAAATGTTATTTTTGTATGGTACAAGTGGAACATTTTTTTGAAAAACATGCTTGTGACAAAAATATTCCGTGTTCACCGTCCAAAAATAACATTTTCCTCTT
The DNA here is from genome assembly GCF_050003625.1 of Haematobia irritans. NCBI lineage: Eukaryota > Metazoa > Arthropoda > Insecta > Diptera > Muscidae > Haematobia > Haematobia irritans. The sequence continues at coordinate 123,232,386 of NC_134400.1, forward strand.
GAAGCATTCTCGAGGTGATCATATTCCTTCTCTGGGTGTAGCAGCAAGTCTGTCGAAATTTCTGGGTAGTTTCGTATTTCTTACGTCATATAGCGAAAAGTAATCTGACTTCTACAAGGCGAGTTACAGATACATAACGGTTTACTACAGCAGTAATTTATACACTCAAAGAAAGAGTACTAACCTCCTGTTAAAAGTATTTTCTTTAAAAGCATATAAAATCGATTTTATGACAACGAATGTCTCGAATATTTTTTGTTTGCTTTTAAAGAAAATTTACTAGCGTTACAAGAAAATTTCGATTGTCTAAAATATTGTTCCTTACACCCAAAAAACGTTAACGTTATTTTATGGAAATTATTATGCTTTAGCTAAAATTTCCCCAATATGAAAAAATTTTCTAAACTTTAAAACATATGGTTTACTTTAGTTAAATGAACTAAAAACCAAACACAAAACAAGTATATACGGCCGTAAGTTCGTCCAGGCCGAATCTTAAATCCCTCCACCATGGATTGCGTAGAAACTTCTACGAAAGAATGTCGTCCACAATCGAATTACTTGGGTTGTGGTATCTTAAAATTTCTTAACATCGTTTTCTAAATTGTGAGTTAGTCCATACGTGGTATATATTAGACAATAAAGATATGTATAGGTAAGTCTATAGATAATTACGAATCGATATGGACTTTTGCGCGGTACGTAGAGAGCCAGAATTGAAATATGGGGTCGCTTATATGGAGGCTATATACAATTATGAACTTGATATGGACCAATTTTTGTGTGATTGTGGATCGATTTATCTGGGGGCTATATATAACTATAGCCCGATATGGACCTAGTTAGGCATGGTTGTTATCGGCCATATACTAGCACAATGTACCAAATTTCAACTGACTCGGATGAAATTTGCTCCTCCAAGAGGTTCCAAAACTAAATCTCGGGATCGGTTTATATGGGGGCTATATATGATGATGGACTGATATGGACCACTTTTGGCATGGTTGTTAAATATCATATACTACCACCACGTACCAAATTTCAACCAGATCGGATGAATTTTGCTTCTCCAAAAGGTACCGGAGGTCAAATCTGGGGATCGGTTTATATGGGGGCTATATATAATTATGGAATGATATGAACCAATTCCTGCATGGTTGTTGGATACTATATACTAACATCACGTACCAAATTTCAACCGAATCGGATGAATTTTGCTCTTCCAAGCGGCTCCGGAGGTTAAATCTGGGGATTGGTTTATATGGGGACTATATATAATTATGGACCGATTTCGACCAATTTTTGCATGGGTGTTTGAGGCCATATATTAACACCACGTTCCAAATTTCAACTGAATCAGATGAATTTTGGTCTTCCAAGAGGCTCCGGAGGTCAAATGTGGTGATCGGTTTATATGGGGTCTATATATAATTGTGGACTGATGTGGACCAATTTTTGCATGGTCATTAGAGACCATATACTAACACCATGTACCAAATTTCAGCCGGATCGGATGAAATTTGCTTCTCTTAAAAGCTCCGCAAGCCAAATCGGGGGATTGGTTTATATGGGGGCTATATATAATTATTCACCGATGCACTCAAAAAAAAAGTGAACTCTCTATTTCACTAAAGCCAATTTAACTTTATTTTAGTTCATAGAAGTATTATGTTTGCAGAAAGTTTTCTTTACTCTAATACTTTTTTGTGTACGTTAGTTAAATTAACTAAACCCGAGGAAAAAAATATACTCAAATGAAGCATAAAGATTAACTAAATTCGTGTCTTCCACAAAATAGTTCAGAATTTCTTTAAATTTGTAAATTTTACCAAAAATGCGTCCATCGTGAACTTCGTATGTCACTAAAGACATTCTTGCAATTTTTAACTCCAAGTTTTTTCTTCAAACTACAAAATTTTCTTTTACAAGCGAAAAAACTTACTAATGTCTAATAAATTTTCTTGTATTTGTCGAAAAATATTTACTTATTTTTATGACATCGGCGTGATGCCAACGTTTGTAATACTGTTTAGTTAAAATATTCTACAAATATTCAACATTTTCAAAAATTAACCGAAAGTTTTCTTCCTGGTAGGTTCACTGTTTTTTCAGTGTGTAGACCAATTTTTGCATAGTTGTTAGAGATCATATGCTGACACCATGTACAAAATTTCAGCCGGATCAAGCCAAATCGGGGGATCGGTTTATATGGGGGCTATATATAATTATGAACCGATGTGGACTGATTTTTGCATGGTTGTTAGAGATCATATGCTGACACCTTGTACCAAATTTCAACCGCATCGGATGAAATTTGCTTCTCTTAGAGGCTCCGCAAACCAAATCGGGGGATCGGTTTATATGGGGGCTATATATAATTATGGACCTATGTGGACCAATTTTTGCATGGTTGTTAGAGACCATATACTAACACCATGTACCAAATTTCAGCCGGATCGGATGAAATTTGCTTCTCTTAGAGGATTCGCAAGCCAAATTTGCGGGTCCGTTTATATGGGGGCTATACGTAAAAGTGGACCGATATGGCCCATTTACAATACCATCCGACCTACATCAATAACAACTACTTGTGCCAAATTTCATGTCGATAGCTTGTTTTGTTCGGAAGTTAGCGTGATTTCAACAGACGGACGGACGGACTTGCTCAGATCGACTCAGAATTTCACCACGACCCAGAATATTATATATATATGGGGTCTTAGAGCAATATTTCGATGTGTTACAAACGGAATGACAAAGTTAATAGACTCCTATGGTGGAGGGTATAAACCCAGCATAAAATATTTCAGCAGTAAAATTTAGTTGCGCTTTTTGGTATACAATAAAGTAGGCAGTGCATCCACACTGCATGTATCGGCGGCAATAACGTAAACGAGTAATCAAACTAGTTTATGATCATTCGTTTACGTTATTGCAACCAATTCATCCAGTATAGATGCGCGAAAGCTAGTGCTGTTTTCCTTCATACCAATAACAATATTGCTCACTTCTGAGCAAAATTGTTATTGAAATGAGCAATAATATCAGCGCTTTGTTGAAGCTGCTATACATCGGGACATCGCACACTGTGTCCGCTGCGGCAATAAATCATTTTGGACCTGCTCTCCGATTTTGATGATTTTTGCACAGTTGGTTAAACTATATTACAAAGGTCATGTGTGTAAAATTTTATGCAAATATCTCCATTGGTTTTCTGTCCCGAGCAGCGCAAAGTTGACATATGTGAACAAGTCTCAACACGCTCACAAAAAATCGTTTCTGTAACATATACTCCCAAACATATTTTGCTTCAAGGATATACATTTTTGGGTATTGCCCAAACATTTATATGTTTGATCTCTTCCAATATATAATATGTTTGAAAGCATATTGGTCTAAACAATATATGTTTGGGTAGTCTAAGTTCCAAACATTTTGTATTTTTGCATCCAAATTCAATAATGTTGTCTTCCAAAAAACAATATGTTATTATGTGAACATATAATATGTTTGGAAGCATTTTGCACCCAAAAATATTATATGCTTAAAAAAATTCTCCCAAACAATATTGTGCTCAAAATTTTATTTATTTATTTATATATTTACAATCATAATGAATTATGAAAATAAACAGGTAATATAGGTGCTAACAACATAGGTTTTCGACCTGAATGCTCAAAATTTTGTTTCTGCCCAATTGTATATTCCCCCACATCTTTCTCACTTCCACGAGATTTTTTAGTTCTTAGCACCTTTTTCTGTAATACAAACATTGTAGAAGAAATTATTCAATTGTATGATTTTTTTTATTTTAATTTTACCTTTTGCCGGACGGGGATTCGAACAGCGGACCACACAGTTTGTAAGGATCAAAGAAGTAGCTGATCAATTGCCCAAGGAAAAATAAAATGTTAATATTGTAATAACAAGCAACAACCACCAACTTAATTCAATATCGCTCCCTGTTAAATAGCACTCCAAGCTACTAAACACATATATGTTTATAGGCTATTTCTAAATTAATATATGTTTGCATCCAAGCATATTATATTTACAAACATTTTATGTCCCAACCATAATATGTTCTAACATATTAACATATATGTCCCAAACATGTTATGCTAGTTTATGAACATTATATGCTTGCACTCAAAAATATTGTGTTTAAAAATTTGTGTTCCAAACATATAATGTTTATAGCCAAACATATGAAAAACAGTCTTTTTCATCCGTGAAATAGGTTAGTTTTCTATGTCATATTTAAAACATTGTTACTTATAAACTATACACCGGGTGTACCTTATAGAAATTTTTTTCACTTTAAATAGGCATCAAGCATTATGTAAGTTAAAAAAAAAATAAAAATTAAAAAAAAAAACAACAAATTATTTTTGTTTTATTTTGGGCCAAAAAAATAAACATTTATGATTTTCCGTTAAACTTTTAGTTGTGTGCGAAGCAGTGCGAAACATGGAGTCCTATACCAAATTAAAGCTGAGGGTCTCAGCTAACAGATTCAAAAAAAAAAATTGTGCCCATATTTGCCCGCGGCCAAAAAAACAATGGAAAACCAAAAAATTACAGTAAAAACTATGAGTTATGCGTTATTTTACGAGTGCATCAACAACTGCGCACTCTTTCTTTCGTTACAGCTTGTTGTTGTTTTGCCTGTGTGCATGTCTATTACTATAAATAGTATATTTGTAAGATAATTGTGTATAAAGTGCTCGTACACTGAAATTAAAATCATATCAGTTATTTTTTTTTTAAATAAATTTTTACATACCATAATGAAAACTTGAGCATGAGTTGGGCTCGAACTCCAGATGTTCGCACACCAGCCGCCAACTCTATCCACTGAGCTATTAAAGACGTTGGGATTGAATGAATAATAACGTCACTTATTATTACACGCAATGTGTAGAATCTTTTAAAATTGTAGCAGTTCTTGCAGTCATTCTAAAAATAGAACCTATGTTGATGTGCATTTTATTTTTGCAAAATTAGAAAATATAACGCTATATATATATCAGTTATTATTTTTTTTTAAATAAATCTTTACATACCATAATGAAACAGGAAGCGAGGAATAAAGACTATAAACATTATAGGCTATATAACTCGCGCAAGACTGGGCGCTGTTCTACTAACGAAGACGTAATGCATCATTTGTTGATATCCTCCGACCCATACATCAATTCATTAAGAACGAAATTGAAGCTTAAAAAATTAGATTATCACGAAGATGTGAAAATATTGTTAATAAATTAAATAGAGTGAACTGTACAATTTTTGTATGGGGGTTGTACGGGGGACGGGTGTTACAGTGGGCTGATTTTCTTCATATTTTCAAAACAGCATTTAATAGATGCTGTATGCATTTTTGCGAAAAATAAACATTCTAGTTATAAATTTACAGAAGATATGGCATTTTTGAAATATTATTTGTATGGGAAAGATATATACGGGAGCAATATCTAAATCTGAACCGATTTCAATAAAATTTGGCACACTAGACTATGCTACTCATTGTACTCCTACTGCAAAATTTCAACCAAATTGGGGTAAAACTCTGGCTTCTAGGGCCGTATAAGTTCATATCGGACGAAAGATATATATGGGAGCTATATCTAAATCTGAACCGATTTCAATAAAATTTGGCACACTAGACTATGCTACTCATTGTACTCCTAGTGCAAAATTTCAACCAAATTGGGGTAAAACTCTGGCTTCTAGGGCCGTATAAGTTCATATCGGACGAAAGATATATATGGGAGCTATATCTAAATCTGAACCGATTTCAATAAAATTTGGCACACTAGACTATGCTACTAATTGTACTCCTAGTGCAAAATTTCAACCAAATTGGGGTAAAACTCTGACTTCTAGGGCCGTATAAGTGCATATCGAACGAAAGATATATATGGGAGCTATATCTAAATCTGAACCGATTTTTTCGATACTTTGAAATTTTCTTAATTCTATTATATTAGGAACTCGTGCCAAATTTCATTACTCTCGTACAACTCCTTCTATTTTTGGCCGTCGAATGTATGGGAAGGACACACTGTGCATCGCCCAAAAATCTCAGCGCTGATTCGTTTGTTTTGTAAGCAGTTGGTAGCCAGCAAAAAAAACGTCGCTAAAAAAGTACTGAAAATGTTCTTTTTGGATCCGGAAGTGGTGCAAAATTGACGCAGAAGCCATGATTTTAACATGGGCTTGTCATAGGACGGATGGCCACCATTTCAACAGCCGTTGCACTGAATGTGCATCACTTGTTAAGGTGTGATGCGAGTCCAGTGATTTGGATGTGAATAAAGAAATTTTGTCATATTTTGACGAATAATTTATTTCTAAAAATTTTTTATGATTTTTAATGCATTAATGCATTGTCTGGAACGTTTGACATAAAATATTTTCAAAAATTCGCAATTTTTCTAGAAAGGATTTAGCATTTTTTTCGGCAAAATTTAAATAATTTGCCCTATTTTATTAATTTTTAATCTGTTTTTAACCCATTTGAAACAATACAATTTAAAATTTCCCATTAAAAATATTAAAAAAGCGAGTTATAAAAAATTGACTCAAATGAACTTCCTGTGCAGTTAAAATAAAGAACATCTTTGGGAGGACATTTTTGGAAGTGCTTTTAAAGTTGTGCCTTAAGAAGAACTTTCAATTTTTTTTGCTGGGTACTGCCTCTCTCCCTTACAATCCTGCTGAAAGAGTGCTCTATTTTTTGCTGGGAAAATGCACACAAATGAAGCATACAATTTTTCTAAAGTCCAATTGCACACATAATAGTTCAGAATTTCTTACATTTTTAAAATTTTTTCCAAAAATGCGTTCACACTGAAAAATATTGTCGTGAGGCCAAAGATTTCATATCCTTAAAATACGAATGTGAAGTTTTCTTAGTGTAGAAGACACATATCTCTGATATAAAGATTTTTTTTCTTGACTCACTTTTTTATTTGAAACTTAGCATAATTTCTACTTGACCTCGAGTCTGAATTTGGAAATTTAAGTTGTCGTTAACACGCTTTTAAAAGGAATTTGATAGCATATGAAGGAAAAAGCTGGAAAAACGAATTAATTAAAATTAGTTTTTTAGAATCAAGTACACAAAACTCAAATTGAAAAGAGAATACCAAAATCATTATCGTAAAGACAAAATCTTTGAAACATGACATGCTTTGTTTTCAGTGCCTCTATCACTTTGTATGGGACTAAATATATTTTTTCAATTTATAAGTTTTTGCTTCAAAATATGCAATTTAAAAAAAAAATATTATAATTTGTTTTTGAATTTTTTTTGAAATGTATTTATGGCGTTTTTATAGTTTAGTCGTAAAATTTCTAAAATTGACTTACATTTTCTTTCCTGGTGCATTCAACAAAGGAGCTGCTAATGCCAACTTAACTTTATTTGAGTTCATGAAAATTTGTTCAAAATTTGTTTCTTATTTGAATAATTGGTTGCTTACTTTAATGACGTAAACTAAAAATAAGAACAAAATTTGTATACAAAGTATATATAGTACACAATTTTACTTAAAGATAAAATAGTTTATATATTCCTAAAATGGAAGAAGTTTTCTTAAATTGAGTTCAAAAGTCTCTCCATTCAGTAAATTTTACTAAAATTGTACCTGTGTTAAACTTCGAAATGTTAGTGCAATAGTTCTATGTGTAATCTCTTATATGTTTTCATTAGTAGAATTGATAGAAAATTTAAATTTCCTAAATTTTTATATATAAGAAAAGAAGAAAATATTCTTCCAGTGTACACACACGGTAAAATTCAAATTCAGACTTTGGAGATATCAAATACCCCACCCATATATGCAATCACTTGGTTTCGACACTTTGAATTATCCAAATGATTCTATCAATATGAGAAGTGTGTTGTTGTGTGTGTGTGTGTGTGTTATGTACGAATCTCATAGACTGCAAAAATTATCGATGGTAGACTCTTCTATGTTTACTAATAATGGTTAGGGGGGGTAGTAATAGCAAACAGCACAGATACTCTCGCCCACACAACAATGGGACACACTCGCATACACAAATCCACTCCCACACAACACAAAAGCATATCTACCCTGTAGGAAATTGAGATGACTTCAAGTTAATAAATTGTTAGTCATAACTGAGTCACAGGTGACTCAAAACCTAACTCATTTCCCATGTAAAATCCTATTCAGTTTTAACACGTGTTGGAACGAGTCAGTCCTCATTCAACCCTGCATAAGCTTCAGCTAACCAAAGGTAAGCTCAAAGTGAGTTAGCTTTAGGCTGATAATATATGAGCATACTATGAGTTAGCTCCTAACAGATTAGTTTATGGTGAGCTCTTTGTGGATAATAAAATATTTTGTTGTATTATTTTTGATTTATTTTATTTCGAATTAATTAAAAAATAATGAATTTTTAAATTATTTTACAATAAATAAAATATAAAGTAAATAAAAATTCTTGTAATATTACACCGAAAAAATTGAACTGTTTTATAGGAAGAATGAACTACCACGCACGAACATAGAACTAAATTTTACTCCACATTTTGAGATTTCCACAAAGTGTTGTTAAAACCAGGAAATTTTAATGCCCTTTTGTACTTTTTAACTGCAGTTCACGAAATTACTTCATCTCATAGAAAAAAAATAACTAGAAGTAAAGAAGAAAATCATTGGCGCCAAATCATGACCATTTTAATCATACAGTAGTTCATTCTTACTATTTTTGGGAATCGTACGAAAATCTTCGTTTGCTTTAGTTCATATTGAACTTATGTGTACGGTCATTGAGCTTTATACCCACGTTTAGTTCATAAAATTTTTGAGACATACTTAAAAAAAGTAAGATTTCATTAAGCTGTGGAAAATTTCGATAAAAATAATAAAATTTAACTACAAGCAAATATTTTTTTTCCAATAAAAATAAGTTAATTTAGCGTTAGTTTAACCAGGGCTGTGGAGTCGAGCCAATTTCGCTCGACTCCGACTCCAGCATTTTTCATCAGCTCGACTCCGACTCCGACTCCGGAGTCGACTCCGGGTAATATAACTAAATCTCATTTTAGTACCACTAATTTGTAGTTCTATTGAGGGGGTATATATGGGGTATATATATGGATCGATATTAAGTATCGTATTTATTTTTGTGTGCAAGAAAGGTCTTAATTTCGCATTTATACCAATTAAACTCTTTATTTCAAATTTAGGGCAATGGTTAATAAATAAAATAATGATATAAATACCCATCATAATATGAGAAGATACCGACAGTATATGTATTTGTGGACGAAAATTATTATAAAGGGTTATATTCCCATATGCATGAATTTGAATCTGAATCGATTTAGACAAAATTGTATATACTTCTAGAAAATCTCTGTACCTAAAATTTAAATCTAACGTTATGGGACGTAACACAATTATAGCAAAAAATAAAAATGCAAAGAAAGTCTAAAGTCGGGCGGGCCGATTGTAACATACTCTGCACAACTTTGTATTTAGATCTACATTTTGATAAAATCTAAAATCAGACTTCTACAAAATCTCGTGCAATATTTGGGAAACATTCATAATTTTTATTTTATATATAGCAAAATTTGAGTCACTTTTACCAGTTTTCGACTTAGCAGTGAGTATCAGTAAGAAAAAAATTTGAGAAAATTTGCTATATAAATAAAATTTTAACAAATTGTTTTATAGAAATAAAATTTTGAAAAAAATATAAATAGAAATTTTGGAAAAATTTTTGTGTAGTAAATAAAAGTTTGCAAAATTTTCTATAGAAACAAAATTTGAACTAAATTCTCTATATAAATAAATGTTTGAGAAAATTTTCTATATAAATAAATTTTTACCAAATTTTCTATAAAAAAACTATAGTAAACAAATTTTGACAAAATTTTCTATAGAAATAAAATTTTGAAAAAAATATCAATAGAAATTTTTGGAAAATTTTTTGTGTAGTAAATAAAATTTTGCAAAATTTTCTAAAGAAATAAAATGCTGCAAAATTTTCTATAGAAAGAAAATTTAGACTAAATTTTCTATAAAAATAAAATGTTGACTAAATTTTCTATCGACATAAAATGTTGTATAAATTTTGTATAAAAAAAAATCTATAGTAACAAAATTTTGGCACAATTTTCTATAGAAAAAATTTGAAAAAATTATTAATAGAAATTTTGGAAAATTTTTTGTGTAAATAAAATTTTGCACAATTTTCTATAGAAGCAAAATTTTGGCTAAATTTTCTATAGGAATAGAATGAGGTCAAAATTTTATATAGAAATAAAATTTTGAAAAAATTTTCTTTCGAAGAAAAATTTTAGAAAAATTGTAACTTTTAAATTATATTAATTTAAATTAGAAAATTGGTCCCCTGGTACGAATTTTGGAAAAAATTGGTCCAAAATAAAAATTCGTTGTTGCAACGCTGGTAAGGCCTCCATATAGACCGATTTCAGATATTGAGGGTACAGAAGGTGCATTTACCATAAATGTAAATTTGCCAGATATTACTTCTCGTAATCATAAAACAGTTGGTGTACTATAGATTTTAGATTTCAAATTAATGTATTTTTTCTTAATTTTCTTGCACATTTACAGGATATGTTTATGATTCCTTTAAAACTCAAACAAAAATAGTTCTTATAAATCCGGAATCTGATAGGTCTTTCTTTGCATTTATTTTCGGGATGCGAACTGGTTAAACTGATCTGTCATCAAACCCCCATGAAATTTTCTAAGGAAATTAGTATATTTGATTCATGGTGGTGGATATTTATGATTCGGCCCGGACGAACTTACTGCTGTATATAGGTTAGGTTAGGTTAGGTTATGTGGCAGCCCGATGTATCAGGCTCACTTAGACTATTCAGTCCATTGTGATACCACAGTGGTGAACTTCTCTCTTATCACTGAGTGCTGCCCGATTCCATGTTAAGCTCAATGACAAGGGACCTCCTTTTTATAGCCGAGTCCGAACGGCGTTCCACATTCCAGTGAAACCACTTAGAGAAGCTTTGAAACCCTCAGAAATGTCACCAGCATTACTGAGGTGGGATAATCTACCGCTGAAAAACTTTTTGGTTTCGGTCGTAGCAGGAATCGAACCCACGACCTTGTGTATGCAAGGCGGGCATGCTAACCATTGCACCACGGTGGCTCCCACTGCTGTATATACTTGTTTTATTTTTTTTTATTTTCTATAGAAATAAATGTTGACTTAATTTTCTATAGAAAAAAAAAAAAAAATATTTCTATAGTAATAATATTTCGAACGCCGAACGGCGTTCCACATTCCAGTGAAACCACTTAGAGAAGCTTTGAAACCCTCAGAAATGTCACCAGCACTACTGAGGTGGGATAATCCACCGCTGAAAAACTTTTTGGTGTTCGGTCGTAGCAGGAATCGAACCCACGACCTTGTGTATGCAAGGCGGGCATGCTAACCATTGCACCACGGTGGCTCCCACTGCTGTATATACTTGTTTTATTTTTTTATTTTCTATAGAAATAAATGTTGACTTAATTTTCTATAGAAAAAAATATTTCTATAGTAATAATATTTCGAATAATTTTTTTATAGAAATTAAATTTTGACAAAACATTCCATATAAATACAATAGTGACAAAATTTTCTATAAAAAACAGCTTTGAAAATTTTTTCTGTCATATGTGTGTAGGTATATAGCCTTAAAATAAAATTAAAAACAATAAATTCGAGTTATTGTTCGAATTATTTCAAATAAATTGATATGGGGATTAAAATGGATCGATCCAGCCCATTTGCTAGTCTAACATTCTAGGAAACATAAAATGATAGCCGTAATTGGAAGTTGATTTTCATTTCCAATCATGGTGTACATTGATCGAATGCATAACGCATTGGAAAATAATTTGCGTAAAAACTTTTTTAGTTACAAAAATGTGAAGTGTTTTAAAAAATTTGGTTTAGCCGGAGTCGGAGTCGAGCAAAATTTTTACGACTCCGACTCCGACTCCAGCCAAATCTTCAGACTCCGACTCCAAGACTACGACTCCGACTCGGACTCCACAGCCCTGAGTTTAACTACGGAAATTTTTTCTGTGTAGTTGAGTTCATCTTTGAGTTTGAGTGTTGTCTTAATTTTCTCGTTTAACTCAGATGGGGTTGTACCTACTTTTGTAATGACACACACTGAATGGAAGTGTCATTCGTTAGGGAAGTCCGAAAGGCTTAAGTGTATTTCCCAATATCTTTATCCTCAAACAGCCATTTAATACTTTTATTCGAAGTTTCCACGTATTCCGTCACTGATAATGATGGGTTCGAGTGGAAAAAAGGAAAGTTTAATTATTAAATTGAATTTTAATTATGCATTTATATGTTACTTACCGCTATCCGTGACAAAAAATTACAAAAGTTCTCTGAAATTACAAGCTAAATTGAAACAAATATAAACAGCCAAATCCAAATTGACAGTTATAGAAGTCAATACATATTTTGTGTTTGTTTATTTGAATTGCTTCCATTACTTTACTTCACTTAAATATACATCAGCTTAGAATGAGCGAAAAGGTAACTCATTGCTGATCGAAAAAAGTGAGTTTGGCAAAAATTCAACTGACTCAAGACTGCATAAATATTGAGTTAGCTAAAAGTCGCCACAAATTAGTTAGTAAAAAGTTAGTTTGATTTTGAGTGAGTTCAAGAAATTCCTACAGGGTAGTGATATACTCAATTTCATGACATTTCAATAGAATTGATAGTTGTAAATTATGCATATCTTATGTGTGTTGGTGTCTGTGTATTTAATGTGTACTTGCTATGCAAATGACTGGGGATACACCGTTTAAATGTCACCACCGTAACCAGTTTATGGATAACATCCCAGCAAAAAGAACACTTGTTTGAAACAGCACAACTTTAACAACACTTCCAAAAATTTCCTCCCAAAGATGTTCTTTATATTAACTACTCAGGAAGTTCTTTTAATTCAATTTTTTATAATTCGCTTTTTTTCAAATAGATTAAAAACAAAGTAAGGATTAATAAAATGGTACAAATTATTTCAATTTTGCTAAAAAAAAAGATAAATCCCTTCTTGAAAAATTGCGAATTTATTTAAATACTTGAAATCAATCATTGCAGACAAGCGTTCGAATGCATTAAAAATTATAAAAAAAAATTTAATGATTTATTTATCAAAGTATCACAGAATTCTTTAATTAACATCCAAAACAATATATTGTTTGTATTATTCAAACGTATTATGTTTTACCTTAGGCATACACTGATAGAAAAAAATTTTAATGAAATTTTCTTAGTGTATATATATATGTATATTTTTAAGGCGCCAATTGGTTACTTCCATTCTTTTACTTGCAGCATACTAGGTATAGCGGCGCACAGAGGGGCAAGATCGCAAAAAATGGAGATTAATTGAAAAATTAAATTGTTGTTTTTTGAAAAATACTTAGAATCCGATTAAAGTATATAGAATTCTACATCACTACTGAAAATTTCAATGTCATATGTTGTTTACTTGTCAAGCTGCATTATGTTAAAGTTAAACAATTTTTGAGCTATTCGCGCAAAGTAGTGTTTTTTTGAAATTCGGTATATTTCGGAGCCTAATATATGTAGTATTTCGCAAACCAAAAGTAATATTTGCACTATGGAATCTTCAACAACCTCCGTTGTTCTACAAAAATTGTGTAAACAAAAAATGTTTATAAATATTTTGAAAAAATATTTTAAAATGTGTCTAAATTTTGGCTATTTTCAAAATATTCTTGGATATTTAAAAATGAATGGGGTCACTTGGCGTTAGAATAAGAATGTTTTAATAAACTACAATTCCTAGGCTTTCATATTAAGTAATAAAATGTTGCGCGTTTTTGCGCGAAATTTTTTTATTAAATTAACTGTGAAAATAGTCACTCAAGCAAAAAACACGAGTTTTTGTCTTTTCTTACCATTTTCTTCGTTTTCTTTGTTATAACTTTTGTTTTTAAATATCGTTAGCAACTGTGTGCTTCTTATGTTTTCGCATGATGTAAAACTTTTAATTGGGTTCCTGAGTTGTCCGAAACAAAGATTTTAAGAACTACAGAGAACATTTTTCTTGCAAATGTAGTCGAGAGGATTGCCATCGAGACATATTAAATAGGTTCCTACTTAGTTAACATCCAATCCTATCTGGTAAATCAAAATTGCCAAAAAAGAAAAAATCTACCAACTTCCAAAATCAGTGATAGATCTACTTATTTCGCCTTCAGTTTTGTCGAACGTGGCACCAGAAGGCACAAATCATGAAACAGATGACGACGATGATTATATGGAGGACAATGCATTCCAGTTTGATGACTTTGGGCATATATTTTAAAATAGCAGATCAGAAACACATGTCTTATAATATAAAACGATATAAATATAAAAACATATGTATAAACTTTTTTCCTACTTTGTAGATATGAAGGAACAAGCTATTTTTATAACAAATTTAATATCTGCTTTGGGTCCCGAATTTAGTTACACATATGATACAACAATACCCCTTTCTTCAACGTTATTATAATACAAATAAATTAATTACTATGTGAAAATTGTATTAATTTTTTCCAAAAAAAACAAAAAATTCGACTGAGCCAGAACATTTTTCAAAAGGGGGCGTGGCACCGCCCTATTTCACCTTGGATGTAACTCATACTGTACGATCAACATATATACCAAATCCCATATTCATACCCCTTATAGTTCATGAGATATATCTGTTCCAAGTTTGAATGGGCGGTGCCACGCCCAATCATAATCAAGTATAGCCACGTTCTATTAGCAGGACATGTATAGCCAAGGATTATTACCAGATTAACAGTACAACATTGGGAAAGTTTCATGACAGTCATTCCGTTACTATGGCCGCTAGAGCTATTTTTAATAGTGGGAGTGGCACCGCCCACTTTTCCAAAAGATGTGTAGCCTATGTCACTCAGTGATAACGTAGCATTATAATAGTGAAAGAATTTTTAAAATCGAATAAGTAGTTTAATTAATCTCCATTTTTTTCGATTTTGCCCCACTGTGCGGCGGTTCGATATTTCAGGCTCACTTTCACTTATTAGTCCATTGTGATACTTGCAGCATACTATCTAGGTCTCTATATATGTTTATAGGCTACTTCTAAATTAATATATGTTTGCATCCAAACATATTATCTTTACAAAAAAGTTATGTCCCAAACATAATATGTTCTAACATATTAACATATATGTCCCAAACATGTTATGCTAGTTTATGAGCATTATATGCTTGCACTAAAAAATAATGTGTTAAAAAATTTGAGTTCCAAGCATATAATTTTTACACCCAAACATATGAAAAACAGTATTTTTCTTCTGTGCATTTCAACAGCCCTTGCATTGAATTTGCATCACTTCTTAACGTGTGATCCGAATTCATTGTTTTGGATGTGAATTAAAAATTTTTGTGATATTTTGTCAAATAAAAAAAAATTAAATTACCCATTACAAATATGAAAAAAACCAGTTATAAAAAATTTTATTAAAAGTATAACAATTACCTGTGTAATGAAAATGAAGAACATCTTTGGGAAGACATTTTTAGAACCGCTTTTAAAAATGTGCCTTTATAAGAACTTCCAAATTTTTTTACTGGGATATTGAACAATGAGATTGGACTAAAGCCATTGAATTTCTAAAATGTGCAAGAGCTCACGGATGCACAAAAACGGTTGAACTCGAAAGACAGAAACAATCAAAAATGTTACCAGAATTACTAAAAAAATAAATAAAATAAATTTAATTATAAAAAGTTCATAATTTTTGCTTAAAAAAATTTTTTTCATTAAATTTTGCGCATGAATCTTCATTGAAGTCGTATGTTTCTGAAGTAAAGAATATTTCCTTAAAATTAAAGAGAACAACTTTTGGCTTAATATCCCAGCAAAAAAAGCGTCGCCAATTGAAAATGTTATTTTTGGATCCGAAAGTGGTGCAAAATTGTCGCAGAAACGATGAATTTAACATAGGCTTCTCCTAGGACGGATGTATACCATTTTAACAGCCACTGCACTTGCATCACTTCTTAAGGTGTGATGTGAATTCAGTGTTTTAACATAGATGTGAATTAAAATTTTTTGTGATATTTTGACAAATAAATAATTTTCAAATTTTTTTGTGAGTTTTAATGCATTCTTACGCTTGTGTGGAACGTTTGTCACGTTCGTCAAAAATTCGCAATTTTTCTAGAATGGATTCGGCATTTTTGTCGGCAAAATTTAAATAATTTTTACCATTTTATTAATTCTTAATCTATTTGTAACCTATTTGAGGAAAAAAATTTTAAATTTTCCACTTAAAATAGGTAAAAACGAGTTATAAGAAAAATGACTCAAATGAACTTCCGTGCCGGGAGCCACCGTGGTGCAATGGTTAGCATGCCCGCCTTGCGTGGGTTCGATTCCTGCTTTGACCGAACGCCAAAAAGTTTTTCAGCAGTGGATTATCCCACCTCAGTAATGCTGGTGACATTTCTGAGGGTTTCAAAGCTTCTCTAAGTGGTTTCACTGGAATGTGGACTCGGCTATAAAAAGGAGATCCCTTGTCATTGAGCTTAACATGGAATCGGGCAGCACTCAGTGACAAGAGAGAAGTTCACCAATGTGGTATCACAATGGACTGAATAGTCTAAGTGAGCCTGATACATCGGGCTGACACCTAACCCAACCTAACTTCCTGTGCAGCTAAAATAAAGAACTTCTTGTGAGAACATTTTTGGAAGTGCTTTTAAAGTTGTGCCTTTAGAAGAACTTCCAAATTTTTTTGCTGGGATTTGATTAATGCTAACATAAATCCTTCTTTTGAGGATTTTGTATATTTTGTAAAGGGTGATTCTTTTGAGGTTAGGATTTTCATGCATTAGTATTTGACAGATCACGTGGGATTTCAGACATGGTGTCAAAGAGAAAGATGCTCAGTATGCTTTGACATTTCATCATGAATAGACTTACTAACGAGCCACAACGTCGAATTTTCAGTGAATGGGCCCTAGAAAAGTTGGCAGAAAATCCGCTTTTTTATCGACAAATTTTGTTCAGCGATGAGGCTCATTTCTGGTTGAATGGCTACGTAAATAAGCAAAATTGCCGCATTTGGAGTGAAGAGCAACCAGAAGCCGTTCAAGAACTGCCCATGCATCCCGAAAAATGCACTGTTTGGTGTGGTTTGTACGCTGGTGGAATCATTGGACCGTATTTTTTCAAAGATGCTATTGGACGCAACGTTACGGTGAATGGCGATCGCTATCGTTCGATGATAACAAACTTTTTGTTGCCAAAAATGGAAGAACTGAACTTGGTTGACATGTGGTTTCAACAAGATGGCGCTACATGCCACACAGATCGCGATTCTATGGCCATTTTGAGGGAAAACTTCGGAGAACAATTCATCTCAAGAAATGGACCGGTAAGTTGGCCACCAAGATCATGCGATTTGACGCCTTTAGACTATTTTTTGTGGGGCTACGTCAAGTCTAAAGTCTACAGAAATAAGCCAGCAACTATTCCAGCTTTGGAAGACAACATTTCCGAAGAAATTCGGGCTATTCCGGCCGAAATGCTCGAAAAAGTTGCCCAAAATTGGACTTTCCGAATGGACCACCTAAGACATAGCCGCGGTCAACATTTAAATGAAATTATCTTCAAAAAGTAAATGTCATGGACGAATCTAACGTTTCAAATAAAGAACCGATGAGATTTTGCAAATTTTATGCGTTTTTTTAAAAAAAAAGTTATCAAGCTCTTAACAAATCACCCAATATTATTATTATTATTTATTTTTTCTGATGGCCTTAGCAGCCAATGCTGCTTTTCTTTTTTTTTAGTTTTTCGTTTTAAGCATTTTACTTAGAAGTATCGATTATATTTTGAATGCACGTGAATAGCTTTGGTAATAAATCGCAAAAAGTGAGTTAAAATTCGACCAATGAGATCTGTATCCTAAATTGAATGTTATTGATACTAGAATTAATGCTCAATAGCGACCTTAAAAATGTCTTTATTTTAAAGAAGCCGCATTTTTTCAATAACAAAATCCTTAAGGTAAAGTAAAGATCTTTGGATCCAAGTAAACATTTTTGAAATTTCGCATTTTACCATAATGTTAACTAAAACATGATTATTGTAAAACTAATTTAATAAATTCTACCGTATGTATGTAACTAACATAAAACATATGCATTTTACTAGCGATGATATTTCCATCAGTGTAAACACTGACTGAAAACGATTCAAGGTACAAAATTTTTTTGATATCGCTGAGTGACTGGAATAATTTACTTATTCATCTATGGCATCCGATAACGGTTAATGTTCAACAATCATAGAATTTCTAAATAAATTTTTGAGTTTGTATGAAATTTAATCTAAACTTTACTGTGTACGAGTACTTTCACATGAAATTCCCTTTTATTTCGTTATACTCACTGAAGTTGTGCGATATTGAACAATATACAGTGAATTGGTTTACTGTTGCGATTTTGTTTATATTTATTCAAAATGATAAGTGTATCTACCAAATATATATACAGACAACCACCCTACTTTCCCATCCAACTACCATACCATGTTCCCTTTTACCAGGATAAATTTCTATGAATAAATATCAATTATTGATATATTTTGCTGTGTATGCAACCAGCAAACCGATACGCGTTTTAAATTTAATTCCCTGTTATTAGAACAATATGTGTTTTTCAATCGAAAAATGTATCAGATCACTTAAATCATAGTAGATATGCTGCAAAGAAATTCCTGTTACACATGATGGGATTTTTGTCAGCTGGGTCTAGTACATACCCAGCTCATGTGTCATGTGGATGCACCTAACAAAAGCCAATTCATGAATAAACTCCGTAAATCGAAAAATATTATTTTCTCTTCATCACTAATGAATTTTTGTGAAATTCCATTAAATATTGTTATTAAATAAGTTTCTGCGAATTTATTATTAAATTATTCATGGATAAAACAAATGGTGGAAATCAAATTAAAAATCCTTAGACAAAAAACACAATACATTTTCCCTAGGTAGAGTTTTTTGACACTGTCATGTAATAGTAAGTTAATGAAATTAAAACAAGAAAAAAAAAACGAGGAATTCCTCTATTGGACACAAGTGATTGAACAAGTTCGTTTTAAAAACGAAAAAAGGACTACTATGAAAAAAGAAATATTTTTTTCATAATACTTCACCTCAAATATCAAATTTTGACACCTGTTCTATTTGTAAGCAATAACAACGCTTTTTAGGCATAAATAAATCTGCAGGACTTAGAAAATGCAAAATTTAAGCTATCTCTCTATCAGTTGGTTACAATTGGAAATATTTTTAAGGCTGTTATTTACATTAATATGAAAAAAATATATGTCATCATATTTATTAGTAATTTTTCCACTTTCTTTCTTCTAGGTAAGCCGCTTTAATATTTGTTTGTGGAAAAATACATCAATCGTAAGTGTATAAAAATTGAGAATATTTTATTTATAATAAAACAAAAAATGGTTCAAAAAGTGAGCAATTTTAAAATAGTAAAATTCTAAATATTCCGTCTGTTGAAATCGCGATAACCTACAAACAAAAAAATACCGCCTTGAAATTTTCCAAAGCAGTTGTTACTGATGTACACCGAAAAAAAGTTTTATAAGAAGAATGAACTACCTCGCACGAAAATTGAACTAAATTTTACTCCACATTTTGAGATTTCCACAAAGCGTTGTTAAAACCAGGAAATTTTAATGCCCTGTTGTACTTTTTAACTGCAGTTTACGAAATTACTTCATCTCATAGAAGAAAAAAATAACTAGAAGAAAAGAAAAAAATCATTGGCGCCAAATCATGACCGTTTTAACCATACAGTAGTTCATTCTTACTATTTTTGGGAATCGTACGAAAATCTTCTTTTGCTTTAGTTCACATTGAACTTATGTGTACGGTCATTGAACTTTATACCCACATTTTTGAGGCATACTTAAAACAAGTAAGGAAAGTCTAAAGTCGGGCGGGGCCGACTATATTATACCCTGCACCACTTTGTAGATCTAAATTTTCAATACCAATTCACATCCGTCAAATGTGTTGGGGCTATATAAAGGTGTGTCTCAAATACATACATTTAAATATCACTCGATCTGGACAGAATTTGATAGACTTCTACAAAATCTATAGACTCAAAATTTAAGTCGGCTAATGCACTAGGGTGGAACACAATGTTAGTAAAAAAAATATGGGAAACATTTAAATCTGAAGCAACTTTAAGGAAACTTCGCAAAAGTTTATTTATGATTTATCGCTCGATATATATGTATTACAAGTTTAGGAAAATTAGAGTCATTTTTATAACTTTTCGACTAAGCAGTGGCGATTTTACAAGGAAAATGTTGGTATTTTGACCATTTTTGTCGAAATCAGAAAAACATATATATGGGAGCTATATCTAAATCCGAACCGATTTCAACCAAATTTGGCACGCATAGCAACAATGCTAATTCTACTCCCTGTGCAAAATTTCAACTAAATCGGAGTTAAAAATTGGCCTCTGTGGTCATATGAGTGTAAATCGGGCGAAAGCTATATGGGGGATATATCTAAATCTGAACCGATTTCAACCAAATTTGGTACGCGTAGCTACAATGCTAATTCTACTCCCTGTGCAAAATTTCAATTAAATCGCAGCAAAAAATTGGCCTCTGTGGTCATATGAGTGTACATCGGGTGAAAGCTATATATGGGAGCTATATCTAAATCTGAACCGATTTCAACCAAATTTGGCACACATAGCTACAATGCTAATTCTACTTCCTGTGCAAAATTTCAACTAATTCGGAGCAAAAAGTTGGCCTCTGTGGTCATTTGAGTGTAAATCGGGCGAAAGCTATATATGGGAGCTATATCTAAATCTGAACCGATTTCAACCAAATTTGGCACGCATAGCTACAATTTTAATTCTACTCCCTGTGCAAAATTTCAACTAAATCGAAGCAAAAAATTGGCCTCTGTGGGCAAATGAGTGTAAATCGGGCGAAAGCTATATATGGGAGCTATATCTAAATCTGAACCGATTTGGCTGATATTTTGCAAGTTTTTCGAGACTGTTAAAATATTCGAATGTACGGAATTTGAGGAAGATCGGTTGATATATATGCCAATTATGACCAGATCGGTGAAAAATATATTTGGCAGCTATATCTAAATCTGAACCGATTTTTTCCAAAATCAATAGGGATCGTCTCTGAGCCGAAACAGGACCCTGTACCAAATTTTAGGACAATCGGACTAAAACTGCGAGCTGTACTTTGCACACAAAAATACATCAACAGACAGACAGACGGACAGACAGACAGACAGACAGACAGACGGACATCGCTAAATCGACTCAGAATTTAATTCTAAGACGATCGGTATACTAAACGACTTTTCCTTCTTGGCGTTACATACAAATGCACAAACTTATTATACCCTGTACCACAGTAGTGGTGAAGGGTATAAAAAGTAAAATTTCATTAAGTCGTGGAAAATTTCAGAAAAAATAATAAAATTTAACTTCACACTGTGGAACAGGGTATTATAAGTTAGTGCATATGTTTGTAACACCCAGAAGGAGACGAGATAGACACATGGTGCCTTTGGCAATAATGCTCAGGGTGGATCCCTGAGTCGATATAACCATGTCCGTCTGTCCGTCCGTCTGTCTGTGAACACATTTTTTGATCAAAGTCTAGGTCGCAATTTAAGTCCAATCGCCTTCAAATTTGACACATGTTCCTAATTTTGGTCAGAATCAAAACCCTATTGATTTTGGAAGAAATTGGTTCAGATTTAGATATAGCTCCCATATATATCTTTCGCCCGATATGCACTAATATGGACCCAGCAGCCAGAGTTTTATACGGATTTGCTTGAAATTTTGTACAAACATAACACTTAGTCGTATAGTCAAGTGTGCAAAATTTGATTGAAATCGGTTCAGATTTAGATATAGCTTCCATATATATTTTTCGCCCGATATATACTTATATGGCCCCAGAAGCCAGAGTTTTGGCCCAATTTGGTTGAAATATTGCACTAGGAATACAATTAGTAATATAGTCGTGTGTGCCAAATTTGATTGAAATCGGTTCAGATTTAGATATAGCTCCCATATATATGTTTTTCTGATTTCGACAAAAATGATCAAAATACATTTTCCTTGTCAAATCGCCACTGCTTAGTCGAAAAGTTGTAAAAATGACTCTAATTTTCCTAAACTTCTAATACATATATATCGAGCGATAAATCATAAATAAAGTTTTGCGAAGTTTCCTTAAAATTGCTTCAGATTTAAATGTTTCCCATATTTTTTTACTAACATTGTGTTCCACCCTAGTGCATTAGCCGACTTAAATTTTGAGTCTATAGATTTTGTAGAAGTCTATCAAATTCTGTCCAGATCGAGTGATATCTAAATGTATGTATTTGGGACAAACCTTTATATATAGCCCCCAATACATTTGACGGATGTGATATGGTATCGAAAATTTAGATCTACAAAGTGGTGCAGGGTATAATATAGTCGGCCCCGCCGACTTTAGACTTTCCTTACTTGTTTTCCAATAAAAATAAGTTAAATTTACCGTTAGTTTAACTACGGAAATTTTTTTCTGTGTAGGTCGATCCATTGGCAAGATTAGGTAATTGAGCACAATTAGGTAATTGAATCAATTAAAAAATTAATTGACATTTGCTAATGAAATCAATTAATTTTTTAATCAAAAAATTTTTTGATGCTCAATTAAAACTGTGACACATACTATCATTTTCGTGATTGAAGACATTTCAATTAACAAATTATGTAAAAGTGTTCCGCCCATTTGCAATGCTCTCCAACTTTACGTACAAGTTGGTAGCTTGTTTCATGATTTTGTAGCGACACTCGTTTTTAAATTTCATTTTTTAAATCTAATTTGTTTTGCTTTTTTGACAAATTATTTTCTTACTTCAGAGTTGGAAATAATTCAAACTAATTATTTCCAAATAAACAATTTTAATTTTTTATAAATTGTGCGCTTTATTTGAAGCACCTACCCCGACATAAGAACACTATGACTCAGACATTCAAAACTCTGTAGCTTTTCAACAACCGCAACCAGCGTCAAAATTCCACCATTTTTGGAAGCAAACCCCTAAACTCTGGTTCGTTCAAGTTGATGCTGTATTCAAAGTCAATCGAATTACAAGAAGTGAAACAAAATACGACCATATAATTTGCAACAGCTAAACGGACGGTCATCGCTATATGTACTTTATTGTGTCTGAGATCAATGTCTCGATGTTTTGCAAACGGGATGACAAGGTTCGTTTACCCCCATCCTATGATGAAGGCTATAATAAAAAAATTGCATTAAAAATAAGGTGTTAAAAAAAAAATTGAGTCTACATATATTTTTTATGTTAGCCTGATATCAATGCAGGCTGATTTATTGTCGAAATTGTTTATACTACAAATTAACAGGTTGGCTGATAAGTCCCCGGTCTGACACATAGATGGCGTCGGTAGTATTAAATGCATATAATTTTATATAGTACCAACCTTCAAATGATTTGACGTCTGTAAGTCAATTTGTTTGTAAGATAGGGCGTCTTTTGTGAAGCAACTTTTGTTATTGTGAAAAAAATGAAAAAAGGAATTTCGTGTTTTGATAAAATACTGTTTTCTGAAGGGAGAAAATACGGTGGAAGCAAAAACTTGGCTTTATAATGAGTTTCCGGACTCTTCCCCAAGGAAATCAACAATAATTGATTGGTATGCAAAATTCAAGAGTGGTGAAATGATCACAGAGGACGGTGAACGCACACCCAGAAAAAAGTGACCCCTTCTTTAAGTTAAAATGAACTCATTGTGAAGAAAGTTGAACTTCGTATAGCGCCAAAGCCATTTTTATTTGTTTGAACGATGTGATTTTCGTAGAAATTAGGAATAATGTATTCCATATATTAGTTAACATTTTCCTATATTTATGTACCACTATACTACAGAATGAAAAAATTTAACTAATTTGAATTCATATATGGAATGATTTTATTGAAATTTTTTCATTCATTTGGACAAATCTTACACATTTGTGGTAAAACTTTTACTTCATAATTAGAACTGCTTACCTTCGTTTTTAAATACAATTTTATTTATTTCTATAAGCAACTTTATCTTCAATAAAAGACATGTTTTATTAATATATTGAATATATTTATTAAGAATCAACAGCATCGAATCTCTTTGAAATATTAGTTTATTATTCCACTATTTCCAATTTCCGTGTGATATTATCAACTGTAAAACGCACTTTTTCTTCTTCTTGTACTTTTCACTTTTAATAAGTTGCTGCCTAACGATTTTGTCCTCCTTTTACAATTTCAATACCTACAAATATAAAAAATCATAAAACATTTTTGTTCCAAAAGGTTAGCGTCACTGAATATTACCTGATAATTGAAGATTCCAAAATGAAGACAAATGAAAGGGTTGTTATTCTGCTGGTGTTTTCTTCCTTTATACACTATCACGAACATTGATAGATTTATTTTAAAAAACGATAATTTTTCTCACTAATTTAAAATAACAAATATTTTATATATTTTATTTGTTATTTATTATATTATTTTACCATATTATTTTTTAACAATCTCTCCGTATACCAAAACAACGCGATTCCAACTAGAAAAAACAACCGACGCGCAAACATATCGATTACACCCACGCGCAAACACATCGATTACGATGACAGGTATCGATTACAGGTAGACAATAGAAATTTAGGAAAATTTCCTATATTCTAACAAGTGTGTTTCCTTAAGTTTTGAAAGGATTGCATACTTCTTAGCACGAATGAACTAAAATATTTTTCTATGCCAAGTGTTGTTCGTATGTATGAAAAACTTTCTATTATAAAGGAAATCGCAATTATCATTTTATAAGAAATTTTACTAATTTTGAGGAAACTTGGTTTTAGTTAGGTTTTTGTTTATTTTTACGAATGCTTTGTTATCGGTGAATAAAATTTTCTTTTTCAGTAGTAAATTCTTATACCCAGCGAAGAAAATAGTATGAGTAAAATTCCATGCCTTATTCTAGTTAATGAACTATTCCTAACTGCTTACAGTTTAGGATTTTTTTACTGAAACGAGTAAATTTTATTATTTTTCACAAAAATTTACCTTGATGGAAATATAATGGATAAACTATATTGATGAAAATTTTTTCCTTTAGTTTCGAAGGCACTTTTTTCTGGGTGCAGTGGACGCCCGGAAGAGGTGGTTACCGGCGAAAACATCAAAAAATCCACAAAATGATTTTGAATGACCGTAAAATGAAGTTGATGGAGATAGCAGAGGCCTTAAAGATATCAAAGGAACGTGTTGGTCATATCATTCATCAATATTTGCATATGCGGAAGCTCTGTGCAAAATGGGTGCCGCGCGAGCTCACATTTGAGCAAAAACAACAACGTGTTGATGATTCTGAGCGGTGTTTGCAGCTGTTAACTCGTAATACACCCGAGTTTTTCCGTCGATATGTGACAATGGATGAAACATGGTTCCATCACTACACTCCTGAGTCCAATCGACAGTCGGCTGAGTGGACAGCGATCGGTGAACCGTCTCCGAGGCGTGGAAAGACTCAAAAGTCCGCTGGCAAAGTAATGGCCTCTGTTTTATTGGGATGCGCATGGAATAATTTTTATCGATTATCTCGAGAAGGGAAAAACCATCAAAAGTGACTATTATATGGTGTTATTGGAGCGTTTGAAGGTCGAAATCGCGGCAAAACGGCCCCATATGAAGAAGAAAAAAGTGTTGTCCCACCAAGACAACGCACCGTGCCACATGTCATAGAGAACGATGGCAAAAATTCATGAATTGGGCTTCGAATTGCTTCCCCACTCACCGTATTCTCCAGATCTGGCCCCCAGCGACTTTTTCTTGTTCTCAGGCCTCAAAAGGATGCTCGCAGGGAAAAAATTTGGCTGCAATGAAGAGGTGATCGCCGAAACTGAGGCCTATTTTGAGGCAAAACCGAAGGAGTACTACCAAAATGGTATCAAAAAATTGGAAAAATAATATGCATTTAATTCTAGCGACGCCATGTATGTGTCAGACCGGCGACTTATCAGCCAACCTGTTAATCGTTGTATCGCTCTTGAAAGGAACTACGTTGAATAATAAAAACGAATTTTGACCAAAAAATGTGTTTTTCTTTGTTAGACCGGGGACTTATCAGCCAACCTGTTATTACAATATTTATTCGAACCTCATGGGACTGCAATTTGTAAGCGATCTGCTTGGGCACACTCTCTAACTATTAGAATAAAATTAAATTTGGTATGTGCTGTTAGTCTATAAACTGTCATATTTACCTCCTTCAAATCGATCGTTGCCCAAATTTGACTTTTTCATAGTCATGTACAGTCATTTTAATCAGATCCCCTAAATGAGCGATGTTATAATTCAATTTCTTACAAGAACATAAATAAATATTGATCCTCTATAAATCGATCCATTACTATAGTGATTATAGCTAGAATACACAGAAAAAAAATTTCACGAAAATTTTTCCAATTAAAGTCTTAATTGAGTTTTAAAAAATATTCAATTAAAAAATATTCAATTAAATATTTAATTGATTCAACAATACACAGAAAAAAATTCATGAAAATTTCTCCAATTAAAGTCCTCATTGAGTTTTAAAAAATATTCTATTAAAAATTTAATTGATTCAACAAACTTTTTAATTGAAACTAAAATTTTAATTGATTCAACAAATTTTTTAATTGATACAAAAATCAATCACAAAATTTAAAAGTATCAATTAATTTTTAATTCATACTATAATTTCTGTGGTTGAAGACATTTCAATTACAAAAAAAAAAATTAATTGGATCAATTAATTTCGTGATTGAATAAGAAAAAAAAAATTTTTTTGTGTAGGCTCCATATGAACTAAACAGTTTTAACGACTGCCTTTAGTAGTCATTAGTACGCAATCCATGGTGGAGGGTATATAAGATTCGACCTGACCGTATCTATTTTTGTTTCTTTTGTATTCATATGCCACACACATAAAACAAACTTGGTGAGAAAGGAAAAGTTAGGGACAAATTTCAGTGATTTGTCAGACGTTTATTTCAGTGATTCTAGGCAATTAAATTAGCAATTTCGGTTCCCCTATTATGGCCTACGCAACTAATTTTTTGCAATTAATAAAGGGTATAGTAGATTGAGAGCCGTTAATTATGGGAGGTGTCGATTAAAGCGCCCGTCTTCTTATTTGCCAATTAATTGCTTGTCCCATCTCTCTATTGTGCCCCAAACCCCCTGCTCCTTTCTCATTAATTTCTCTTGTAATCTTCATGGCTGGTTCACAAGCGACAATTAAGGGCGTATGACGCGTGACTTTATTTGATTATAGTTGGTACTGTTGGTGATAATGGTCGTAAGCACTTTGACAAAAAATAAAATTAAACATTAACGACCATGTTTAATTTTGTCGCTGTTGTTTTTATTATTGTTTCTAGAGGAACATTAACAAACGACCGTAACAATTCACTGGTTGACCAAAACATTGTCATGTGAGTATTCTAGGCAAGCTAGCATGACACTCTTTGACTTTTTGCTGTTTTCTGCTTTCTGTGCTGTATGTAGTTGGCCTGTTTTTCTTTCATGGCCCAGACAAAAAAGAGAAACGAAACATGTTGAGCCACCTAATTTGTCGGAATGTTTACCTTTTATGAAATGTCGAAAAACATGTTTAGTTTTTATGGCTCATTAGAAGGCGTCGTTACTTTTGAAAAGTAACAGTGAATTGAAAAAGTTAATAACTTAACTTGAAAAAAAAACAAAGATGAAAAATAGCCAAACACAATGGAAAAATTTGTGAACAACTACCGTAATTAATAGGAAATCATATGAGTAGATGTTTCTACTTTAATTGTGGTATTAAATGCTATGCATAAAAACATAAATTATTTAGCTAATTAATCCATTTAAGAATTATATCAGAACAGAAAACATAGTCAGTAAATAAAATAAACTAACATATGTACAATTTATAAATAAAGGGTGGTATGTTAATGCAACAGTAAAGTAAAGCGCTATATTTTTTTCAAATTTTTATCAAATTTTTAAAGCAAAAAAAACAGTCGGATATAACATAAAAGTTATTATCACCCAGCAAAAAATGGAAGTTGTTCCACAAAAATTTCATTAAAACCGCATCTCGGAATCTCCCATCAATTTTTTACCACTTCCGATGCAGACATTTTGGACAAGTCCACAAACATTTCTTTTAACGCGCATCCCGGGATCTCCTATCGATTTTTTAGCACTTCCGATGCAGTCATTTTGAACAAGAAAATTTAAGTTTTGACAATTAAATTTCGCAAAAAAGAATAGAAAATCAATAAAAAAGTAAAAAAAAAATCATCCCAGCTGCGATTTGAACATGTGCCTTTTACTTTTTCACTTCAATGGAAGTTCTTTTCAGAAGGTTTTGCAAATTACGATAAATTTTTAATTTTTTTTTTTTTTTGATTTTTAATGGAAAAAATATATATTTATACAAAAATATATGCCGAAAACAACAAAATAAAAACGATGTATAACATACAAAATATTTTTTTAGAAAAATATTTAATAAAACAAGTATATACGGCCGTAAGTTTGACCAGTCAGAATCTCATGTACCCTCCACCATGGATTGCGTACACCCTCAAAAAAATCGCTTCTTTAACATATGTTCCAAACATATTTTGCAGGAAGCACATATATTATTGGATACTGCCGAAACATTAATATGTTTGTTTTATGTGAACATATTATATGTTTGGAAGCATTTTGAGCCCAAAAATATTATATGCTTGGAAGAATTTTTCCCAAAGACGATTGTGCTCATTGCCCAACATACTCGTAATTTTCAATTCCACGAAATATTTTAGTTCTTGGCACCTTTTTCTGTAATACAAATAATGTTGAAGAAATTATTCACTTTTATAAATTTTTTAAATTTTACATTTCGCCTTCACGGAGAATCGAACCGAGGGCCTTACAGTTTGTAAGCCAACACACTATCCACTGGACTACGTAGCTGTTATAGTCACCAGTAGACAATTATCGTTATAAGTTACATTTATATAGCATAGTTTGCAGCGCCCACGAGCCCATGCAAACATAACATTATTTAACAGAAACATACATTTGTTTGCCACGTGGAGCAGTGGTTAGCATGTCTGCCTTGCATGCAAAGGGTCGTGGGTTCAATCCCTGCTCTAACCGAACACTTTTTTTAATTTACACATTTATATTCATACTATATTAAATTTTTATAATGAAACTTCGAAATGTGGGTTATTAATCATTTTACTGTCCCAACACTAAAAAGAGTATAGTGCCCTTTCGTTATTTTTATGGAGACCCCTGATTTCTTTGGCCTTATCATAAACCAGTTTTCCGAAACAACATAAAAGCGGTTTCATAGAAATTGATCTCTTTTGATTCTTTCGCTCTGTTATGTTGATATCTTTCGTCAACTCTCCCGGTTTCCATCTCTCTTTCTCTATACTCTCTCTGTCGCTTTGAATAAAATATCACAACATATGTATGTTTAGTCGAAATTTGTAAATATATATAAGTTTGCATTCACACATATGATTTTTATGAAACATTCATTCCCCAAACATAATATATTCTAACATATTAACATAGATGTCCCAAACATTTAGTGTTAGTTTAGGAACATTACATGTTAGCACTTAAATATATTGTGTTTTAAAATTGTGCCCGAAACACATTTTGTTTATATCGGAACATATGAAAAACATATTTTTCTAACAGTGTAGAAACTTCTACGAAAGACTGTCACCCACAATCGAATTATTTGGGTTGTGGTATCTTAAAACTTCTTAACATCGTTTTCTAAATTGTGAGTTAGTACATACGTGGTATATATTAGACAAAAATGGTATGTATAGGTCAGTCTACAAATAATTACGAATCGATATGGACTTTTGCACGGTACGTAGAGAGCCAGAATTGAAATATGAGGTCGCTTATATGGGGGCTATATACAATTATGAACTTGATATGGACCAATTTTTATGTGATTGGAGATCGATTTATCTGAGGGCTATATATAACTATAGACCGATATGGACCTAGTTAGGCATGGTTGTTAACGGCCATATACCAGCACAATGTACCAAATTTCAACTGACTCGGATGAAATTTGCTCCTCCAAGTGGCTCCAAAACCAAATATCGGGATCGGTTTATATGGGGGATATATATGATTATGGACTGATATGGACCTCTTTTGGCATGGTTGTTAAATATCATTTACTACCACCACGTACCAAATTTCAACCTGATCGAATGAATTTTGCTTTTCCAAAAGGCACCGGAGGTCAAATCTGGGGATCGGTTTATATGGGGGCTATATATAATTATGGACCGATATCGACCAATTTTTGCATGGTCATTAGGGAACATATACTAACACCATGTACCAAATTTCAGCCGGATCGGATGAAATTTTCTTCTCTTAGAGGCTCCGCAAGCCAAATCGGGGGATCGGTTTATATGGGGGCTATATCTAATTATTGACCGATGTGGACCAATTTGTGCATAGATGTTAGAGACCATATAATAACACCATGTACCAAGTTTCAACCGGATCGGATGAAATTTTCTTCTCTTAGAGGCTCCGCAAGCCAAATCGGGGGATCGGTTTATATGGGGGCTATATATAACTATGGACCGATGTGGACCAATTTTTGCATGGTTATTAAAGACCATATACTAACACCATGTACCAAATTTCAGCCGATACAACGATTATAACGACCTTCCAATTTTTTGATACATTTTGGTAGTACTCCTTCGGTTTTTCCTCAAAATAGGCCTCAGTTTCTGCGATCACCTCTTCATTGCATCCAAATTTTTTCCCTGCGAGCATCCTTTTGAGGTCTGAGAACAAGAAAAAGTCGCTGGGGCCAGATCTGGAGAATACGGTGGGTGGGGAAGCAATTCGATGCCCAATTCATGAATTGTTGCCATCGTTCTCAATGACTTGTGGCACGGTGCGTTGTCTTGGTGGAACAACACTTTTTTCTTCTTCATATGGGGCCGTTTTGACGCGATTTCGACCTTCAAACGCTCCAATAACGCCATATAATAGTCACTGTTGATGGTTTTTCCCTTCTCAAGATAATCGATAAAAATTATTCCATGCCCATCCCAAAAAACAGAGGCCATTACTTTGCCAGCGGACTTTTGAGTCTTTCCACGCTTCGGAGACGGTTCACCGGTCCCTGTCCACTCAGCCGACTGTCGATTGGACTCAGGAGTGTAGTGATGGAGCCATGTTTCATCGATTGTCACATATCAATGGAAATCCTCGGGTGTATTACGAGTTAACAGCTGCAAACACTGCTCAGAATCATCAACACGTTGTTGTTTTTGGTCAAATGTGAGCTCGCGCGGCACCCATTTTGCACAGAGCTTCCGCATATCCAAATATTGATGAATGATATGACCAACACGTTCCTTTGATATCTTTAAGGCCTCTGCTATCTCGATCAACTTCATTTTACGGTCATTCAAAATCATTTTGTAGATTTTTTTGATGTTTTCGTCGGTAACCACCTCTTTCGGGCGTCCATTGCGTTCACCATCCTCCGTGCTCATTTCACCACGCTTGAATTTTGCATACTAATCAATTATTGTTGATTCCCTGGGGGCAGAGTCCGGAAACTCATTTTCAAGCCAAGTTTTTGCTTCCACCGTATTTTTCCCCTTCAGAAAACAGTATTTTATCAAAACACGAAATTCCTTTTCTTCCATTTTTTTCACAATAACAAAAGTTGCTTCTCAAAAGACGCTCTATCCCACAAACTAATTGACTTACAGACCAGAGAACGGCTGCGATCTACCGCAACCGACCAGTTTATTTAGTAAACACCAACATTTGCAATCTTAAAACATCAATTGGTAGAAAATTTTCAACCACCAATATCCAAAGCAACCGACGACTGTCGGTGTTTGTTAGTATGAGTGTTGGTCTCTCGAAAACACCGTAGTAAAGCAATCACACAAATTGGTTACCCATGTCTCAGCAGTTTGGTATTCTCTTATTTGGCACTCTCTCAATTCTCTTGAGCTAATGCCAACTGCTAGTAATTGTTGTTGTTGAGTGCAATCACACTTAAGTGCCAACCTCGTTTTTAGTTTACCGATCGTTGTTACGATGTCGATTGGTTTAAGATTGCAAGACACTGCATACGAACATTGTTATATACTAGTGGTGTTTTTATTCTCGCATTTGGATCAATGTAAAAGATCGCATGGTAATTGGTGTCTTACTCACTGCCACCGACATTTTTTGGGTAAGATTGCAATACGAAAAAAAGCCAGACGTCAAATTACTGTTACAGACGTCAAATTTTGATATATAAAAATAATACTATATAAAAATAATATGCATTTAATACTAGCGACGCCATCTATGTATCAGACCGGGGACTTATCAGCCAACCTCTTATATCCCCATCCTATGGGTATAAAAAGATATGAATAAATTAAAACTTGTTTCCTTGAATCAAGTACGCAAAACTCAAATTTAAAAGAGAATTGTTGTGTGAAAGTATCCTTACTTCAATTCTCCGCTTCTTTGGCTCGGAATAAATGCCAAAATCATTAGAGTAAAGACAAAGTCGTTGTTTTTTTTTTTTTTTTTTTTTGTATATGAAAACAACCTTTTCTGTCGTGTAGTTTAAATTACTTTAACGGCCATTTTCACATAGCCCTTTTAGGCTTTAATTTATTTATCATTTCATTAAAAGTTCAACTCTTGCCATTCTTACTCAAGTTGCTTTTGCTGGTTTATATGAGTGGACATAACATATATTCGATATGTATTCTTATCAATCGCTGTTTGTAAATCTAGTATATGTGTATACTAGATTTTCAAATAAAATGCAGTGAAATAAATTATTTTAATAAACAAACAAAAAATGCCAAAGAAATTTAATGCATTTGCGTACACTTAGTGGCTGCCAGCGTCTACAATTAAATTTCTTTGTTTAGAGAATAAAGGCATTTAAACAAAACGAAAAAAAAGAACAGAATAAATAACAAAATATAAATGCAAAACATACTGGGCTATATTATACTGTTATTAAATTAATTTATCTCGACACACACACACACATATATATAAATGCCAACACCAAATGATGTGTGAGAATGTATGTCATACTCTTTCTATATACAAATGGGGGGACGACATGAAAAACAATTTGAAAATATTAACATTTGATGTCATTCAATTTGCAACAGAAAATAAATTTAAATAAACTAAAGTGAAAAGCCATTTTCCGTCGAGGAAAATTTAAATTGAGCATTCACCTTAAAATGCTGTATGCCCAATAATGTTAGATATGTATAGTAACAGAAATAAATGAACGATATTGAGATAAAAACATAAAATCATTGTCTTAAAAAAATCAAAATAATTCATTTTTTAATGGTAAAGTTATTTTTTTAAACACAAATTAGTCTTTACCTATCGTAGCCGCTGCCAGGCTCGTTTAGCCTGAAAGAAACAACTTTAATAATAAGAAAACAATTTCAGGGGATTAAAATTTCGTTTTCCATAAAAGAAATCAATTTCTTATATACTCGTTCGTACTTCATTTAAACCACATATGGTTGTCTAATTTCAGAAGTCTCATGTTCCATCCGTTTTACATGAATTTTTCATTTTGGTGTTCGTTTCCAATGCTCTATCGAAACTCTTTCAAAATATTTCACACATAACCGAAGTATTGTGCTCTAGACGAGACCAGATTAAACGATTGTAATTGACAGCTAGCCGCAGATCTTATGTGCACACAAAAATTTTCAAAATTTTTTTGCATTTAAATTTCAAATTTTTCATCAAGCGATAGACAGACATGTGTCAAAACAAAAACCTAGGCGATATGCTGGCATACGGCATTAGAAGATGAAATATTACAAATTTAACAAGTATATACGGGCGTAAGTTCGGCCAGGCCGAATCTTATGTACCCTCCACCATGGATTGCGTAGAAACTTCTACGAAAGACTGTCATACACAATCGAATTAGTTGGGTTGTGGTATCTTAAAACTTCTTCACATCGTTTTCTAAATTGTGAGTTATGTTAGTCCATACGTGGTATATATTAGACAAAAAAGGTATGTATAGGTAAGTCTACAAATAATTACAAATCGATATGGACTTTTGCACGGTACGAAGAGAGCCAGAATTGAAATATGGGGGTCGCTTATATGGGGGCTAGGAGCCACCGTGGTGCAATGGTTAGCATGCCCGCCTTGCATATACAAGGTCGTGGGTTCGATTCCTGCTACGACCGAACACCAAAAAGTTTTTCAGCGGTGGATTATCCCACCTCAGTAATGCTGGTGACATTTCTGAGGGTTTCAAAGCTTCTCTAAGTGGTTTCACTGGAATGTGGAACGCCGTTCGGACTCGGCTATAAAAAGGAGGTCCCTTGTCATTGAGCTTAACATGGAATCGGGCAGCACTCAGTGATAAGAGAGAAGTTCACCACTGTGGTATCACAATGGACTGAATAGTCTAAGTGAGCCTGATACATCGGGCTGCCACATAACCTAACCTAACCTATATGGGGGCTATATACAATTATGAACTTGATATGGACCAATTTTTGTGTGATTGGGGATCGATTTATCTGAGGGCTATATATAACTATAGACCGATATGGACCTAGTTAGTCATGGTTGTTAACGCTAGTATATCACAATGTACCAAATTTCAACTGACTCGGATGAAATTTACTCCTCCAAGTGGCTCCAAAACCAAATATCGGGATCGGTTTATATTGGGCCTATATATGATTATGGACTGATATCGACCACTTTTGGCATGGATGTTAAATATCATATACTACCACCACGTACCAAATTTCAACCGAATCGGACGAATTTTGCTCTTCCAAGGGGCTCCGAAGGACAAATCTGGGGATCGGTTTATATGGGGGCTATATATAATTATGGACCGATGTGGACCAATTTTTTCATGGTTGTTAGATACCATATACTAACACCATGTACCAAATTTCAGCCGGATCGGATGAAATTTGCTTCTCTAAGAGGATCTGCAAGCCAAATTTGGGGGTCCGTTTATATGGGGCCTATACGTAAAAGTGGACCGATATGGTCCATTTGCAATACCATGCGACCTACATCAATAACAACTAATTGTGCCAAGTTTCAAGTCGATAGTTTGTTTCGTTCGGAAGTTGGCGTGATTTCAACAGACGGACATGCTCAGATCGACACAGAATTTCACCACGACCTAGAATATATATACTTTATGGGGTCTTAGAGCAATATTTCGATGTGTTACAAACGGAATGACACAGTTAATATACCCCCATCCTATGGTGGAGGGTATAAAAAAAAGTTATTTAAGTATCTACGGCAGACTGTTTGGCCAGGTCGAGTGTTAAATAGCCACCACCATAGATCGCATACACGGATTTTCCCAAAGCTCTAAAGGGTTTCCAATGGTATTCGCAGAAAATTTTAATTTTTAAAGATAAATGATCAGATGTTTGAATTAAGGAGGAAGGTATGTCATTAATGCACACAAAGAAAATGTAATTTAAATTAAGCCAACCATATCAGTACATGCAAAAAAAAAACATTTGAATAACGGGTTACCGAAAACGGTTTTCTTTGCACCCTCAAAAGAAATCAAGCATATATATTTTCAGAATTGGTCCAAACAAAATATTGTTAGTGTTATTCAAACATATTATGTTTCACCTTAGGGCATACACTGATAGTAAAAAATGTTAATGAAATTTTCTTTGTGTGGATATATTTTTAAGGCGCCATTATTTTACTTGCAGCATACTCTCTAGGTCTCTCTTTCTAAACACATATATGTTTATAGGCTATTTCCAAATTAATATATGTTTGCATCTAAGCATATTATATTTACGAACATTTTATGTCCCAAACATATTATGTTCTAACATATTAACATATATCTCCCAAACATGTTATGTTAGTTTATGAACATTATATGCTTGCACTTAAAAATATTGTGTTAAAAAATTTGAGTTCCAAACATATAATTTTTACACCTAAACATATGAAAAACAGTCTTTTTCGTCCGTGTGGTTAGAGTTTTTTGAAATTCTTCGAAAATTTCAAACTTTTATCACAAAAAAAAAAAAATTTTTGTTACACAGTTTGTATTTTTCCAATAAAAAATAAGTTTTGTTTCAAATCCATTTCGTTTATATAAAGTACTGTTCTTTTCTTTTTTTCCTAAGTCTTTAATAAGACACATTTTAAAGCTTCATAGCAAACATGTAATATAGTAGAAAATTTTTGGAAAATATGTAAAATTGTATTATATCCGTTTGGCCTCACGACAATATTTTTCAGTGTAGTCTTTATGAAATTGTTGTTACATCTTGTAAAAGAATCAACGTTTATCACAAAAAGTATATACTTTACTTCCAAACAAACTTCCTTACAGCGAAAAGCAAATGGGAAACGTTACTTCTTTGTCCTTGCTTTTCTTTGGGAGGAAATAATTACTTTCGCGTAAAAAAGGCAACTCCTTGGCTCTTTCCGTTCTAACTTCTTGTGAGCTTCGATAAGCTCCTGCACTTTTTGAAACTTTGTTGGCTTTAGTTCAGACTCATTTCTCAATATGTGCTGCATACGTTCTCGCGATGTGAAATAAAGAAAAAATACTGTCCTCCGGAACGAAATTTTAAACAAACGAAAGTATCCCTTAATATAAAGTATTTTCGGCAATAGCAAATAAGCCAAATGACAAACGATCCAATGATTGTATCTAATATTTGTTGATGTGCTCTTAAAGAAAAAGTGTTTGCGTCTTTCGTTGTCTAAAATTTCGTGCCTCAGAAAAGAACACTCTTTTTCAATGCAGCAGCATGGATTTCGATCAAATCGGGCCTTCACTTTTCGGATCATTTCTGGTGTTGTTAGGGGTTTTTTTGTCTACTTTTTGGGCGCGATGCAACACTGTGTGGAGGGCCATGCAAGCAACGAAACTATTGTCCATTTACGGGAAAAGTTTCCAGACCATGATATTTCGCGAAGATGTGATATCTCTTCATTGATTTAACAATGATGCCTCGAGAAATACAACGTCTACG
Source organism: Haematobia irritans (assembly GCF_050003625.1). Taxonomy (NCBI): domain Eukaryota; kingdom Metazoa; phylum Arthropoda; class Insecta; order Diptera; family Muscidae; genus Haematobia; species Haematobia irritans. The sequence continues at coordinate 123,269,698 of NC_134400.1, forward strand.
ACAATATCCAAGTTTTGATTCAAGACCTCAAAACTAGAATTCGTGAGGCTATCAAGGATTTTGTTATTTTGTTATGCGAAATTTCATGAAAAGTATATTGTATTGTAAACAAGATTGTGGTGATAATTTATCTCAAAAAAAAAAGAAGAACAAAATACAATTTCCACATACCAAAAATATTGACAACACCTTGGAAATTAAAACTCAACTAAAAACATATTTTATTACTCCATAAAATTATCCTCCCTTCACTACCTTAAAAGACTGTTAAACATTCTGAAGTGAGTAGATAAAACATGATTCCGCCTTCTGACTGAGAACCTCCACAAAAATACACCCAAATATATAGATACACCCAAGCACATTAAAGCTCGACCGAAACGGGTTTTTTGGCCGATGCCGAAGCCGATATTCGGCAAAAAAGCAATAGTCGGCCCAAGCCGATTATTTTCCTCAAATTTGTAATTAAAGAAATCGGTTATCGGATTATCAATTTTTGGCCGAATGCCAAAGCCGATGCTTCGGCCAAGCTCTAAAGCACATGTTCAGACTAGAAATCAAAATTAAATTTTCCATAAAAACATTTTTTTTTTTGAGAATCATTATTGGCATCCATTCATCGTTCGAATGGATTTTCATACGAATTCATCTCAAATGCATGCGGAGAATACATTTCATCCCATATGTCCTGTACAAGATCACGTACTTTAATACAAGCACGTATTCACCACTCAGGCACACACCCATCGATGACGAGACAGACACTAAAATACAATCTGGCCAGCTGGTATTGATGTCTTTGTGACATTTAGAGTTGTCATCTCAGATACACCATGTGCTTACCATGAAGGACCAATCCATGATTTCCACCAATCCATGAACTTTTCGGGTAGTTCGTAGCCCAATTTGACCGTGACAAGGCGGATGATGTGGGTCGAACCGTTGGCATGACCACCTCGCATACAAAGGTCTTGGATTCTAATACTGTTTCGACCGAATACCAAACAAAATTTTCAGCAATGAATTATCTCCTCTCAGCACTCATTGATTGGAACAAAGTTCACCACCTGTGGTATCACAATGGACTGAATAGTTCAAAGTGAGCCTCTGGCTGTCACTATATCTAACCTAACCTATGGTGAAAGAGAAAGAGACTGGTTGGTCTTCAATACAATATGGAATCGACCTAGTAATTGGGCTTTGTACAGCCCCTCCAAAGGTAGCCGATGTATATTTACTAAAATTTATCGTTGTCCTCGGATATACTTACATTTCTATATGTCTCTTAAGAAATCCCTAATAATAAAAGTCATATCTTTAGATTGTCTTTATTTCCTGTTTCCTTTTTAAGGGATCATCTGTTTCATAGAAAACAGCAGGGAAATCTAGACAAGACAAAAGTCTTTCCAAAACATTTTTCTAACATATTTTATATTTTGTACATTTAATGGAGTGACATATGTCGTCTCAAAAAAAAAATTATCATATATAATCTGGCAAATAAAATCCAACTCACGTGACTATTTTTTTTTTCAAATAAAGTTTGACTTATCAATGGGTAACCACCAAATATGACAGTGCCTATTACTGTGGTCTCATTCAGACACAACAATATTTGTGTCTGGAAAGACTTTGGCATGTACGAAAATGAAATGAAGAGAGTTTGGATCCAATGTTTTATGTTGTAAGATTGTTATTTACTTTAATTTAATTCGGTTTTCGTCTTTAAATTTCCCTCATATATTCCATTTGTCATACATTATCATACCCTAAGTCTATGTCTGTCTAGCCTGTCTTAGAGGTATTGAAAACCTTGTTCCTTCACTCCAAAACACTTTCGGCTATTCACTCAATCCATCCTAAACATGGCATTTTCATTTCCAACTTCCAGCCTTTGCCCTCCTTCTACGATTTGTGAACTAGACACCAGTCATCATGGCAAAACTCGGCTCAATTGAGTGTTAAATATTTAATGGATTTTCCATAGCAAGCGCTTTACACAAAAGAAAGTACAGAACAGGAAAATCCGTTTCCAAAAAGAAAAACAAAAAGCGAACTAAAAGTGGCGGAAACTGGCTGTTACTAATACCTAACACTTGTGCCATCACCATCAACTACTAATCGATTTGACACATTTCATACTTAGACTCAGTGTCATAAATACGTGTGGCTATGTGCTGCCCAAATGTCTGTTGCAAATAATGAATAGTATGTGTGTGTGTGAAGTGAGCGAGCAATAATCAGAGTTGCCATAATGAATTTTTATTTTGGACCAACATTTTTCCAAAATTGGACCAAAATTCGTACCAGCGAAACATTTTTTCCAAATTAAATTAATATCATTTGAAAGTTAAAAAATTTCCAAAATTTTTCTATTGAAAATTTTAGCAAAATTTTATTTCTTTAAAAATTTTTGTCAAAATTGTATTTCTATAGAACATTTTGCCAAAATTTTATTTCTATAGAAAATTTTGTCAAAATTTTATTTCTATAGAAAATATTGTCAAAATTTTATTTCTATAGAAAATTTTGTCAAAATTTCATTTCTACAGAAAATTTTGTCAAAATTTCATTTCTACAGAAAATTTTGTCAAAATTTTATTTCTATAAAAAATTTTGTCAAAATTTTATTTCTATAGAAAATTTTGTCAAAATTTTATTTCTATAGAAAATTTTGTCAAAATTTTATTTCTATAGAAAATTTTGTCAAAATTTTATTTCTATATAAAAATTTTGTCAAAATTTTATTTCTATAGAAAATTTTGTCAAAATTTTATTTCTATAGAAAATTTTTTCAACATTTTATTTCTATAGAATATTTTGTCACACTTTTATTTCTATAGACAATTCTGTCACAATTTTATTTCTATAATAAATTTTATCAAAATTTTATTTCTATTTAAATTTTGTCAAAATTTTATTTCTATAGAAAATTTTGTCAAAATTTTATTTCTATAGAACATTTTGCCAAAATTTTATTTCTATAGAAAATTTTGTCAAAATTTCATTTCTACAGAAAATTTTGTCAAAATTATATTTCTGTAGAAAATTCTGTCAAAATTTTATTTCTATAGAAAATTTTGTCAACATTTTATTTCTATAAAAAATTTTGTCAAAATTTTATTTCTATAGAAAATTTAGTCAAAATTTTATTTCTATAGAAAATTTTATCAAAATTTTATTTCTATAGAAAATGTTGTCAACATTTTATTTCTATAGAATATTTTGTCACAATTTTATTTCTATAGACAATTCTGTCACAATTTTATTTCTATAACAAATTTTATCAAAATTTTATTTCTATTTAAATTTTGTCACAATTTTATTTCTATAGAAAATTTTGTCAAAATTTTATTTCTATAGAAAATTTTATCAAAATTTTATTTGTATAGAAAATTTTGTCAAAATTTTCTTTCTATAGAAAATTTTGTCAAAAGTTTTATTTCTATAGAAAATTTTGCCAAAATTTTATTTCTATGGAAAATTTTGCCAAAATTTTATTTCTATAGAAAATGTTGTCAAAATTTTATTTCTATATAACATTTTGCCAAAATTTTATCAAAATTTTCTTTCTATAGAAAATTTTGTCAAAATTTTATTTCTATAGAGAATTTTGCCAAAATTTTATTTCTATAGAACATTTTGCCAAAATTTTATTTCTATAGAAAATTTTGTCAAAATTTTATTTCTATAGAACATTTTGCCAAAATTTTATTTCTATAGAAAATTTTGTCAAAATTTTATTTCTGTACAAAATTCTGCCAAAATTTTATTTCTATTTAAATTTTGTCACAAATTTTGTTATCAAAATTTTATTTCTATAGAAAAAGTCGTCAAACAATTTTTTTTTTAATTTTATTAATATTCAATTGTGAAATTCAACATAAGAAATAATTGTGCCCCACCGTCTTTAATACTATGTTTTGAGCGAGTTGGTAGTAAATATTAACATTGATAATAAGTTATATAATAATTCATGATTTAATAATAATAAAAACAAATGGCAAACTATACTACAAGAGAAGCATTCTTGTATCATTATGCAAAAACATCTTTAAATGCCTTTTGAAACTCGAAATATGTGTTAAGTTCTTTATATTATCAGGAATACTGTTAAACTCAACACAATTCTATAGAAAATTTTGTCCAAGTTTTAGTTCTATAAAAAAAAATGTTGTCAAAATTTCATTTCTAAAGAAAATTTTGTCAAAATTTCATTTCTATAGAAAATTTGTCAAACTTTTATTTCTATAGAAAGTTATCGCAAAATGTTCTACCTATAAAAAATGTTTGCATAATTTTGTATCTATATACAATTTTTAAAGTTTATTTTTGTACAAGAAGTTATTTGTATAGAAATCTTTGTGAAAAATTTAATTTCTACAGAAAATTTTGTCAAAGTTAATTTCTAAGAAAATTTTGAAAATATTTGACTAAAATGGATCAAAAATCAATCAAATTCGGTTTGGTCCGCCCATCGGACCAAATTTAAAAATTAATAATTTTTTGGACCAATAATGGCGACCCTGTCAGTAATTAAGGTTTAAGCCTAATGTATGTTGAGTGTCGTCATTTCCCTGTGATAAGTGTGAGTTAGTGCATATAGTTGTTGTTTGAGTACATCATCAACAATATTGTTTGACATTCCCTCTGGGGATTTTTTGTTGAACCAGCAAAGCTTTTTGGTTGTTACCGAAAGTCAGCACTGATACACGATACGACAGATACCTGTGACACAGCCACAAAGTCCATGTGGTTGTAAGTGAATTCCGCAAAAAGATATGAGTTTGTTATTCCAGACATTTTAATCCATTTTATGGTTGTAAGAGTGAATGGCACTGTTTATGTGTCAAAGGTGATTATAGCCACGACATGTACCGTACAACTTTGTCCAAAAATAAGACAACCATATTATTAGCCATTCACACACATGTGCCAGAGCTAACAAAGAATTCTAATAGATGACATGGAATGGCAAGAACCGATACATTTCTCTTTTGTTTTGGTATAATTTCGAGGTTAGTTTAATTTCACCAATGCGAGGGTGATCCGATAAGTAATCACTGTTTTATACTCATCAAGGATGAAAAATCAATCAGCACGCGTAAACCAAGAATGACTTAAAACGGAGATTCTTCGCTTCATTACAACCGGACAACGGTCACCAAAATCTCCGGATTTCAGGCCGTTGTACTTTTTCGCCTGGGATATTTTATGAAAAAGGTTGGCACTAAAAACTAGCAAGGTCTCAAAAAGGATCATCTAAAAAAGCTGTGGAAAATTTCGACAAAAATAATAAACTTTAACTACAGACAAATAATTTTTTGCAATAAAAATAGGTTAAATTTGGATTTTTTTCTGTGAACCAAAAAAAGGTATTAATGTGCAAATAAATGTCAATTATAAAGCCCAATTTATATTAGATACTTCAAAGTTACAAATGTTTTTTAATTTCAAAAAACTTTAAACCAAGAGTGAAAAATCTTCAAAATAAATATTTGCCTATTTTTGAAGCATTTTATCTTTAATTCAATATATCATTTAAATTTAAAGTTTATTCTTTAAATCAAAAATGTTTTTATTAATATTAAGGAAAATTTGTTTTACTTTCAAGACATCGAACTTTACCGGAGGCATGGAAATTTCAAAGATTCGTGTCCTAAACTTAAAGAAAACAATTCGTAAAGCAAAGATTAGAAACTTTCTTTCATTCAAAATTTCTTTATTTTAAAACAAGTAGATACGGCCGTAAGTTCGGCCAGGCCGAATCTTATGTACCCTCCACCATGGATTGCGTAGAAACTTCTACGAAAGAATGTCATCCATAATCGAATTACTTGGGTTGTGGTATCTTAAAACTTCTTAACATCGTTTTCTAAATTGTGAGTTAGTCCATACATGGTATATATTAGACAAAACAAGTTATGTATAGGTTAGTCTACAAATAATTACGAATCGATATGGACTTTTTTAGAGAGCCAGAATTGAAATATGGGGGTCGCTTATATGGGGGCTATATATAATTATGAACTTGATATGGACCAATTTTGTGATTGGGGATCGATTCATCTGAGACATGGCTGTTAACGGCCATATACTAGCACAATGTACCAAATTTCAACTGACTCGGATGAAATTTGGTCCTCCAAGAGGCTCCAAAACCAAATCTCGGGATCGGTTTATATGGGGGCTATATAAATATGATTACGGACTGATATGGACCACTTTTAGCATGGTTGTTAAATATCCTACAATACCACCACGTACCAAATTTCAACCAGATCGGATGAATTTTGCTTCTCCATAAGGCACCGGATTTCAAATCTGGGGATCGGTTTATATGACAGCTATATATAATTATGGACTGATATGAACCAATTCCTGTATAGTTGTTGGATACAATATACTAACATCACGTACCAAATTTCAAACGAATCGGATGAATTTTGCTCTTCCAAGGGGCTACGGAGGTCAAATCTGGGGATCGGTTTATATGGGGCCTATATATAATTATGAACCGATTTCGACCAATTTTTGCATGGGTGTTTGATGCCATATATTAACACCACGTACCAAATTTGAACTGAATCAGATGAATTTTGGTCTCCCAAGAGGCTCCGGAGGTCAAATCTGGTGATCGGTTTATATGGGAGCTATATATAATTATGGACCGATGTGGACCAATTTTTGTATGGTTGTTAGAGACCATATACTAACACCAGTTCCAAATTTCAGCCGGTTCGGATGAAATTTGCTTCTATTAGAGGCTCCGCGGTGCAATGGTTAGCATGCACGCCTTGTATACACAAGGTCGTGGGTTCGACTCCTGCTACGACCGAACACCAAAAAGTGTTTCAGCGGTGGATTATCCCACCTCAGTAATGCTGGTGACATTTCTGAGGGTTTCAAAACTTCTCTAAGTGGTTTCACTGGAATGTGGAACGCCGTTCGGACTCGGCTATAAAAAGGAGGTCCCTTGTCATTGAGCTTAACATGGAATCGGGCAGCACTCAGTGATAAGAGAGAAGTTCACCACTGTGGTATCACAATGGACTGAATAGTCTAAGTGAGCCTGATACATCGGGCTGCCACATAACCTAACCTAACCTAGAGGCTCCGCAAGCCAAATCTGGGTTTATATGGGGGCTATATATAATTATGAACCGATGTGGACCAATTTTTGCATGGTTGTTAGAGACCATATACTAACACCATGTACCAAATTTCAGCCGGATCGGATGAAATTTACTTCTCTTAGAGGATTCGCAAGCCAAATTTGGGGTCCGTTTATATGGGGCTATACGTAAAAGTAGACCGATATGACCCATTTGCAATCTTTCTGTATACAAGACAGCCAACCGGAAAAAAGATGACACTTTTATTCTACACTGAAAAAAATTTTTACGTGATATAAAAGATTACACAACCTCAATTTTAGGATGCGCAATTTACACAAATTTCTTTGAAATAATGATATTTTAATTAAAAGAAAGTTTATAATCTTTGCTTCAAAAATTTTATTTTATTAAATTTAGGACAAAAATTTTGGAAATTTGCATCCCTCCATTATAGCCGAATGTCTTTGAATAATAGCAAATTTTCCTTAAAGTAAAGAAACACATTTTTGATTTATATAAATCGTCCTTAAATTAGCTGAAATATTGAATCTTTAGATTTTAGATGAAAACGCTTCAAATATAGCCTAAGACTTGCTTTAAGGGCATCTTTGGTTTAAAGTTTTTTTGGAATTAAGAAAATATTTTGTACTTCGAAGTGTCCGTCATAATTTGGATTTTTAAACTGGCATTTGTTTATACGTGAATAGCTTATTAATATACCGGAAAAATAGAATGAAAATTCGATCTGTATTCTAATTTTATAGATCCTAGATTTAAAGCCAGATAGGTCGCAAAAAATTTCCTTATTTTAAAGAACCCGCATCTTTGGCTCGGAATCAATACCAAAATCCTTAAGGGAAGGTCAAAATCTTTGGATCCAAGTAAACTTTTTTTTGAGTGTACAGATGGATTTCAATTTTGCGTCACTGATTTTATTTGAAGATAACATTGTAGGGTGACTGATATGTAATGCAACAAAAATAAAAGCTCGATATTTTTAATTTTTTTTGTAATTAAAAAAATATGGAAGTAAACATCAAATTTTAGAATCAAACTTCTGGCAAAGCTTTCAAACTCTACACGGAAGGGGTTCTTTGATTTTTTTTCTTATTCCCAGTGCCTTTTTGAGATGATTCAGTGTATATCGGCAAATTTTAAATTTATAGATCCTAGAATTAAAATCAAAAGTTTCCCCAAAAAATGACTTTATTTCAAAGAAGCGACATATTTGGCTCGGAATAAATACCAAAATCTTTAAGGGAGGACCAAAATCTTTAAATTCAAATGACCCGCCTTAATATATAGTCATGTGTTCCAATGATGAAACTAATAGTTATATTACGTTATATATTTCATCAAAAATACAGTAAAAAAGCGTACCACGTTCTAAAGATATTGTCCTTTCTTAAATGACTTTGATCTTAATTCCTAGCCAAAGAAGCGAGGAATTACCCAAAGGATATATTTCAGATATATTATTGAAAATGAAAGATATGAAAATTAGGTTATGACGTAACTTTGATTTCATCATTTTCTGATTCGTAAATCACGATCTACGTCATTAGTTCTAATTTCCTACTTCTATAGCTCGAAATCAAGACCAAAATCATTAGCAGAAAGAACTGTGGAACTGTGTTGCTAGGTTAAAAGTTAACGTGGTATTCCGATTTGATTCAGGCTCTCTTAGACTATTCAGTCCAATTGCTAACCCTGCAAGCATTTGGAAGTTTAATTTAATGGTCTTTCGATAAAATGTCAGTATTTCTGATTACCAGGACGTTTTCTAGTAGAACACAGCTCAAACACACAAACAATACAGACCACTGTTGCATGGAGTGTTTCCCTTTTGAGAAAAAATCGACTATAAGCGACATATAGTTAGCTAATTGATAATTATCATTGTGTGATAAAAAAAAACAACAAGAGAGAGTGGCACGTAAGGTTCCAATATGGTCAACCACCTTTTTTTTTTTTTAAATCTATCGCTTTTTATACCCTCCACAATAGGATGGGGGTATATTAACTTTGTCGTTCCGTTTGTAACAAATCGAAATATTGTTCTAAAACCCCACAAAGTATATATTCTGGGTCGTGGTGAAATTCTCCGTCCGTCTGTTGAAATCACGCTAACTTCCGAACGAAACAAGCTATCGACTTGAAACTTGGCACCAGTAGTTGTTATTGATGTAGGTCGGATGGTATTGCAAATGGGCAATACCGATTCACTTTTACGTATAGACCCCATATAAACATACCCCCAGATTTGGCTTGCGGAACCTCTAAGAGAAGCATATTTCATCCGATCTGGCTAAAATTTGGTACATGGTGTTGGTATATGGTCTCTAACAACCATGCAAAAATTGGTCCACATCGGTTCATAATTATATATAGCCCCATATAAATCGATCCCCAGATTTGGCTTGCGGAGCCTCTAAGAGAAGCAAGTTTCATGCGATCCGGTTGAAATTTGGTACGTGGTGTTAGTATATGGTCTCTAACAACCATGCCTGAATTGGAGGAGCCTCTTGGAGGAGCAAAATTCATCCGATCTGGTTAAAATTTGATACGTGGAGTTAGTATATGGTCTCTAACAACCATGCAAAAATTGGTCCATATGGGTTCATAATTATATATAGCCCCCATATAAACCGATCAGAGATTTGACCTCCGGAGCCTCTTGGAGGAGCAAAATTCATCCGATCCGGTTGAAATTTGGTACATTTCGCTAGTGTATGGCCGATAAGAACCATGCCAGAATTGGTCCGTATCGATCTATATTATATATATAAACCCGATACCCAATCACAGAAAAAACTCGAATGCCACTCGAGCCAAAAATAATCTACCAAAAATTTTATTACCATAAAAAATGTTGTCAAAATTTTATTTCTATAGAAAATGTTGTCAACATTTGATGTCTTTAGGAAATTTTGTCAAAATATAATTTCTATACAAAAACTTTTCAAAATTTCATTTCTATAGAAAATTTTGTCAAAATTGTATATTTCTGTAGAAAAATTTGTCAAAATGTTATTTCTATAGAAAATTTATGAAGCATTTGATAGTTGGAGAGGAATATTTTGCAAAATCTTCCAAAACATCAAGAATTCTACCAACCTACCAAACAGTAAAAAATCTGCCATTTTTGGTAGACTCGTGTTCATAATTGTATATAGCCCCCATATAAAGCGACCCCCATATTTCAATTCTGGCTCTATAATTACCGCACAAAAGTTCATATCGGTTCGTAATTATTTCTTCCCTATATATACCAGTCAAGAACTGAATATATACGTATTTAATCGACCTTTCTTTTGTTTACTATATATCCCGCATGGAATAACTTACAATTTAGAAGATGACGTTAAGAAGCCTTGCCATCGGCCGCAACCCAAGTAATTTAATTGTGGATGACCGTCTTTAGTAGAAGTGTCTACGCAATCCCTGATGGAGGGTACATAAGATTCGGTCTGGCCGAACTTACGGCCGTATATACTTGTTAGATTTATTTTTGCCGCTGATATAACTCTTACAGAATAATATATTATTTTAGGAAACTATCTCGATAAGATGATATCTTTTTCAAAACAATTTATTCCTTTTTTAACGCAAATGTTTGCAGGGAAGCGATAGTGTTTCTGACATTGATTGTGGTTCCACCTCTATGTCATCAGCACGCTATCTATATTGGTTGTGTGATTTAATGCGATTTGAAGTTGTTGTCAAAGTTAGAACATGGTCAATGTTTCTAAGCCTTCATGACATGACGTGATGAAGGCAACACATATCACACACACACACACACATACATACAAGCTTAAAGTTGAAAAAAAATTATTTTTTGTTTTAGATTTGATTCCATTTGTCACTGTAATCCCATTTTAAATTATTCAAAAAGGTATATAAATCGGTTAGTTGTAATGCATGTGCATGTAGCTATAGTAAATCCATTTACGATAAATGGTAAAAAGTGTTGATGGGATAACATGACCAATGGGAAGTATGTTAACAGAATGTTATACAACATTTTCCGAATCCTTTAACACCGCACGAAATGTGCAACGATCAGTGTGCGTGTGTGCCTGTGTGAGTCAATTTGTATTCGAATTACTGTCACCTAAGGTGTTATTGCGTGACACACTATACACGATAAAAAGAATGAAAAATTGAAACGGCTCATACTTGTAAAGAGGTTTTATGCAAGCATATATGAAAGAATTTTATAAAAGAAAATGAAAGCTAAAGGTTATTGTTAAACAAAGTTGAATGGCCAATGTGAAGGTTATCGCATAACCGTAAACAATATGGAAAGTCCAATGCATAGGTCATGTCCATGTAAACCAACTAAAATAATTGCACACGAAAAGAAAAAAAAAACGTTTGGAAAACGTGTACCGAAAACGTTTTTCTTTTGTTAGAGTTTTTTGAATTGCTTCGAAAAGTATACACTTTTATCACCAAAAAAATTCGTTCGTTACAAAATGTTTTTTTTTTTTTAATAAAAAAAAGTTATTTTTGAACCAACAACACAGTTCATTTCGTTTATATCAAACACTGTTATTTTCTGACTTTAGGTTTTTAATAAGACACATTTTACAGTTCATAGTAAAAATTTAATATAGTAGAATGTAAAGTTGAACATTTTCTCGGAATCTTCCGACCATAAAAAAAAAAACTTTGGTCGAAGCAGGGATCGAACCCACGACCCTCGGCATGCAAGTCGGACGTAGCAACCACTGCTCCACGGTGCCCAACTAAATGTATTTTTCTGTTAAATAAACTTTGTTTAATCGGCTCGTGGGCGCCGCAAGCTATGCTATATAAATATAACTTATATGGATATTTATCTATTGATGACAATAACGGCTACATAGCTCAGTGGATAGTGTGTTGGCTTACAAATTGCATGGTCCGCGGTTCGATTCTCCGTCGAGGCGAAAGGTAAAAATATTTTAAGAATTTATAAAATCGTATAATATCCTCATGGTTTGTATTACAGAAAAAGGTGCTAAGAACTAAAAAACTTCGTGGAAATGAACAAAATGTGAGGGAAAATGCAATTAGCCAGAAAAAAAATTTTTTTGAGTTAGTCTTTATGAAATGTTTCTACATCCTGGAAAATAATAAACGTTTATCACAAAAAGTATATACTTTTCTTCCAAATACACTTCCTTTCAACGAAAGGCAAATGAGAAACGAAATTTGTCTAAAATTTCGTTTGGGAGGAAAGAATTATTTTTTTGCGTGCATACAAAAGGTCTGTTTTTGTTTACTACTGCACCGAAAAAATATCAACGACTGTTTTCAATTAAAATATTAACTGAATTTTAAAAATTTTTCAATTTGTTTAATTCAAAGCAAAAATGAACCACAAAAATAAACGGTATCAATTAATGTTTTAATTGACGTTAGTGATTGATAGTATCATTTCTGTGATGGTAGAATTTTTAGTTAAAAATTAATTGTGTGGGCTGAAAGAGAGAACCCAGTAACCATTTATCGAGAACAAAAATGAACAACACTGGCATCAGCTGATTAACTAAATACTACATTTTTAGTGTTCAAATGCATTTAAAAATATTTTGATTCAAAACTTAAGACCCTAGCAGTCAAAGCTTACAAATTTATTTATAATTTTATTGTAAATGTAATTAATCGATAAATAAATATTTTGATTCGAGCACAGAATGAATTAGAAATAAAAAATATACTTGAATAAAAAATTAACATCGGTACTTTCAATTATTTTTTTAATTGGTTCCATTAAAACTTTAATTGATTTAGTTTGCAATCCTCAATTATTTATTGTATTAATATTTATTTATAAATATTTTACTTTTAGATAAAAGAAATGTCTTCTAAATTTTAAAAGAGTCTTTAAATTTCCCGATTATAATTACCGTTGGTTTTTTCTTTGGATTTGAATTAAGATTTAATAAATCAAAATACACCAAAAACAGTTTACTTGGATCCTAAAGATTTTGGTATAAATTCCGAGACAAAGATTCGGCTTCATTAAAATAAACATGGTTTTTGGGGAGTTATCTATTTTAAATCTAGTAACTATAAGATTAAAATTAGGATACCGATCTGATTTTAGAACTTTCATTTTCATTATGCAATATATTCATAAAGCTAATCATGTACAAATAAATGTCAGTTTAAAAATCCAAATTTTTCAGATACTTCAAATTACTAAATATTTTCTTAATTTCAGAAACCCAAACCAAAGATTCAAAATCCCTAAAATAAGTCTTTGCCTATATTTAAAGCCTTTTTACCTTTAATCCAAAGATTCATTATCTCAGTTAATTTAAAGATTATTTGTTTAAATCAAAAATATTTGTCTTTACCTTTAAGAAAATTTTCCTTAATTCAAAGATATGCGACTTTAACAGAGGGGCAGAAATTTCAAAGATTCGTTTCATAAATTTCAAAAAAAAAATTTTAAGTATAGATTATAAACTTTCTTTTAATTAAAATTTTAAAGAATTTTTTATTATGAATATTGCCTGCCCTAAAATTTAGGTTTTAAAGGGTGATACGGTCAAAATTTGGTCAATATAAACTTCAGTTCACTCTTCAGTTGTCAAAATGCCGCCCAAGCAAGAAGAGCAGCGTATCAAAATTTTGCTCGCGCATCGCGAACATCCGAGCAACTCGCACGCAAAGCTGGCAAAATCGCTAAAAGTTGCCAAATCAACCGTTGCAAATGTAATTAAAGTGTTTGGGGGAACGTTTGTCGACAGCCAGGAAGTCTGGATCGGGGGGAAATCGTAAACCGGAAGCCGCTGAGACGACAAAGAGAGTTGCCGGTAGTTTCAAGCGAAACCCAAACCTCTCTCTCCGAGATGCCGCAAATAAGCTGGGTGTATCGTCTACAAACGTGCATCGAGCCAAAACACGAGCCGGACTATCGACTTACAAGAAGGTAGTGACTCCAAATCGCGATGATAAACAAAATACGACGGCCAAAGCGCGATCCCGGAGGCTGTACACGACGATGCTGACAAAGTTTGACTGCGTGGTAATGGACGACGAAACCTTCGTCAAAGCCGACTACAAGCAGCTTCCGCGACAGGAGTTTTATACGGCAAAAGGAAGGGGAACGGTAGCAGATATTTTCAAGCACATAAAACTGTCAAAGTTCGCAAAGAAATATTTGGTTTGGCAAGCCATCTGTACCTGTGGCTTGAAAAGCAGCATTTTCATAGCTTCCGGGACTGTCAACCAAGAAATTTACGTGAAAGAGTGTTTGAATAAACGTCTGCTGCCTTTCCTGAAGAAACACGGTTGTTCCGTACTGTTTTGGCCGGATTTGGCATCTTGCCATTACGGTAAAAAGGCCATGGAGTGGTACGCCGCCTAAGGACGAGCAGCAGTTCAAGGCAAACTGGCTTTCTGCGACGAAGAAGGTGGACAAGGTGGCTGTACAAAATCTGATGGCAGGTGTCAAGCGTGAGGCCCGGCAATTCGGATTTGAAAAAGCGAAAGCCTAACTGAATATTTTTCCTGAATTTTATACTAATTGAACTTGAAAAAGAAATTTAATTTGATTTTTTAAATAAACGATTTCACCGATTTACACGCGTTTTCCCTTGACCAAATTTTGACCGTATCACCCTTTATAATCTTTTATATTAGGTTATCTTGCATCTTGGCAATAAACTTAATTGGAAACATCACATTAAAATCAAGAGGAAACTTCTCGACTTGCAAGTGAAAACAGACCTGATTCAGTCTAATTCTAAACTATCCCTTGAGAATAAATTACTTATGTACAAATGCATAATGCAGTGAAAATAATTTGATTTAATTTACTCTGAAAAAACAGTGAACCCACCAGGAAGAAAAACTAAACGAAAGTTAAATTGGCTTTAGTGAAATAGAGAGTTCACTTTTTTTTGAGTGTAGTAATATATTATATAAAATATTGTGGTAAAAAACTTCCCGGGAAAACTGGGGAGAAAATATGATAAAACACCAGGAATTTCGGTGATGCCATTCCCAGGAAAAAACTTTGGTTTTGGAAATTTGTTGAACTTGACTATGACCTCGCTATCCTAAACCTTACATACGTATAATCATTGTTGTCGATACTTGTACGAGCATCATGATCTCCTCATCTCAATCCCTGGCCGCCAAATCTGCTCAATTCCGTTATTCATTCGTTGCATAAGAACATCTTAGGACATATCATGCCATAAAGTTATAAATACGACGCTGTAAATGTTTAGCACGCCTTAAAGCGATACGTTTTTATACCCTGCGCCACACTGTGGAACAGGGTATTATAAGTTAGTGCATATGTTTGTAACACCCAGAAGGAGACGAGATAGACACATGGTGTCTTTGGCAATAATGCTCAGGGTGGGTCGATGAGTCGATATAACCATGTCCGTCTGTCCGTCTGTCTGTGAACACATTTTTGTGATCAAAGTCTAGGTCGCAATTTAAGTCCAATCGCCTTCAAATTTGGCACATGTTCCTAATTTGGGTCAGAATAGAACCCTATTGATTTTGGAAGAAATCGGTTCAGATTTAGATATAGCTCCCATATATATCTTTCGCCCGATATACACTAATATAGACCCAGCAGCCAGAGTTTTATACCGATTTGCTTGAAATTTTGTACAAACATAACACTTAGTCGTATAGTCAAGTGTGCAAAATTTGATTGAAATCGGTTCAGATTTAGATATAGCTCCCATATATATCATTCGCCCGATATGGACTTATATGGCCCCAGAAGCCAGATTTTTGGCCCAATTTGGTTGAAATTTTGCACTAGGAGTACAATTAGTAGTATAGTCAAGTGTGGCAAATTTGGTTGAAATCGATTCAGATTTAGATATAGCTCCCATATATATCTTTCGCCCGATATGGACTAATGTGGTCCTAGAAGCCAGAGTTTTGGCCCAATTTGTTTGAAATTTGCACTAGGAGTGAAATTGGTAGTGCAGTTAATTGTGCAAAATTTGATTGAAATCGGTTCAAATTAAGATATAACTCCCATATATATCTTTCGCCCGATATGGACTAATATGGTTCTAAAGGGTGATTTGTTAAGAGCTTGATAACTTTTTTTTTAAAAAAACGCATAAAATTTGCAAAATCTCATCGGTTCTTTATTTGAAACGTTAGATTGGTCCATGACATTTACTTTTTGAAGATAATTTCATTTAAATGTTGACCGCGGCTGCGTCTTAGGTGGTCCATTCGGAAAGTCCAATTTTGGGCAACTTTTTCGAGCATTTCGGCCGGAATAGCCCGAATTTCTTCGGAAATGTTGTCTTCCAAAGCTGGAATAGTTGCTGGCTTATTTCTGTAGACTTTAGACTTGACGTAGCCCCACAAAAAATAGTCTAAAGGCGTCAAATCGCATGATCTTGGTGGCCAACGTACCGGTCCATTTCTTGAGATGAATTGTTCTCCGAAGTTTTCCCTCAAAATGGCCATAGAATCGCGAGCTGTGTGGCATGTAGCGCCATCTTGTTGAAACCACATGTCAACCAAGTTCAGTTCTTCCATTTTTGGCAACAAAAAGTTTGTTAGCATCGAACGATAGCGATCGCCATTCACCGTAACGTTGCGTCCAACAGCATCTTTGAAAAAATACGGTCCAATGATTCCACCAGCGTACAAACCACACCAAACAGTGCATTTTTCGGGATGCATGGGCAGTTCTTGAACGGCTTCTGGTTGCTCTTCACTCCAAATGCGGCAATTTTGCTTATTTACGTAGCCATTCAACCAGAAATGAGCCTCATCGCTGAACAAAATTTGTCGATAAAAAAGCGGATTTTCTGCCAACTTTTCTAGGGCCCATTCACTGAAAATTCGACGTTGTGGCAGATCGTAAGTCTATTCATGATGAAATGTCAAAGCATACTGAGCATCTTTCTCTTTGACACCATGTCTGAAATCCCACGTGATCTGTCAAATACTAATGCATGAAAATCCTAACCTCAAAAGAATCACCCTTTAATAGCCAGAGTTGTGGCCCAATTTGGTTAAAATTTTGCACAGGGAGTAGATTTAGCAGTGTAGCTATGCGTGCCAAATTTGATTGAAATCGGTTCAGATTTATATATAGCTCCCATATATAGCTTTCGCCCGATTTACACTCATATGACCACAGAGGCCAATTTTTTGCTCCGATTTAGTTGAAATTTTGCACAGGGAGTAGAATTAGCATTGTAGCTATGCGTGCCAAATTTGGTTGAAATGGGTTCAGATTTAGATATATCTCCCATATATAGCTTTCGCCCGATTTACACTCATATGACCACAGAGGCCAATTTTTAACTCCGATTTAGTTGAAATTTTGCTCAGGGAGTAGAATTAGCATTGTAGCTATCCGTGCCAAATTTGGTTCAAATGGGTTCAGATTTAGATATAACTCCCATATATATATTTTTCTGATTTCGACAAAAATGGTCAAAATACCAACATTTGCCTTGTAATATCGCCACTGCTGAGTCGAAAAGTTGTAAAAATGACTCTAATTTTCCTAAACTTCTAATACATATATATCGAGCGATAAATCATAAATAAACTTTTGCGAAGTTTCCTCAAAATTGCTTCAGATTTAAATGTTTGCCATATTTTTTTTACAAACATTGTGTTCCACCCTAGTGCATTAGCCGACTTAAATTTTGAGTCTATAGATTTTGTAGAAGTCTATCAAATTCTCTCCAGATCGAGTGATATTTAAATGTATATATTTGGGACAAACCTTTATATATAGCCGCCAACACATTTGACGGATATGATATGGTATCGAAAATTTAGATCTACAAATTGGTGCAGGGTATAATATAGTCGGCCCCGCCCGACTTTAGACTTTCCTTACTTGTTTTTCTATGCTTTCAGGCCGCCTGAGGACAAATCCGTTAGAAAACTTAAAAGCTCTCTTATCCTAAGGTGGGGGATTTAAGTGTTGGGGTACTTGTTCCTTCAGTTAATTTAATGTCCACAGTGTTGATTTAATTGTGCATATCGTGTAACCAGACTCGCAACGAACGTAAATAATTTAGAATTGTATAGATTTCATTTCTTTTATTACGATAACTGGTACATTGTTCGTTGGATTGTCATATTTGTTTTCCTCATTTTGTGCTACCATGGTTATTCTACCGTCTGATTGTTCAGTATCAACAACAGCAACGTCATCATATTGTGATGAGTTAATTTTATTTAAAGTTCACTCATTTATAAGCAACGCACACAACAATTGTGCGAATACTAATTGCGGTTGATGTAGGCAACAAGAAGCGAAAAACAAACATTCCCCCTCCCCACCTATTATGCGAAGAAACTGGTGGCGGAAGGGAGAGTCTCGAGACACTTGTGTCGTCGTCATTTTCCGTTAACACAAGTGTGTTTGTGTATTCGTGTTTGGATGTGTGCTTTATATGGCTACGGAGAATATCCCTGCAAGCAATTGGGTGTTTGTTTTATCGTCTTTCGCAAAAATGTCACTACTTCGGACCGCCAGGAAGTTTTCTGGTAGTAAAATCTCAACCACACCAAAAACAACTATCGCGTGGGGTGTTTCCGTTTCGAAACAAATTCGACTCTAACGGCGATCAAAAATCTAAATATAAACTCCTTACATCGACATAGCTAATTTTTCAACAACACCTCGTTGAGAGTGCATATGTGTAAAAAGCCACTATCAACTAACAAATGTGGGTAGCACAGAGGGAAAGCCTATGATTTGAAAACGAAAGGTTCCGAGGTCAACGCTCGGAGCGGCCGATCATCATTTGTATTTTTTAAAGAAATAGCTATCGCTTTTTTGACTTCTTTTAGCCACTGGTTCGATTCCCCGATAAAGGGTGATACGGTCAAAATTTGGTCAATATAAACTTGACGTATTTCTTTCAATTTTGCATTTAAAAAACCTGAACACCCCTCATTTTGAAGGTGTGTGTGTAGAATGTTGCTCCTATTTTGATTTTGGAATTCACTCTTCAGTTGTCAAAATGCCGTCCAAGAAGAAGAGCAGCGTATCAAAATTTTGCTCGCGCATCGCGAAAATCCGGGCTACTCGCACGCAAAGCTGGCAAAATCGCTAAAAGTTGCCAAATCAACCGTTACAAATGTAATTAAAGTGTTTGGGGAACGTTTGTCGACAGCCAGGAAGTCTGGATCGGGGGGAAATCGAAAACCGGAAGCCGCTGAGACGACAAAGAGAGTTGCCGGTAGTTTCAAGCGAAACCCTAACCTCTCTCTCCGAGATGCCGCAAATAAGCTGGGTGTATCGTCTACAACCGTGCATCGAGCCAAAAAACGAGCCGGACTATCGACTTACAAGAAGGTAGTGACTCCAAATCGCGATGATAAACAAAATACGACGGCCAAAGCGCGATCCCCGACGGCAAAAGGAAGGGGAAAGGTAGCAAATATTTTCAAGCACATAAAACTGTCAAAGTTCGTAAAGAAATATCTGGTTTGGCAAGCCATCTGTACCTGTGGCTTGAAAAGCAGCATTTTCATAGCTTCCGGGACTGTCAACCAAGAAATTTACGTGAAAGAGTGTTTGAATAAACGTCTGCTGCCTTTCCCGAAGAAACACGGTTGTTCCGTACTGTTTTGGCCGGATTTGGCATCTTGCCATTACGGTAAAAAGGCCATGGAGTGGTACGCCGCCAACAACATGCAGGTGGTTCCCAAGGACAAGAACCCTCCCAACACGCCAGGAAAAGCGAAAGCCTAACTGAATATTTTTCCTGAATTTTATACTAATTGAACTTGAATTGAATTTAATTTGATTTTTTAAATAAACGATTTCACCGATGTACACGCGTTTTCCCTTGACCAAATTTTGACCGTATCACCCTTTAATACTATCGCGTAGTGGGACATTTGTTCCCGAACGGGGACACTAATTTGATAAGAAGATGATATCGCCTATGAAAGTTTTATCTTCCATGGCGAAACTACTTTGATACACTTTCGATAGATAATGTTTGCAGGGTATTCATGTGCTGATGATAAAGAAAATATAAGACAAAGTTTGAACTAAGCTCAACAAAAGAGTAAATGAGCGAGTAATTCTATATATGACACATACGCACTAACGCACAAACACTCTGTCACATATACACTGTTGCAAAAAGATTAGGAAGAGAGGAAAAAGAAGTTCACCATTTATTAAATAAGCGTGTAATGTGCTTAGAATATAAACAATTTTCAAGTAAGCCAAAGCCAACAACCACAGATGAAAATATGTATGGATATGTATGTATACCTCTCTTCGTCAGAGATGCCACAACGCACTATATACCATAGATGTCTGTGGATGTATATATTTGGCAACATTCATGGGCCCTATTTCGGAATTTTTCGAAATGATGTTAGCAGGAATGTGTTGTTGAACTAGTAATGGAAAGGGGTGGAAAGAAGAGGAGAGGGAGAGCCAAGAGGATGTACCGACTGACAACACCAGACGCAGTAATGTTTCCTCAAGTGTTTTATTACAAGTGTATATGTTTTTCATGTATTCGTGTTTTTGTTTTTTTTTTTTTTTTTGTTTAGTAAATACGAAAGTATATCCATATGAATGAATTGATATGTAGGGGTAGGGTTTCCATATGGATAATTTCCAAAAGAGAACTTTCGCTTTAAAAAAAGAGAACATTTCAACTAAAAAAGAGTTTACAATAAAAAATTCTTTATTAAATAATTATTATTATTGATGTTAAAATTAAAATAATAATAGTTTCTAATGATAGAAACAACGAAATAAATACATATATAATAAAACAATAAAAAACAAAAATTTTCTTAAAAAATAAACAAAATAAATTCAAAAATACGCTGTCAAAAATAAAACACACATGTCCCTAGGTTAGGTTAGGTTAGGTTAGGTTAGGTGGCAGCCCGGTGTATCAAGCTCACTTAGACTATTCAGTCCATTGTGATACCACATTCGTGAACTTTTCTTTTATCACTGAGTGCTGCCCGATTCCATGTTAAGTTCAATGACAAGGGACCTCCTTTTTATAGCCGAGTCCGAACGGCGTTCCACATTGCAGTGAAACCACTTAGAGAAGCTTTGAAACCCTCAGAAATGTCACCAGCATTACTGAGGTGGTATAATCCACCGCTGAAAAACTGTTTGGTGTTCGATCGAAGTAGGAATCGAACCCACGACCTTGTGTATGCAAGGCGGGCATGCTAACCATTGCACCACGGTGGCTCGCGCATGTCCCTATGATCTCGTCCACAATTGACGACGACAACGTATTGGCGTATTTACGTCGTACGTTCAATTACATCTATTTCTAATTTTTACGCAGTACGTCGAAACGTCGCAATTGTGTTCCGGCCTTTAATTTGTCAACAGATTTAACCCAGTAAACAATTAGTGGCGAACAATTGTGGCGAATTCCTACTAAATAAATAA
Source organism: Haematobia irritans (assembly GCF_050003625.1). Classification (NCBI taxonomy): domain Eukaryota; kingdom Metazoa; phylum Arthropoda; class Insecta; order Diptera; family Muscidae; genus Haematobia; species Haematobia irritans. Next base: position 123,291,232 of record NC_134400.1, read on the forward strand.
AATTCCATCCATCTAGGATTTTTTTTGAAATAGAGTACATAAAGAGCACTGTTGGACATAAAAATACGGCACCAAAAAAAGAGAGTGAACAAAAAGATACGAACACAAAAAGAGAACATGTTCTCTTTAAAAGAGATGTAATGGACAGCCTATGTAGGGGAAAATTTTATATAGAAAGTTGGAGGCTATAATAATTGTAGAGCCAATGGTTGTCATGCCACTCTTGTCATATAAAGGCTCATGGGTTCAATTCCAGATTCGGCTAAAACCAGATAGAAAAAAATTTCCGTAGTTAAACTAACGCTAAATTTAACTTATTTTTATTGGAAAAAAATTTATTTGCTTGTAGTTAACAGGTTGGCTGATAAGTCCCGGTCTTATAAAGAAAAACACATTTTTTTGTCAAAATTCGTTTTTATTATTCAACATAGTTCCCTTCAAGAGCGATACAACGATTATAACGACCATCCAATTTTTTGATACCATTTTGGTAGTACTCCTTCGGTTTTGCCTCAAAATAGACCTCAGTTTCGGCGATCACCTCTTCATTGCAGCCAAATTTTTTCCCTGCGAGCATCCTTTTGAGGTCTGAGAACAAGAAAAAGTCGCTGGGGGCCAGATCTGGAGAATACGCTGGGTGGGGAAGCAATTCGAAGCCCAATTCATGAATTTTTGCCATCGTTCTCAATGACTTGTGGCACGGTGCGTTGTCTTGGTGAAACAACACTTTTTTCTTCTTCATATGGGGCCGTTTTGCCGCGATTTCGACCTTCATACGCTCCAATAACGCCATATAATAGTCACTGTTGATGGTTTTTCCCTTCTCAAGATAATCGATAAAAATTATTCCATGCCCATCCCAAAAAACAGAGGCCATTACTTTGCCAACGGACTTTTGAGTCTTTCCACGCTTCGGAGACGGTTCACCGGTCGCTGTCCACTCAGCCGACTGTCGATTGGACTCAGGAGTGTAGTGATGGAGCCATGTTTCATCCATTGTCACAAATCGACGGAAAACCTAGGGTGTATTACGAGTTAATAGCTGCAAACACCGCTCAGAATCATCAACACGTTGTTGGTTTTGGTCAAATGTGAGCTCGCGCGGCACCCATTTTGCACAGAGCTTCCGCATATCCAAATATTGATGAATGATATGACCAACACGTTCCTTTGATATCTTTAAGGTCTCTGCTATCTCGATCAACTTCATTTTACGGTCATTCAAAATCATTTTGTGGATTTTTTTGATGTTTTCCTCCACCTCCACCATCTCTTTCTGGCGTCCACTGCGTTCACCGTCCTCCGTGCTCATTTCACCACTCTTGAATTTTGCATACCAATCAATTATTGTTGATTTCCCTGGGGCAGAGTCCGGAAACTCATTATCAAGCCAAGTTTTTGCTTCCACCGTATTTTTCCCCTTCAGAAAACAGTATTTTATCAAAATACGAAATTCATTTTTTTCCATTTTTTTCACAATAACAAAAGTTGCTTCACAAAAGACGCTCTATCTCACAAACTAATTGACTTACAGACGTCAAATTTTGACACGAATCATTTGAAGGTTGGTACTATATGAAAATAATATGCATTTAATACTAGCGACGCCATCTATGTGTCAGACCGGGGACTTATCAGACAACCTGTTAAATTTTATTATTTTTATCGAAATTTTCCACAGCTTAATGAAGTCTTCCCAAATATAGTAAGAATGAACTACTCATTACACGTTAGTCATTATAACTCACCGCATTGTAATGCAACATGTAATGACAGCTTTGCTCCTGGTAATGCCAATTGTAATGAGATGTGGTTACCGAGTTTTTGCTTTATCATTATTATGATAAAGAGCAGTTGTATGAAAAACAAAAGATTTATTCATATTTAAATGCTGAAAAACTGTAAGGATAGCCAATAGAGGTTTTCCAGCCAAATCTCACGTTTGAATTCCATGACGAATAACTTCCTTTCTGAATGCAAATCACAAATGCATATGTAAGCTTGTAAACAATAAAATGCACTAAATGTTTATGATTTTGTCCTCGGACGTTTACGATTTCATGAACGGTTTTCGTGCCAGTTCTGTTCGTGGCAATTAAATTATATCATATTATACTGCATTATACTTATGGTATTGAAATTATTTTTATATATTTTTGTCATTTGCATCAATACAAAATATTCTATCAAAAATGCATATTAACATTCACACCACAAACGTCTCGGGAGGGACAAGTGATCCCATTCAAGGGCAAATATTTGGACATATTCAGCCTGTTTGTCCCCTCTTACGGAAATTCTTTATTACTGTAAGGGATATTTTCGATGAAAAGAAATTATATGTTTGCCTTATCCACTAATGGCACAAATAACACTCAAGTACCCACGACCGGATGTCTGTCTGTCATAGTCATCATGTGTCAATTAAGATGAGCCTTCTTCACAATGCCAATGAACTGCTGACAATAAAATAATACCATTGCCATGGCTAAGGCTTAATTTTTGTCCCAAATGTCGTCCATTATTAAATCCTCTTTCAATTTCTCCTTGTAGTTGTTTGTGTTATTTCAAGTATTATTTAATTTATACATAAAGCTCTCTTATAGTAAGCACTCTTAATAAAAGTGAAAGTCGGCTGTGGTAAGCAATCAAAAAAATTTTATTTGCTAAGTTGTGTAGGCACGTTTATCTATATGTTTTTTTTTTTCATTTACATTATTTTGGTAGAAATTAAATTAAATAATTATTGTTTTATTTGGTTTGGATACCATTCGATCAATTCTAATTTTATGAGCAAATTTTGTTTATCAAAAAACTTCTTCAAAACTTCGAATGTCTTCACGTTTGCTAATTTCGTAAATTTATCGCCATTCTCGTTTTTATCTTTAAAAACAATTACAAGGGTTGCATTTAAATTTTGGGATTGATAGATCTATCGTAAAAATTAACATTTTTTAGGTTATACCGTCAAAAATTTTCTTCTTTCAAGATGGGCCAAATCCAACAAAAGTTGCTGTGCATGAATTACTTTCAAGCAAATGATCGCTGATTGTTTTGGAAAATCTGGACATGTCGCAATTGTTCCACTAGAATAGTTAATTCTGAGTGCCGCATAACCATTTCTTTAACAATTGTCTTCCAATAAATCAGGAAACGCAACCGCCGAAGACAGATCACTCTTCACCGCGACCTTGCGAGCTCTCACACGGACGAAAAAGATTGTTTTTCATATGTTTGGGTGTAAAAATTATATGTTTGGAACTAAAATTTTTTAACACAATATTTTTAAGTGCAAGCATATAATGTTCATAAACTAGCATAACATTTTTGGGACATATATGTTAATATGTTAGAACATATTAAATCATCATGAAAATGTTTGTAAATATAATATGCTTAGATGTAAACATATATTAATTTGGAAATAGCCTATAAACATATATGTGTTTAGAAAGAGAGACCTAGAGAGTATGGTGCAAGTAAAATAATGGAAGTAACCAATTGACGCCTTAAAAATTTATTCACACAAAAAAAATGTCATTAAAATTTTTTTGAACAATACAAACAATATTTTGTTTGGAGCAATCCTGAAAATATATATGCTTGAAGCAAAATGTGTTGGGGTATATGTTACAGAAGCGATTTTTTTTTTTTTTTTTTTTGAGGGTGCACACATCGGCTCTAATGAGTCATCCGCCGTATTGTCCTGACTTGGAAACCGAATGACTTCTTCTTATTCGAGTAAGTAAAAAAATAAACGAGAGGTCAACGTTTTTCGACACCTAAAGAAGCGGTTCAGATTGTATGTTTTTTAGGACACCTCAATTACCTCATTCAGAAGTGCTTCGACAATTGGACAATTGAATACGTTTGATTCAAATGTGTATAGATTTTAATGGGGGGAAAATTTCCAATAACAATAAAGCGATTTTCGATTATTAATATTTGTTTTTGCTCTCTAAACCCGAAATATAAAAGGCAACCCTCATATGAATTATTCGATTATGGTAAAAACTCGCGCTTTTTCATGAAAACTCTATGAAACTATTTATATGTTATTCACCAAGAGATGAAAGTTCTTCTAATATTTTTGCAGTTCTTTCGTCGCAGTTTGAAGATAGACAACAATTATCTTTAATTCTCCTCAGAATTGTCTAAAGTGTGCCCGAGTGTTGACAATTCAATATTCACATCAGAGAAACCTTTAAAAAATTATAGAATTTTTTTCAAATGACAATTGTTTAAACACTTGCGTGCGTGCCAAAATGTATGACAATTGTCGAAAGTTTTGTAGGAACAATTGAAGCCAAGAGAAAAGAGACAGAGAGAGAGACGAAAGTCTAGCAAACCCCATACAAGAAGAAATGATGACTTTTTAAAAAGTGCGTCGTTGTTGTCGTCTTTCGTTTATGTGACATGTTTGTAAAATTTTTATTGTCACCATTTCGTCCGCATAGTCATCTTGTGTGTTATAGTGGCAGAGGCAGTTACCCTAGAAAAAGCATCGTCATCACCAACCATTTCCCATTTCCATAAGAATCATGATCATCGCCTGCCGACATTCCAAAGTGAAATGAAGTTTTTAATTTAAGTATCGAACGATAGATGGATGATGATGATGATGATGTGGAAGCAAAAAACTCAATCATACCACATTCATAGCTCACTAACACTTGCCCGAGAACACCACACTTAAGAATTCTCAAGTGATGTGAAGTACAAGCATAGACTGGGAATTGCTGAACAACAAAAGAAAAAGAAAACATAGATTAGAAGTACTTTTGTTAAAGTTTTTTATGTATTTTTTTTCACTACCTACACCGAAGATTCGCTGAAAATTCTTTTGGAGAAAATAATTTAAAACTATAGACACTAAAGTATATATATATATATATATATATATATATATATATATATATATATATATATATATATATATATATATATATATATATATATATATATATATATATATATATATATATATATATATATATATATATATATATATATATATATATATATATATATATATATATATATATATATATATATATATATATATATATATATATATATATATATATATATATATATATATATATATATATATATTGTACTTGAAAATAAAGAAAATCTCCATTGCATTTGTGCTCATGAATCGACTTTCCCATCAAACATGGAATTCTATATTAGATATATTTTTGCCATATTGTTTTGCTTGCTAGTTAAGTTTTCAAGTCTATTTAAATAACAAAGTATGGCGCTCCTCAATGAAACGTCAACAACTTCAGTGCTTTTTTGTGGAGACCTAACCACTATTCTTTTTTAGAAAATTTCAAATAAATCGGATATATTTCGAGGATATTTCAAAAAGTTGGCCCTTCTTCGACGCTTTTAATTTCTATACCTCCCTCATAGGTATACTAACTTTAAAGTTCCGTGTATCAGGTGTCCAAACCGATGCCGGTTAACCAATTAATCGGTTATAAAAACCACAACCGGATAGTAAAAAAATATTCGATTATTCCAATAATCGGTTTTTGAATAGGATAATTGGATTTATTTATTTATTTTATTTATTTATTTATTTATTTAGGCTTCCTAGCACAACAAGATGTTTAATCTTATAAGTTACAGTACTAGTTTAGTAGGAGCCACCGTGGTGCAATGGTTAGCATGCCCGCCTTGGATACACAAGGTCGTGGGTTCGATTCCTGCTTCGACCGAACACCAAAAAGTTTTTCAGCGGTGGATTATCCCACCTCAGTAATGCTGGTGACATTTCTGAGGGTTTCAAATCTTCTCTAAGTGGTTTCACTGCAATGTGGAACGCCGTTCGGACTCGGCTATAAAAAGGAGGTCCCTTTTCATTGAGCTTAACATGGAATCGGGCAGCACTCAGTGATAAGAGAGAAGTTCACCAATGTGGTATCACAATGGACTGAATAGTCTAAGTGAGCCTGATACATCGGGCTGCCACCTAACCTAACCTAACCTAGGTTAGTAATGGAATATTATATCATTACATTTAAATTACATTAAAAATTAAATTGAATAATTTGTGAATGGTAAACATTTTTTGATTGAATTTAAATATAATAATAAATAGTTGCAATAGAAAAAAGTTAAACTTGATTTTTAAAATATGATTGAAGCGTTTTCTTGAATTCGAATGCGTTGCTTATTAACTGTATATTGATTGGAAGATTATTCCAAAGACGAATTGTACTGACTAGGAATTGATACTCCGAAATGGCATACTTGTAACGCAGTTGAATGATCTTCTTCCCCCGATTTGATTGAGAAAATTTTAGTCTTTCATAGAGATACGTAGCTTCACCGGAATAAATAATTCTTTGAAGAAATACAAGGCATTTGAAATGTACGAAGCTGTCAAAACTCATATTGAGTATTTGGTAGGCAAAAGATGATATCCGATCATAGCGTGTTTTATTGCACACATATCTTGCTATGCTGTTGTAAGCAACATTTAGATTTTGCTTGTAAGCGCTGCTACAGTTTTCAAATAAATATTTGAACTACATACAGAAGAATAGGAACAAGATAAGTTTTAGCCAGGAGCATCCGTATATGACGTGGTGTTGAGGATTTCTGTATTTTAAATGACATTTCTATATTTCTATATCATTTCTGTGATTGAAGAAATTTCAATTAAAAATAAATTGGATCAATTAATTTCGTGATTGAAGATAAAAAATATTTTTCTCTGTGTACTGAAGAACAGAAACAGCTGACCAATTACAACACGTTTTCACTAATTAGCATAAGAAATTCGCGGCAAAACGGCCCCATATGAAGAAGAAACAAGTATATACGGCCGTAAGTTCGGCCAGGCCGAAGCTTATGTACCCTCCATCATGGATTGCGTAGAAACTTCATCTAAACACTGCCATCCACAATCGAATTACTTAACGCTTGCCGATGGCAAGGTATCTTAAAACCTCCTAACACCATCTTCTAAATTGTATGTAAGTCCATACGTGGTATATATTAAATCAAAAAAGATCCATCCAATACGTATATAATTCAGTTTGACAAATTAGACATAAAATTTTGACAAAATTTTCTACAGAAATAAAATTTTAACAAAATTTTCTATAGAAATAAAATTTTCACAAAATTTTCTATAGAAATAAAAATTTTGACAAAATTTTCTATAGATAGAAAATTTTGACAAAAATTTCTACAGAAATAAAATTTTAACAAAATTTTCTATAGAAATAAACTTTTGACAAAATTTTGTATAGAAATAAAATCTTGGTAGATTATTTTTGGCTCGAGTGGCAACCATGATTATGAACCGAATAAAATTTGAACAAAATTTTCTATAGAAATAAAGTTTTGACAAAATTTTCTATAGAAATAAAATTTTGACAACGATGAAAATTTTATTATGAACCGAATAAAATTTTAACAAAATTTTCTCTAGAAATAAAATTTTGACAAAATTTTCTATAGAAACAAAATTTTGACAAAATTTTCTATAGAAATAAAATTTTGGTAGATTATTTTTGGCTCTAGTGGCAACCATGATTATGAACCGATATGGACCAATTTGTGTGTGATTGGACCAATTTTGGTATGGTTGTTAGAGACCATGCCTAATTTGAACCGGATCGGATGAATTTTGCTCCTCCAAGAGGTTCCGAAGGTCAAATCTGGAGAATGTTTTATATGGGGGCTATATATAATTATGGACCGATATGGACCAATTCTGGCACGGTTGTTAAAGATCATATACTAACACCATTTTCCATATTACAACCGGATTGGATGACATTTGCTTCTCTTGGAGACTTCGCAAGCCAAATCTGGGGATCGGTTTATATGGGGGCTATATATAATTATGAACCGATGTGGACCAATTTTTGCATGGTTGTTAGAGACCATATACAAATACCATGTACCAAATTTCAGGCGGATCGGATGAAATTTGCTTCTCTTTGAGGCTCCGCAACCCAAATCTAGGGATCGGTTTATATGGGCGCCATATATAATTATGGACCGATGTGGACCAATTTTTGCACGGTTGTTAGAGACCATATACCAATACCATGTACCAAATTTCATCCGGATCGGATGCAATTTGCTCCTCTTTGAGGCTTCGCAAGCCAAATCTGGAGATCGGTTTATATGGGGGCTATATTTAATTATGGACCGATGTGGACCAATTTTTGCATGATAGTTAGAGACCATATACCAACACCATGTACCAAATTTCAGCCGGATCGGATGAAATATGCTTCTCTTAGAGGCTCCACAAGCCAAATCTGGTGATCGGTTTATATGGGGGCTATATATAATTATGGACCGATGTGGACCAATTTTTGCATGATTGTTAGAGACCATATACCAACACCATGTACCAAATTTCAGCCGGATCGGATGAAATATGCTTCTCTTAGAGGCTCCACAAGCCAAATCTGGGGATCGGTTTATATGGGGGCTATATATAATTAAGGACCGATATGGACTAATTTTTGCATGGTTGTTAGAGACCACATACCAACATCATGTACCAAATTTCAGCCGGATCGGATGAAATTTTCTTCCCTTTGAGGCTCCGCAAGCCAAATCTGGGGATCGGTTTATATGGGGGCTATATATAATTATGGACCGATGTGAACCAATTTTTGCATGGTTGTTAGAGACCATATACCAACACCATGTACCAAATTTCAGCCGGATCGGATGAAATTTGCTTCTCTTTTAGGCACCGCAAGCCAAATCTGGGGATCGGTTTATATGGGGGCTATATATAATTATGGACCGATATGGACCAATTTTTGCATGGTTGTTAGAGACCCTATACCAACCATATACCAACACCATATACCAAATTTCAGCCGAATCGGATGAAATATGCTTCTGTTAGAGGCTCCACAAGCCAAATCTGAGGGTCCATTTATATGGGGGCTATACGTAAAAGTGGACCGATATGGCCCATTTTCAATACCATCCGACCTACATCGATAACAACTACTTGTGCCAAGTTTCAAGTCGATAGCTTGTTTCGTTCGGAAGTTAGCGGGATTTCAACAGACGGACGGAAGGACGGACGGACAGACGGACGGACATGCTTAGATCGACTCAGAATTTCACCACGACCCAGAATATATATACTTTATGGGGTCTTAGAGCAATATTTCGATGTGTTACAAACGGAATGACAAAGTTAATATACCCCCATCCTATGATGGAGGGTATAAAAAGTGTTCTTCCACCAAGACAACGCACCGCTCCACAAGTCATTGAGAACGATGGCAAAAAAAATATGAATTGGGCAGATCTGGCCCCCAGCGACATTTTCTTGTTCTCAGACATCAAAACGATGCTCGCAGGGAAAAAATTTGGCTGCAATGAAGAGGTGATCGCCGAAACTGAGGCCTATTTTGAGGCAAAACCGAAGGAGTACTACCAAAATGGTATCAAAAAATTGGAAGGTCGTTATAATCGTTGTATCGCTCTTGAAGGGAACTATGTTGAATAATCAAAACGAATTTTGACAAAAAAAAAGGAAGCAAATTTGTATGTGGTATTTTACTTTTCCAGAAAGTAACGATAGCATTTGCTTCTTTTTTGCTCTTCAGCCAAAATGAGAAAAATTCGCTATTTTTACCTTTTTATTTTATTTAATCTAAGGTTTTCATTAACAATCGTTAAAAACTCTAGAAGTTCAACTTTCTTCACAATTAAAATTTTTGCATGGTTGTTAAAGACCATACACTAACACCATGTACCAAATTTCAGCCGGATCGGATGAAATTTGCTTCTCTTAGAGGGTCTGCAAGCCAAATTTGGGGGTCCGTTTATATGGGGGCTATACGTAAAAGTGGACAAGCAATAACAATTACTTGTGTCAAGTTTCAAGTCGATAGCTTGTTTCGTTCGGAAGTTAGCGTGATTTCAACAGACGGACGGACGGACATGCTTAGATCGACTCAGAATTTCACCACGACCCAGAATATAAACGTTATGGGGTCTTAGAGCAATATTTCGATGTGTTACTAATGGAATGACAAAGTTAATATACCCCCATCCTATGGTGGAGGGTATAAAAAAAGCTTTAAACCAAAGATGCTAAATCCTCAAAACAAGCCTTAGCCTATATTTGAAGCGTTTTTATCTTAAATCTAAAGATTCAATATTCCAGTTGATTTAAGGATGATTTCTTTAAGTCAAAAATGTGTTTCTTTACTTTAAGGTACATTTGCCTTTATTTAAAGACATTCGGCTATAATGAAGGAATGCAAATTTCCAAAATTTGTGCCCTAAATTTAATAAAATAAAATTTTTGAAGCAAAAATTATAAACTTTATTTTAATTAATTTTTTTTTATTTTAAAGAAATTTGTAAATTGCGCATCCTAAACTTTAGGTTGTGGAATCTTTAATATCACGTAAATATTTTTTTGCAGTGTAAGTAGCATTTTCCCCCACTGGATAGTAATGGTTTTCTCTGTATTATTTCTGTATGGAGAGATATTTGATCTAAGTGGCTTCTGCTATTCCGATCAACGTCATTCAGCATCATAATCATTATTGACGCCTTTCAACCCCACCGTCACCATTGTTCTTGTTCTTGCAATGGTGATAATGAAATAATTCCACTGGAATTAAATGAATGATGATGGTGTGTGCTGAATACTAATATGTATTGCCCGCAACATCCATCAAATTCTTCTGGAAAAATTTCTGCGTATGGGTATTTTTGTGAGTATTCACAAGTGACAGGAAAAATTAAAAATTCCATTCAATTCGTAAGCGCAAGCTATGCTCGGAAATTTCATTATATGGGCATATGAACTTTATAGGCCAGGGAATGTTTAAATGTCTGTTTTTGCTTAAGAGTCGTATTAAATTAACGAAAAATATGTCAATCTCCTTATAGAAAATCTTTTTGCAAAAAAAAACTAGAAACAAGTATATACGGCCGTAAGTTCGGCCAGGCTGAATCTTATGTACCCTCCACCATGGATTGCGTAGAAACTTCTACGAAAGACTAAATACTTAAATATCATATACTACCACCACGTACCAAATTTCAACCAGATCGGATGAATTTTGCTCCTCCAAAAGGCACCGGAGGTCAAATCTGGGGATCGGTTTTTATGGGAGCTATATATTATTATGGACTGATAGGAACCAATTCCTGCATGGTTGTTGGATACCCTATACTAACATCACGTACCAAATTTCAACCGAATGGGAAGAATTTTCACATCTGGAGGTCAAATATGGTGATAGGTATATATGGGGGCTATATATAATTATAGACCGATGTGGACCAATTTTTGCATGGTTGTTAGAGACCATATATTAACACCATGTACCAAATTTCAGCCCGATCGGATGAAAATTGTTTCTCTTAGAGGCTCTGCAAGCCAAATCGGGGGATCGGTTTATATGGGGGCTATATATAATTATGGACCGATATGGACCAATTTTTGCATGGTCATTAGAGACCATATACTAACACCATGTACCAAATTTCAGCCCGATCGGATGAAATTTGCTTCTCTTAGGGGCTCCGCAAGCCTAATCGGGGGATCGGTTTATATGGGGGCTATATATAATTATGGACCGATATGGACCAATTTTTGCATGGTTATTAGAGACCATATACTAACAGCATGTACCAAATTTCAGCCCGATCGGATAAATTGTTTCTCTTAGAGGCTCCACAAGCCAAATCGGGGGATCGGTTTATATGGGGGCTATATATAATTATGGACCGATGTGGACCAATTTTTGCATGGTTGTTAGAGACCATATACTAACACCATGTACCAAATTTCAGCCGGATCGGATGAAATTTGCTTCTCTTAGAGCAATCGCAAGCCAAATTTGGGGGTCCGTTTATATGGGGGCTATACGTAACAGTGGACCGATATGGCCCATTTTCAATACCATCCGACCTACATCAATAACAACTACTTGTGCCAAGTTTCAAGTCGATAGCTTGTTTCGTTCGGAAGTTAGCGTGATTTCAATAGACGGACGGACGGACGGACATGCTCAGAATATATATACTTTAGGGGTTCTTAGAGCAATATTTCCATGTGTTACAAACGGAATAACAAAGTTAATATACCCCCATCCTATGGTGGAGGGTATAAAAATATTGGTAGTAAATTCTTTTTATGAAAAATTAGGGTAGTTTGCACATAAACTTGACATGGTGATTCAAAAGTCACAAAACCAACTTTTAGACAAATATATTTTTTTCTCAAAGAGAGTCGAAGTCGACTTTTTATAATCTTTAAAATCGACAAATCAAATCGACTAACCGATTCTTAACGAAGAAGTCTAAATCATATTTTTATAAATTCGACTAAGCGACTTTTATATTTTAAAAAACTTGAAGTCGCATTTTTATAATCTTCAAATACGACTAATCAACTTTTAATATTTTTCAAAATCGACCTTTGATGTTGGCTACAATCGTCGACGTCTTGATGTCGTCGAAAAATTGATGTCGACAAAAATGGACTCAAATCGACTTTTGATGTTGGCCATAATTGACTAACCGACTTTTAACGAAAAATTCGCAAAGTTGAAGTCAACTGTCTATAATCTTCAAATTCTACTAATCGAAATTTTATTAGTTTGATTTTTGATATTTTTTAAAATCTACTTTTGATGTTGGCCAAAATCGACGTCTAATCGATTTTTGAAAATCAACCTTATTTGACTTTTAAAGAAAAGGTCGAAGAGTCGCAATCGACTTTTGATAGTTTTGAAAATCGGCTTTTGATGTTGGACAAAATGGACTTTTTATAATCATCAAATTCGACCAATCGACTTTTGGTAATCGACTTTTGATGTTGGACAAAATCGATTTTTTATAATTCTCAAATTCCACAAACTTTTGATAGTTTTGAAAATCGCCTTTGATGATGGTCAAAATCGACTAATCAACTATTGATGTTGGTAATCAACTTTTTAAACACCCTTACATTGACTTTTGATGTTCGAAAAGGTCGAAAATTTGAAATCGTCTTTTTATAATGTTCAAATGCTACACTGAAAAAAATATTGTCGTGTGGTCAAAGATTTCATGTCTTTAAAATACGAATACAAATTTTGCTTAGCATAGAAGACGCATTTCTCTAAAATAAAGTTATTTTCCTTGTCCAAAAGTCGATAAACTTTTCAGTGAAGTCGTATTGTCCTTATAATTAAGTGATTTGACTTAAAAATGGGTATCTTAACACGAAAGAAAAAATTTATAGCCTAAGGTCAACTTGCCTTTAATAATTCAGAAAAATTCTTTAAATTTAATGAAATTGTCTTTAAATTTGTTGTCTTTTTGCATCTTGACTACAAAGCAAAAAATCGTTCAAATATAGGACATGTTTTTCAAAACTTTATTTTAAAGAAGTTTTTACTTCAAACATAGCATAATTTCTACTGGAAGTCGAGTCCTAATTTGGAAAATAAAGTAGCCGTTAACTCGTTTTTAAAGGAATTTGATAGCATATGAAGAAAAAAAGCTGAGAAAGCGAAAAAATTAAATTTGCTTCCTAGAAGCAAGTACACAAAACCTAAATTTAAAAGAGAATTGTGTCTTAAAAGTATCCTTACTTGTATTCTCCGCTTCTTTGGATCGGAATCAATACCACAATTTTTAAAGTAAAGACAAAATCTTTGGAACCGAGTATGCTTTTTTTCAGTGTAGAAATCGTCTTTTAATATTTTTGAAAATCAATCCAAATGGACGTTTGATGTTAGGCAACATTTCCTATCGGCTTTTCTAATCTTCAAATTCGAGTTATCGACTCTTGATATTTTTGATAATGGAGCCAAATCGAGTTTTGACGTTGGCCCAAAATCGACTTTTAGCAAAACAGTCGAAAAATTGCAGTCGAGTTTCTATAATTTTCAAATTTGAATAATAGACTGGATGTTGGTCAAAATGGACTAATCGATTTTTAATCAAAATATCGGAAAGATGCAGTCGACTTCTTATAATAAAATTAAAAAACAAAACATAATTTTGGAAAATCCACTTTTGATGTTGGTCAAAATCGTCTAATCGACTTCTAAATTCGAAAATCGGCCTTAATCGACTTTTAATGTTGGCCAAAATCTGCTACTCGACTTTAAACCAAAAAGTCCGAGTCGACATTTTATAATCCTTAAATTTGACGAATTAACTTTTGATGTTAGTCAACATCGTCTATTCGACTTTTAACGGAAAAGACGAAAACTTGAAAACGGAAAAGTCGAAATCGACTTTTGATGTTGGCCTACATCGACTTATCGTCTTTTACCAAAAAAATTCGAAGAATTGAAACCATATTTTATAATCTACAAATTTGTCCATTCGACGTTTAATATTTTTAAAAATCGACACAAGTCGACTTTTGATTTCGATCAATCGACATTTAAGAAAAAAGTGGAAAAGTTGAAGGCGACTTTTTATAATCAAATTCAACTGACCGATTTTTGATATTTGAAAATCTGCCCAAACGAGAAGTTGAAAATCAACTCTTAAAGAAAATACCTTATCAGAAATGGGAATTTCTTTTGCCTAAAATTTCGTTCCGGAGGAAAGTATTTTTTCTTTGGGTGTATGGTGTAGTTTTTTTGAATTGATGTGCTGTGTGGTGCATATGGTATAGCGGTTTAAGTGAACACCTACGGGAATTTGCGGTTTTTAGATACTCGGAAAGTAAAACATGGAGATTTGTGTTTATAGGAGTTACACACTGAAAGAAGAGTTTTCTTTTCTGAGGAACGAAATTTTAGACAAACTAAGTTTTCTTTTGATGCTAAAAAATTTTCTATTGAAGTAAATAGAAATAATTATATAAAATCGTTACAACACTTGTAACAAATTCTGGTTTATTTGCTTTTTAAGAATATTCTTTATAACAATTGGGAACTTCGTTTATCTAAAATTTCGTTTCTGAGGGAAGTATTTTTTCTTTGGTAGAGTCGTACAAATTGGGTAAAGGATCCCGTATTACACAAAAAAGGACACTATTTGGTTCAAAAAATTCCAAACTATAATAAAATAAATCCAAAAAAATCAACAAATTTAAACTTACTAAAACATACGTTCCCTTTTTTGTGCCACTGTCCAGTATGAATATAAAATTTTCCATAATTCGTTTCTTTTAATTTATTTGGCAAGGCTACAGAAATGGAAGAGTGCCAAAAACCATGTCCTTATTCCACAAAAAAAACGATTACTTCTCCCAGAGTATCAATAAATTTCGTTGAATGCATCACATGATAAAAGCTTTAACGGTACTTGCAACAGAGACAAAAACGCCATTGGCGGCCATAATCTCTGGTCAATGTACACAAAAATACACTGGTATGTGAAAAACCATAGTGAACTCAAGAATTAAGATAGTCTGTGTGACGAAAAATCTCCATTTCAAGAGACTACACTATGCGAATATGTGATGGAGGGTAATATCAGACTCGCCCTTTGCTATTTTATCCATTCAACTGACCCTTTACAATAGTACAGATGCCTGTCCTGCTTAATTTTTTTTCTCTTGCTACCTTTTCCAATTATAAAAACGTTCATATGTCTACTTTAGGTACACTCAACAAAAAGTTTACTTGGATTGAGATTTTGACGTTCCTTTAAGGATTTTGAGATTGTTCTTACAACCAGAAATGCGGCTTCTTTAAACTAAAGACATTATTGTAGGAGATATCTAGATTTATATGTATGCTTTATAAAATTAAAATTAATACACAGATATGTGTGTGAAGATAAATTTAGTTAGCACAGACACAAACCACTGTTGCATTAATTTTTTAACAGAGCTTCATAGATTCGCTAACAGAGCACTGTAATTAGTTAACAGAGGTTTGCTCAGTCCTAACCAATGAGAGATTTATTTTTTATCACGAGGATAAATATTAAATGGTCTGCCTACCCAATTAACTTAATCTAAAATTAAACCATCCACTTTTGACATTGCCTACATTCACACATATGTCTCATTTTTATACCCTCCATCATAGGATGGGGGTATATTAACTTTGTCATTCCGTTTGTAACACATCGAAATATTGCTCTAAGACCCCATAAAGTATATATATTCTGGGTCGTGGTGAAATTCTGAGTCGATCTAAGCATGTCCGTCCGTCCGTCCGTCCGTCCGTCCGTCTGTTGAAATCACGCTAACTTCCGAACGAAACAAGCTATCGACTTGAAACTTGGCACAAGTAGTTGTTATCGATGTAGGTCGGATGGTATTGAAAATGGGCCATATCGGTCCACTTTTACGTATAGCCCCCTCTAAGAGAAGCATATTTCATCCGATCCGGCTGAAATTTGGTACATGGTGTTGGTAGATGGTCTCTAATAATCATGCAAAAATTTGTCCACATCGGTCCATAATTATATATATCCCCCATATAAACCGATCCCCAGATTTGGCTTGTGGAGCCTCTAAGAGAAGCATATTTCATCCGATCCAGCTGAAATTTGGTACATGGTGTTGGTAGATGGTCTCTAACAATCGTGCAAAAATTGGTCCACATGGGTCCATAATTATATATAGCCCCCATATAAACCGATCCCCAGATTTGGCTTGCGGAGCCTCAAAGAGAAGCAAATTTCATCCGATCCGGCTGAAATTTGGTACATGATGTTGGTATATGGTATCTAACAACCATGCAAAAATTGGTCCACATCGGTCCATAATTATATATAGACCCCATATAAACCGATCTCCAGATTTGGCTTGCGAAGCCTCAAAGAGAAGCAAATTGCATCCGATCCGGCTGAAATTTGGTACATGGTATTGGTATATGGTCTCTAACAACTGTGCAAAAATTGTTCCACATCGGTCCATAATTATATATAGCGCCCATATAAACCGATCCCCAGATTTGGGTTGCGGAGCCTCAAAGAGAAGCAAATTTCATCCGATCCGCCTGAAATTTGGTACATGATATTGTTATATGGTCTCTAATAACCATGCAAAAATTGGTCCACATCGGTTCATAATTATATATAGCCCCCATATAAGCCGATCCCCAGATTTGGCTTGCGAAGTCTACAAGAGAAGCAAATTTCATCCAATCCGGTTGTAATTTTGAACATGGTGTTAGTATATGATCTTTAACAACCGTGCCAGAATTGGTCCATATCGGTCCATAATTATATATAGCCCCCATATAAAACGTTCTCCAGATTTGACCTCCGGAGCCTCTTGGAGGAGCAAAATTCATCCGATCCGGTTCAAATTAGGAACGTGGTGTTAGTATATGGTCGCTAACAACCATACAACAATTGGTCCAATCACACAAAAATTGGTCCATATCGGTTCATAATCATGGTTGCCACTAGAGCCAAAAATAATCTACCAAAATTTTATTTCTATAGAAAATTTTGTCAAAATTTTATTTCTATAGAAAATTTTGTCAAAATTTTATTCGGTTCATAATGAAATGTTCATCATCGTCAAAATTTTATTTCTATAGAAAATTTTGTCAAAATTTTATTTCTATAGAAAATTTTGTTCAAATTTTATTCGGTTCATAATCATGGTTGCCGCTCGAGCCAAAAATAATCTACCAAGATTTTATTTCTATAAAAAATTTTGTCAAAAGTTTATTTCTATAGAAAATTTTGTTACAAGTTTATTGCTGTAGAATTTTTTGTCAAAATTTTCTTTCTATAGAAAATTTTGTGAAAATTTTTATTTCTATAGAAAATTTTGTGAAAATTTTATTTCTACAGAAAATTTTATTTCTGTAGAAAATTTTGTCAACATTTTATGTCTACTTTGTCAAACTGAATTATATACGTATTGGATCGATCTTTTTTGATTTAATATATACCACGTTTGGACTTACATACAATTTAGAAGATGGTGTTAGGAGATTTTAAGATACCTTGCCATCGGCAAGCGTTACCGCAACTTAAGTAATTCGATTGTGGATGGCAGTGTTTAGAAGAAGTTTCTACGCAATCCATGATGGAGGGTACATAAGCTTCGGCCTGGCCGAACTTACGGCCGTATATACTTGTTTTTTTTTAGAAATTTGAGTTTTTCGGCATAATTTGTGGAGAGGAAGGGACTCCAGAGGCAATTTGGCTCTGTTAGCGCATTTATGAATCTCTGTTAATTAATTAACAGAGCTCTGTTAAAAAAATGGTTTTTGTCTGTGCTAATTCATTTCTGAGTTTATTTTCACGCATATATTTCCCCCTAATATTGTGTAAATTGCATTTTTTTGTCATTTTGTTTGCATACTCTTTCATATTTGGGTCACATTTTGTTTTCAGTGTACCCACTGACCACGTTTTAGCAAGAGCAATAGTTGTCCTTTCCTTGTCAGTGGAGGGTGCCATAGGCGAATTTTGAGTTTATTGAGCACCTGTTATGCCACACGATTATAACAAAAGTAACAGCAGCTAGCATATATGCCAAAAGGCCGTTTTCAAAAAAAAAAAAAAAAAAAACACCAAAAAAAAAATTCAATAATGTAGCAGATACGATGCTCTTTATAGTCGTTTTTTATAGCTCCGGGGTTAAATTTCAATGCAAACAATGTTCACAAAAGCATTGCAAACAATGCAGCCAATATTGAACTGAAATAATTTTTTGGCCAATACCAGCTAAAAACAATTGCGATTTGCGCTTCCCCTACAAATATCTAAATGCTTGCCACATTCCATGAAAACCGGGTGGATTAAAGAAATGGGGTCAGTAGAAATTGGGCTGATGGGTGGTGACCTCTTCTGTCAAATGGTTTACCTTATAGACACTTCAGGAGCCTACTATTTGATTGCTGAAGTTTTCAAGTAAATTGGTTCAGTTATGTTTATTCCGTAATAAGGAGACGAAATGGGGAGCGGTAGGTATTTTGCCATCCTCTATCCAACAAGGTGCTAGCAGTTTTAACTCTCTCCCTCTTCGCCCAAACGATTACGTATTCCCTTTTCCACCGTTTAAGGAGACCGAAAAGCGATATGTAATATTTTCCTTTGTGCTCAAAAACTGTCAGGCGATAGGGAGATCTACAAGATGCACTGCAAGAAAAATAGTGAAATCGTCTTGAAATGTGTTGATTTTTCGTATCTTGACTATAAAAGCAAAACAATAGCATTCAAAAATATGACATGTTTTTCAACACTCCATTTGAAAAGAGCTTTTAACTTAAAACATATCATAAATTCTACCTGAATTTGAAAATTTAAGTTATCATTAAGACGCTGATGGAAAAAACTGAAAAAATGTATAAATAAAAATTTATTTCCTAGAATCAAGTACGCACAACTCAAATTTAAAAGAGAACTGTATCTTAAATTTATCTTCACTTCAATTATGCCTCAGAATCAGAATACAAAAATCATTAATGTAAAGATAAATTTTTGGAACCGAAAAATATTCTGTGAATGCTGCGAAGTTGAAAATATTTTTTAAATACATTTTTAATGAAAAAAAATAAAATCTTTGGAACCGAAAAATATTCTGTGAATGCTGCGAAGTTGAAAATATTTTTTAAATACTTTTTTACTGTTGAGTCTATTGTGCTAAAATTGTTAACTAATTTTAATTAGTTGTTCAAAATAATAATTATTACTAGAAAACTTCTTAAAAATTAAGAGCTACATTTTCTTGTGCACTAATAGAAAAAATTACGTTCCAAAATCGTGAACGGACGGCAACAAACTGAGACGGAAACGTGCATGAAAAATCAAAACGGAATGTTCACGGGCGTTCACTATTTCATGAAGGGCTTTCGTTCACTCAAAAAAAAAAGTGATCTGTATATTTCACTAAAGCCGATTTAAATCTATTTTAGAAGTTATTACTTTAAATCTAGAAGTTATTATTTTAAGAAAATTTCCATGACTTTAATAATTTTTTGGGTACGTTAGTTAAATAAACAAAAACAGAGGAATTTTTTGTATGTAATTTTGTATAGAAATAAAATTTGACAAAATTTTCTATAGGAATAAAATTTTTACAAAATTTTCTATAGAAATAAAATTTTGGCAGATTATTTTTGGCTCGAGTGGCAACCATGATTATGAACCGATATGGACTAATTGTTGTGTGATTGGGGATCGACTATATATAACTATATACCGATATGGATCAATTTTGGTATGGTTATTAGCGGCCATATACTAACACCACGTTCCAACTTTTAACCGGATCGGATGAATTTTGCTCCTCGAAGAGGCTCCGGAGATCAAATCTGGGGAATGGTTTATATGGGCGATATATATAATTATGCACCGATGTGAACCAATTTTTGCATGGTTATTATAGACCATATACTAACACCACATACCAAATTTCAACCGAATCGGATGAATTTTGCTTCTCCAAGAGGTTCCGGAGATAAAATCTGGAGATCGATTTATATGGGGGCTATATGTAATTATGGACCGATATGGACCAATTCTTGCTTGTTTATTAGAGACCACATACTAACACCACGTTACAAATTTCAACCGGATCGGATGAATTTTGCTCCTGCAAAAGGCTCCGGAGGTCAAATCTGGGGATCGGTTTATATATAATTATGGACCGATATGGACCAATTTTTTCATGGTTGTTAAAGAACATATACCAACACCATGTACCAAATTTGAACCGGATCGGATTAATTTTGCTCCTCTAAGAGGCTCCGGAGGTCAAATCTTTGGATCGGTTTATGTATATATAATAATGAACCGATATGGACCAATTTTTGCATGATTGTTAGAGACGATATACTAATACCATGTACCAAATTTCATGCGGATCGGATGAAATTTGCTTCTCTTAGAGGATCCGCAAACCAAATGTGGGGATCGGTTTATATGGGGGCTATATATAATTATGGACCGATATGGGCGAATTTTTGCATAGTTGTTAAAGAACATAGCACAAAGATTAACTAACTTCGTGTCTCCCACAAAATAGTTCAGAATTTCTTAACATTTGTAAATTTTACTAATAATGCGCCCATCTCGAACTTTGTAGGCACAAAAAACCCACGAAATTAATTGATCCAATTAATTTTTTAATTGAAATGTCTTCAATCACAGAAATGAAAAAATGTAGGAAAACATTAATTGATCCAATTAAAAAAATAATTGATACTATTAATTTTTGTGATTGATTTTTGTTTCAATTAAAAAATTTGTTGGATCAATTAAATTTTTAATTGACTTTAAATGGAAATATTTTTGTGCAATTTTTTTATGTGTATGGTACTAGGACATTTTTGCAATTTTGAACTCGAATTTTTTTTCCTACAAACGAGGAAATTTTCTTTAATAATAGAAAAATAACAATAATGTCCAATAAATGTTTGAAACTTATCGAAACCTCTTACTTATTTTTGTGAAATCGGTGTGACATTTGCGTTTCTCATACAATTTAGTTAAAATTTTCTTAAATGAATCTATTTTTTTCTAAAATTAACTAAAATTGTCTTTCCTGGTGGGTTCGCTGTTTTAAAAGTAAAATTCAAAATTATTGTAATTATTATTTATAGTGTTTTTTTTGTTTTGGTTTTAAAATTAAAATTTTACAAGTTTATATCATGAGGGAAATCGTATATACTCTTATTATCTGCTACTTTTGTGGTACAGCGCACAAATAAAAAAATAATCAATCAATCAAGTGTATTTTATCAGGATAAATATTTTTTATACAGTCAAAAAAATCATGAAATATGAGAAAAATGTCGATAAAATTACGAACTTTTTACGAAGAAAGTTATTCTAGAATATTTCATAGACATTTCGAATATTCGCAAAATTTACGAAAATCAATGAAAATTTCGTGGTTTAATGAAGAATTTACGAAAAATAGTTAATGAATAATTCTTCGTAAAATTAACGAAGAGAATTCTTTCGGTGTACTCCGCATACTGTCTCACAATACTTGCTCACGTCAGCTTATAATATCGCCCATACCGCCTAGTAGTCTGCCAAATTTTATTACTTACGAAAAACTGTTGCCCATTTTTTTCTGATTTCATTTTTCTCGTTTGCATTTCTTCCATTGTAGTACGGTCAACGTGTACCTACGGCCACATCTCCAAGTAATACCAACTCAAGCAGCTCATCAAATACCGGATCCCAAAGTGGAACACTAAGTACTAGTCTAAGTAATACCAATACAAACACAACAACAATGGGCCCCAATAATGGAACAACACAAAATCATCAAGGCGAACAATTGTCCAAGACAAATCTCTACATACGGGGTCTACAACAAGGCACAACCGACAAAGATTTAGTTACTATGTGTGCACAGTAAGTACAAAATTTTTCAAACGAAATTTTTTCAAATTGAAATCAATATTGCAATTAGTATATTTTGCTTGACTTGAACAGAAGAGAAGGAGGAACACGATTTGGACAAATTGCAGGGGCTGGGAGGGAAATCTCTATTTGTGTTTTGTGGCATTTCTTACTTGGAGCAATTTGTTTTATTTTCCAAAATCATGACTTTATTCGATTATAATAGTTATAAATAATACAAACAAATATTAAAACAAACAACTACGAATATTAGGGTGGATATACTGTGAGCGACAAACCAAAGTAATTATCTAAATTAAATTAAACAAAACCAAAACAAGTAAGGAAAGTCTAAAGACTATATTATACTCTGCACCATTTTTATACCCTCCATCATAGGATGGGGGTATATTAACTTTGTCATTCCGTTTGTAACACATCGAAATATTGCTCTAAGACCCCATAAAGTATATATATTCTGGGTCGTGGTGAAATTCTGAGTCGATCTAACCATGTCCGTCCGTCCGTCCGTCCGTCTGTTGAAATCACGCTAACTTCCGAACGAAACAAGCTATCGACTTGAAACTTGGCACAAGTACTTGTTATCGATGTAGGTCAGATGGTATTGAAAATGGGCCATATCGGTCCAGTTTTACGTATAGCCCCCATATAAAGGGACCCTCAGATTTGGCTTGTGGAGCCTCTAACAGAAGCATATTTCATCCGATCCGGCTGAAATTTGGTACATGGTGTTGGTATATGGTCTCTAACAACCATGCAAAAATTGGTCCACATCGGTCCATAATTATATATAGCCCCCATATAAACCGATCCCCAGATTTGGCTTGCGGAGCCTAAAAGAGAAGCAAATTCCATCCGATCCGGCTGAAATTTGGTACATGGTGTTGGTATATGGTCTCTAACAACCATGCAAAAATTGGTCCACATCGGTCCATAATTATATATAGCCCCCATATAAACCGATGCAAACATATGCACTAACTTATAATACCCTGTTCCACAGTGTGGAGCAGGGTATAAATATGGGAAACATTTAAATCTGAAGCAACTTTAAGGAAACTTCGCAAAAGCCAGAGTTTTCACCTAATTTGCTTAAAATTTTGCACAAGAAGAACAATTAGTACTATAGTCAAGTGTGCTAAATTTTATTGAAATCGGTTCAGATTTAGATATAGCTCCCATATATATCTTTCGCCCGATATGGACTAATACGGTCCCAGAAGCCAGAGTTTTACCCCAATTTGGTTGAAATTTTGCACAGGGAGTAGAATTAGCATTGTAGCTATGCGTGCCAAATTTGGTTGAAATCGGTTCAGATTTAGATATAGCTCCCATATATAGCTTTCGCCCGATTTACACTCATATGACCACAGAGGCCAATTTTTTGCTCCGATTTAGGTGAAATTTTGCACAGGGAGTAGAATTAGCATTGTTGGTATGCGTGCCAAATTTGGTTAAAATCGGTCCAGATTTAGATATATCTCCCATATATAGCTTTCGCCCGATTTACACTCATATGGCCACAGAGGCCAATTTTTAACTCCGATTTAGTTGAAATTTTGCACAGGGAGTAGAATAAGCATTGTTGGTATGCGTGCCAAATTTGGTTGAAATCGGTTCAGATTTAGATATAGCTCCCATATATATATTTCTGATTTCGACAAAAATGGTCAAAATACCAACATTTTCCTTGTAAAATCGCCACTGCTTAGCCGAGAAGTTGCGATAAATCATAAATAAACTTTTTCAAAGTTTTCCTTAAAATTGCATCAGATTTAAACCTTTCCCATATTTTTTTTTACTAACATTGTGTTTCACCTTAGTGCATTAGCCGACTTAAATGTTGAGTCTATAGATTTTGTAGAAGTCTATCAAATTCTGTCCAGATCGAGTGATATTTAAATGTATGTATTTGGGACAAACCTTTATATATAGCCCCCCAACACATTTGGACGGATGTGATATGCCATCGAAAATTTAGATCTACAAAGTGGTGCAGGGTATAATATAGTCGGCCCCGCCCGACTTTAGACTTTCCTTACTTGTTTTTATACCCACCACCATAGAATGGTGACGGGGGTATAATAAGTTTGTCATTCCGTTTGTAACACATCGAAATATCGATTTCCGACTATATAAAGTATATATATTCTTGAGAGAAATTCTGACGATATAACGATGTCCGTCTGTCCGTCTGTCTGTCTGTCTGTTGTAATCACGCTACAGCCTTGAATAATGAACCAATCGTGCTGAAATTTTGCTCAAACTCGTCTTTTGTCTGCAGGCAGGTCAAGTTCGAAGATGGGCTATATCGGTCCATGTTTTGATATAGTCCCCATATAAACCGACCTCCCGATTTGGGGTCTTGGGCTTATAGAAATCGTAGTTTTTATCCAATTTGCCTGAAATTTGAAATCTAGAGGTATTTTATGACCATAAAGAGGTGTGCCAAAATGGTGAGTATCGGTCCATGTTTTGGTATAGCCCCCATATAGACCGATCTCCCGATTTTACTTCTTGGGCTTATAGAAACCGCAGTTTTTATTCAATTTACCTGAAATTAGAAATCTAGAGGTATTGTAGGACCACAAATACGTGTGCCAAACATTGTGAGTATCGGTCCATGTTTTGGTATGGTCCCCATATAAAACGACCTGCCGATTTGGGGTCTTGGGCTTCTAGAATCCGAAGTTTTTATCCTATTTGCCTTAAATTGGAAATCTAGAGGTATTTTCGGGTCATAAAGAGGTGTGCCGAAAACGGTGAGTATCGGTCCATATTTTAGTATTGCCCCCATAAGAGCGATCTCCCGATTTAACTCCTTGGGTTTCTAGAAACCGTAGTTTTTATCTGATTCACCTGAAATTGTAAATATTCTGGTATTCTAGGCTCACAAAAACGTGTATCGGATTAAGTTTTTATCGGTCCATTTGGTAATGCCTCCATATAGACCGACTTCACTTCTTGAGGGTGTAGAAGGCGCACTGATCATGAAATTGCTTGAAACTTAATGTAACATTTCCAGATTTTACTTCTACAGATTTAAGAT
Organism: Haematobia irritans; assembly: GCF_050003625.1. NCBI lineage: Eukaryota > Metazoa > Arthropoda > Insecta > Diptera > Muscidae > Haematobia > Haematobia irritans. Next base: position 123,316,559 of record NC_134400.1, read on the forward strand.
CTCAAATCAAGACGTTATTTTATAATTTTCTTGCACACTTACAAGAGATGTTAATGATTCCTCTAAAACTCAAACAAAAATGGTTCTTATAAATCCAGAATCTGATATAGTCCTCATAGGCGAAATCTTTAAATTTATCTTCGGAAAGTTTTCTCAAGTCCTCAAGCCCTCCTGAAATTTCAAAGGAAACCTTAGGTTAGGTATCAGGCTCACTTAGACTATTCAGTCCATTGTGATACCACAGTGGTGAACTTCTCTCTTATCACTGAGTGCTGCCCGATTCCATGTTAAGCTCAATGATAATGGACCTCCTTTTTATAGCCGAGATCGAACGGCGTTCCACATTGCAGTGAAACCACTTAGAGAAGCTTTGAAACCCTCAGAAATGTCACCAGCATTACTGAGGTGGGATAATCGACCGCTGAAAAACTATTTGGTGTTCGGTCGAAGCAGGAATCGAACCCACGACCTTGTGTATGCAAGGCGGGCATGCTAACCATTGCACCTTAATATTTGGTTCATGGTGGTGGGTATTTAAGATTCGGCCCGGCCGAACTTAGTGCTGTATATACTTGTTATTATGTTTGTTTATCTCTCTGAATTCTTTACTTTTTGATTAAAGTTATTTTGTTGTTTTTATTTAGAATTTAAGAAGGAAAAAAAATCATTTTGAGTTTCTTTTTTACTGCTTATATTATTCGTTTAGATATGAAAAAATAAAGTATGTACTCATTACTGCACGCTACTGTATATATGTAACGTCCGATTTTAGCATATATATATATATATATATATATATATATATATATATATATATATATATATATATATATATATATATATTATATATATATATATATATATATATATATATATATATATATATATATATATATATATATATATATATATATATATATATATATATATATATAATATATATATATATATTTTGCCGTAACACCCTTATTTATCAACCGATCTTACTCAAAGTTGTTTTACTCTATAGTAATAA